>NC_084565.2:6800000-7110000 GCF_033978685.3 Nerophis lumbriciformis | reverse complement strand
TCGGCAGGCTGATATTATCGGACATCTCTACACATTTTTGTTCAAAGAACTACAACAACAAATGCTAACAGTTATAATACTGACCAGATAGCGTCAGGTAACAGAAAATGGTAGCAAAATTAGCTAAAAATGCTATCCAGCTAAAAGTACTATGATAAAATGCTAACAATAGCATGCAGTAATGAAATAGTAAAATAGGACACTGAGTGGTATAACTGCTAAATTAGTTAAAATAATCTAGCATGCTAAAATGCGAACTTTAACATACATAGTACATTTAGCTCATTTTGTAGGTATACACCTCAGTCTAATTTTGGTACTTGATGCGTGCTAACGTTAGCATGCTAGCATTTTAAACACATTTTCCAAGTACCTGCCTCATATTAAATTTTAATACCAAATAAATAAATAAATAACAAAAAAATTATAATATATATATATATATATATATATATATATATATATATATATATATATATATGTATATATATATATATATATATATATTATGAGGTGGGTACCTCTAAAATGAGCTAAAAGTACTATGATAAAATGCTAACAATAGCATACATTAGTGAAGTACTAAAATATGACACTGAGGTGTATAACTGCTAAATTAGCTAAAATAATGTAGCATGCTAAAATGTAAACTTTAACATACGTCAAATACCAAAATATATGAATGTCAAATGCAGAGGACAAAGTTCACCACACCTAGTGTGTGTGTGACAATCATTGGTACTTGAACTTTTAACTTTAACTTATATTATGAGGTAGGTACTTGGAAAATGTGTTTAAAATGCTAGCCTGCTAAGGTTAGCATGCATCAAGTACCAAAATCAGCCAAAAGTACTATGATAAAATGCTAACAATAGCATACATTAGTGAAATACTAAAATATGACACTAATATGTATAACTGCTAAATTAATCTAGCATGCTAAAATGCTAATCTTAACATACGTCAAATACCAAAATATATTACTCTGAGGTGGGTACTTGGAAAATGTGTTTAAAATGCTAGCCTGCTAACGTTAGCATGCATCAAGTACCAAAATCAGCTAAAAGTACTATGATAAAATGCTAACAATAGCATGCATTAGCATACTTGCCAACCCTCCCGGATTTTCCGGGAGACTCCCGAAATTCAGCGCCTCTCCCGAAAACCTCCCGGGACAAATTTTCTCCCGAAAATCTCCCGAAATTCAGGCGGAGCTGGAGGCCACGCCCCCTCCAGCACCATGCGGACCTGAGTGACGTGTTGACAGCCTGTTCACACGTCCGCTTTCCCACAATATAAACAGCTAATGATCGAGGGCGAGTTCTTGGTTTCTCATGTGGGTTTATTGTTAGGCAGTTTCATTAACGTCCTCCCAGCGCGGTAACAACACACAACAGCAGCAGTCAAGTTTTCGTCTACCGTAAAGCAGTTCGTCTGCCATAAACAGCAATGTTGTGACACTTTTAAACAGGACAGTACTGCCATCTACTGTACTTGCATATGTGACCCACCCATAATGTGTCACATTTTTGTGTTGATTTATTTAATTTTGTGGTTTGAATTCATTTTTGGAGCTGTCATTACACATTTATCAGTATTCACATTGGTCAGTAGGGGGCAGTAGGGCGTTTCTTCCCAATTGAATGCTATCACCTGCAGACCGGAAGTGTCTTGTCATTCTGATGAGCGCGACCAGTCTGTGAACAATTGAAACGTCCTGTGTGCTTTTTCCTCCTGTATAACAGGTTAGTTTTGGTGAATCAACTCACTGAATAATATCCATGTGATCTTTATAAGTTTAAGTACACATTCTGATGGTGGAGCCTAACTCTAAAGTGTTTGTGAGTTGTAGTTTGTATTTGTGAATGAATCCAGTGTACAGCTGCAGTAATCAATACAAAAAGGCGACGTGAGTGCGCAATGTTTATATAGGAACTTCTGATCCTAATTCAGACTCCCAAATTAGAGCTCACGTTTTCTTATTGATTTTATAATGTATATTTGTATAATGTGTGTGTTCTGAAATAGTGACAGAGAATAGAACAAGGATGGACAATTCAACCCTTAACTCAACGAGTAGATGAGTGTTATGTGTGTGTATATGTGTAAATAAATGAACACTGAAATTCAAGTATTTCTTTTATTTATATATATATATATATATATATATATATATATATGTAATAGAATATATATATATATATATATATATAGCTAGAATTCACTGAAAGTCAAGTATTTCTTATATATATATATATATATATATATATATATATATATATATATATATATATATATATATATATATATATATATATATATTTTAACCACGCCCCCCAACCCCCACCTCCCGAAATCGGAGGTCTCAAGGTTGGCAAGTATGTGCATTAGTGAAGTACTAAAATATGACACTGAGGTGTATAACTGCTAAATTAGGTAAAATAATCTAGCATGCTAAAATGCGAACTTTAACATACGTCAATTACCAAAATATATTATGAGGTGGGTACTTGGAAAATGTGTTTAAAATGCTAGCATGCTAACGTTAGCATGCATCAAGTACCAAAATATGACTGAGGTGTATACCTACAAAATGAGCTGAAAGTACTATGATAAAATGCTAACAATAGCATGCATTAGTGAACTACTAAAATAGGACACTAATATGTATAACTGCTAAATTAATCTAGCATGCTAAAATGCTAATTTTAACATACGTCAAATACCAAAATATATTACTCCGAGGTGGGTACTTGGAAAATGTGTTTAAAATGCTAGCCTGCTAACGTTAGCATGCATCAATTACCAAAATCAGCTAACGTTAGCATGCATCAATTACCAAAATCAGCTAAAAGTACTATGATAAAATGCTAACAATAGCATGCATTAGTGAAATACTAAAATATGACACTAATATGTATAACTGCTAAATTAATCTAGCATGCTAAAATGCTAATTTTAACATACGTCAAATACCAAAATATATTACTCTGAGGCGGGTACTTGGAAAATGTGTTTAAAATGCTAGCCTGCTAACGTTAGCATGCATCAAGTACCAAAATCAGCTAAAAGTACTATGATAAAATGCTAACAATAGCATGCATTAGTGAAATACTAAAATATGACACTAATATGTATAACTGCTAAATTAATCTAGCATGCTAAAATGCTAATCTTAACATATGTCAAATACCAAAATATATTACTCTGAGGTGGGTACTTGGAAAATGTGTTTAAAATGCTAGCCTGCTAACGTTAGCATGCATTAAGTACCAAAATCAGCTAAAAGTACTATGATAAAATGCTAACAATAGCATGCATTAGTGAAATACTAAAATAGGACACTGATGTGTATAACTGCTAAATTAGCTAAAATAATCTAGCATGCTAACATGCTAATTTTAAAATACGTCAAATACCAAAATACATTATGAGGTGGGTACTTGGAAAATGTGTCTAAAATGCTAGCATGCTAACGTTAGCATGCATCAAGTACATTATAAACAATAAACATTCACTTAAGGGGGGGCCTGAAAAAAGTATGTCTCCTAGAAAAATGTACCTGTCAGCAAGTTCCAAACAGACCCTTTAATGCAGTTCTTCTTTAATAGTGGGGGGGTTTTGTCTCTTGGGGGGGCAGTGAGAGGCAATGGCATAACAGCATATTTAGTATTAGTAAAAAAAACCTATCTTGACACCTACAGATAAAAAAATAAACATTAACTTAAGGGAGGGCGTAAAACAATTCTGTCTCTTAGTAAAAAAAACCCAGTCTTGACACTTTCGGATACAAAATAAACATTACCTTAAGTGGGGGCGTGAAAACAATTTAGTCTCTTAGGGGGGGTCGTGAGAGGCAATGGCATGACAGCATATTTAGTGTTAGTAAAAAAACAATCTTGACACCTACAGATAGAAAATAAACATTAACTTAAGGGTGGCATGAAAACAATTTTGTCCCATAGGGGGGGCGTGAGAGGCAATGGCGTAACAGCATCACTCATGTTAGTAAAAAACAATCTTGACAACTAAAAATAAAAAATTAAACGTTACCCTAAGGGGGGCATGAAAACAATTCTGTCTCTTAGGGGGGCGTGAGAGGCAATGGCGTAACAGCATATTTAGTGTTAGTAAAAAAAAAAAAAAAAAGACACCTACAGATAAATAAATAAACATTACCTTAAGGGGGGGGGCATGAAAACAAATCTGTCTCTTGGGGGGGCGTGAGAGGCAATAGCGTAACAGCATATTTAGTGTTAGTAAAAAAAAACCAATATTGACACCTACAGATAAATAAATAAACATTACCTTAAGGGGGGGGTCTGAAAACAATTCTGTCTCTTGGGGGGCGTGAGAGGCAATAACGTAACAGCATGTTTAGTGTTAGTAAAAAACAGAGGTGTGGACTCGAGTCACATGACTTGGACTCGAGTCAGACTCGAGTCATGAATTTGATGACTTTAGACTCGACTTGACAAAATGTAAAAAGACTTGCAACTCGACTTAGACTTTAACATCAATGACTTGTGACTTCACTTGGACTTGAGCCTTTTGAATTGACATGACTTGACATGACTTGCTACTTTCTCCAAAACCCAAAGATGAAAAAGTTATTCGGGAGCGCTCCGTATTTTTCATTGTGTACTTGTCTATCAGCGTTGCGTGTGTCAGCTGGTGTGGTCTCAGTACAACAGCCAATCAAATTAGATCTACTTTGATTTCATCACACAGCATTCATCCAATCAAATTGCAGGACAACCAACGAAGAAGACATGTCCAAACCACACGCCAGTGAACAAAAAATGATACCTAAAATAATTTTGTTTGGGTATAAAAATTACGAGGTGGTCAACACAAAACGGTTTGCAGTATGCAACACATGCGGTTCCAAAATTACTGATGGAGAGGCAACAACTTCCAACTTCGTCCGGCATTTGAAGTTGCACAAAGAACGGTACGTTTTGAATGTAAGATAACGTTTATTGGCTAAGTAACATGACTTTTATTTGCTGTGTAGTTAAATCAGTGAGGCTGTAAACTCACTGCTAACGTTATAACGTTATTGCAAACACGGGAATCTGTTGCCGTTCACTACCTTATTCATACTTTTTGTTCAGTGATTTTTTTTAAGCAGGGTTACGTTAGTCAATATATCACACGTAACGTTAGACGGCGGTCAGCAGCACCGCGTATTTTAGCCACCTAAAAAAAGACAAAAATAGTCAAATAAAGGTCAGTTAAAATGTATACTATATTATGAATATGTGTACCGTTTTAGCTAGCTTTCTGACATACCGTACTGTTGGTTGTTTACCTCAGTGGTCCCCAACCACCGGGCCGCGGCCCGGTACTGGTCCGTGGATCGATTGGTATTGGGCCGCACAAGAAATAATTTTTTTTTCTTTTCTTTTTTTTAATTAAATCAACATAAAAAACACAAGATACACTTACAAGTAGTGCACCAACCCAAAACAACTCTCTCCCCCTTTTGTTCTGGGCATTGAACATGAAGACTCTTCCTTCACTGTTCCGAGTGGCCATGAGAGTCTTGGCAGTGCCTGCCTCCAGTGCTCCAGTGGAGCGAGTTTTCAGCCATGGTGGCATCATACTACGCCCCCATCGTGCACAAATGACTGACAGACTCTTGGCTAATTTGGTCTTTTGCAAATGCAATGCAGCATAGGGCCCTGACATATAAAAAGTACAACTTTTTTGTTATGTTCACGTATATGTCATGTTTTTTCAATGTTAACACTTTTGTACAAATAAGTACATTTGCACTTTATTTCTCAATGTGTTTGTTCTGTAAAGTAATGAGTTAATGTTTAAAATGACTGGTTAATAGTGCTATTATGAAGTGCAATGTCAGCACAATTTTCTTTCCTGCAATTTAAAATGCACTTGTTTTAATAAATAAATACAGCGTTTGAAAAGCATACACAATCTGTGTTAATATATTAGTCTGTGGTTAAAAGGACTTGAAAGGACTCGAAACTCAAAATGCAGGACTTAGGACTTGACTTGAGACTTTCCAGTCTTGACTTTGGACTTGACTCGGGGCTTGCCTGTCTTGACTCGGGACTTGACTCGGACTTGAGGGCAAAGACTTGAGACTTACTTGTGACTTGCAAAACAATGACTTGGTCCCACCTCTGGTAAAAAACAATCTTGACACCTACAGATAAAAAAATAAACATTACCTTAAGGGGGGCATGAAAACAAATGTGTCTCTCAGGGGGGGCGTGAGAGGCAATGGTGTAACAGCATATTTAGGGTTAGTAAAAAAAAACAGTCTTGACACTTTCGGATACAAAATAAACATTACCTTAAGTGGGGGCGTGAAAAGAATTTAGTCTCTTAGGGGGGGGTGTGAGGCAACAGCGTAACAGCATATTTAGTGTTAGTAAAAATACAATCTTGACACCTACAGATAGAAAATAAACATTAACTGGGGGTGGGGGGGGGGGGGGGGTGAAAACTATTCTGTCTCTTGGGAGAGCGTGAGAGTCAATGGCATAACAGCATCTCTAGTGTTTGTGAAAAAAAACAATCTTGACACCTACAGATACAAAATAAACATTACCTTAAGTGGGGGCGTGAAAACAATTTAGTCTCTTAGGGGGGTGTGAGAGGCAATAGCGTAACAGCAAATTTAGTGTTAGTAAAAACAAATCTTGACACCTACCGATAGAAAATAAACATTACCTTAAGTGGGGGCATGAGAGAAGAACACTGATAACCACTGCTTTAGAGGTTCCTGTGTACTATACTACTTCCAGCCACTAGGGGGGCCATGTTTTGATGTGCAAGGGTGGTCAAAGTATTGAGACTTTGATAGCAACATGCTAAGAATACCACTTATTCAGGACATGGTTCAGTTCTTGGTGTTAAAATGTTATTGTTTGCAGTCTTGTTGACTTTTCAGGACATGGTTCAATTCTTGGTGTACACATGTCATTGTTTGCAGTCTTGTTGACTTTTCAGGACATGGTTCAGTTCTTGGTGTAAAATTTGTATTGTTTGCAGTCTTGTTGACTATTCAGGACATGGTTCAGTTCTTGGTGTAAAAATGTTATTGTTTGCAGTCTTGTTGACCTTTCAGGACATGGTTCAGTTCTTGGTGTAAAAATGTCATTGTTTGCAGTCTTGCTGACTTTTCAGGACATGGTTCAGTTCTTGGTGTAAAAATGTTATTGTTTGCAGTCTTGTTGACCTTTCAGGACATGGTTCAGTTCTTGGTGTAAACATGTTATTGTTTGCAGTCTTGTTGACCTTTCAGGACATGGTTCAGTTATTGGTGTAAAAATGTTATTGTTTGTAGTCTTGTTGACTTTTCAGGACATGGTTCAGTTCTTGGTATAAAAATTGTATTGTTTGCAGTCTTGTTGATTTTTCAGGACATGGTTCAGTTCTTGGTGTAAAAATGTTATTGTTTGTAGTCTTGTTGACTATTCAGGACATGGTTCAGTTCTTGGTGTAAAAATGTTATTGTTTGCAGTGTTGTTGACCTTTCAGGACATGGTTCAGTTCTTGGTGTAAAAATGTCATTGTTTGCAGTCTTGCTGACTTTTCAGGACATGGTTCAGTTCTTGGTGTAAAATTTTTATTGTTTGTAGTCTTGTTGACTTTTCAGGACATGGTTCAGTTCTTGGTATAAAAATTGTATTGTTTGCAGTCTTGTTGACTATTCAGGACATGGTTCAGTTCTTGGTGTAAAAATGTTATTGTTTGCAGTCTTGTTGACCTTTCAGGACATGGTTCAGTTCTTGGTGTAAAAATGTCATTGTTTGCAGTCTTGCTGACTTTTCAGGACATGGTTCAGTTCTTGGTGTAAAAATGTTATTGTTTGCAGTCTTGCTGACTTTTCAGGACATGGTTCAATTTTTGGTGTAAAAATGTTATTGTTTGCAGTCTTGTTGACCTTTCAGGACATGGTTCAGTTCTTGGTGTAAACATGTTATTGTTTGCAGTCTTGTTGACCTTTCAGGACATGGTTCAGTTATTGGTGTAAAAATGTTATTGTTTGTAGTCTTGTTGACTTTTCAGGACATGGTTCAGTTCTTGGTATAAAAATTGTATTGTTTGCAGTCTTGTTGATTTTTCAGGACATGGTTCAGTTCTTGGTGTAAAAATGTTATTGTTTGTAGTCTTGTTGACTATTCAGGACATGGTTCAGTTCTTGGTGTAAAAATGTTATTGTTTGCAGTGTTGTTGACCTTTCAGGACATGGTTCAGTTATTGGTGTAAAAATGTCATTGTTTGCAGTCTTGCTGACTTTTCAGGACATGGTTCAGTTCTTGGTGTAAAATTTTTATTGGTTGTAGTCTTGTTGACTTTTCAGGACATGGTTCAGTTCTTGGTATAAAAATTGTATTGTTTGCAGTCTTGTTGATTTTTCAGGACATGGTTCAGTTCTTGGTGTAAAAATGTTATTGTTTGTAGTCTTGTTGACTTTTCAGGACATGGTTCAGTTCTTGGTGAAAACATGTCATTGTTTGCAGTCTTGTTGACTTTTCAGGACATGGTTCAGTTCTTGGTGTAAAAATGTTATTGTTTGCAGTCTTGTTGACCTTTCAGGACATGGTTCAGTTCTTGGTGTGAAAATGTCATTGTTTGCAGTCTTGCTGACTTTTCAGGACATGGTTCAGTTCTTGGTGTAAAAATGTTATTGTTTGCAGTCTTGCTGACTTTTCAGGACATGGTTCAGTTTTTGGTGTAAAAATGTAATTGTTTGTAGTCTTGTTGACTTTTCAGGACATGGTTCAGTTCTTGGTGTAAACATGTTATTGTTTGTAGTCTTGTTGACTATTCAGAACATGGTTCAGTTCTTGGTGTAAAAATGTTATTGTTTGCAGTCTTGTTGACCTTTCAGGACATGGTTCAGTTCTTGGTGTAAAAATGTCATTGTTTGCAGTCTTGCTGACTTTTCAGGACATGGTTCAGTTCTCGGTGTAAAAATGTTATTGTTTGCAGTCTTGCTGACTTTTCAGGACATGGTTCAATTTTTGGTGTAAAAATGTTATTGTTTGCAGTCTTGTTGACCTTTCAGGACATGGTTCAGTTCTTGGTGTAAACATGTTATTGTTTGCAGTCTTGTTGACCTTTCAGGACATGGTTCAGTTATTGGTGTAAAAATGTTATTGTTTGTAGTCTTGTTGACTTTTCAGGACATGGTTCAGTTCTTGGTGTAAAAATGTTATTGTTTGCAGTCTTGTTGACCTTTCAGGACATGGTTCAGTTCTTGGTGTAAAAATGTCATTGTTTGCAGTCTTGCTGACTTTTCAGGACATGGTTCAGTTCTTGGTGTAAAAATGTTATTGTTTGCAGTCTTGCTGACTTTTCAGGACATGGTTCAGTTTTTGGTGTAAAAATGTTATTGTTTGCAGTCTTGTTGACCTTTCAGGACATGGTTCAGTTCTTGGTGTAAACATGTCATTGTTTGCGGTCTTGTTTACTTTTCAGGACATGGTTCAGTTCTTGGTGTAAACATGTTATTGTTTGAAGTCTTGTTGACTATTCAGGACATGGTTCAGTTCTTGGTGTAAACAAGTTATTGTTTGCAGTCTTGTTGACCTTTCAGGGCATGGTTCAGTTCTTGGTGTAAAAATGTTATTGTTTGCAGTCTTGTTGACCTTTCAGGACATGGTTCAGTTCTTGGTGTAAAAATGTTATTGTTTGCAGTCTTGTTGGCCTTTCAGGACATGGTTCAGTTCTTGGTGTAAAAATGTTATTGTTTGCAGTCTTGTTGACTATTCTGGACATGGTTCAGTTTTTGGTGTAAAAATGTTATTGTTTGTAGTCTTGTTGACTTTTCAGGACATGGTTCAGTTCTTGGTGAAAACATGTCATTGTTTGCAGTCTTGTTGACTTTTCAGGACATGGTTCAGTTCTTGGTGTAAAAATGTTATTGTTTGCAGTCTTGTTGACCTTTCAGGACATGGTTCAGTTCTTGGTGTGAAAATGTTATTGTTTGCAGTCTTGTTGACCTTTCAGGACATGGTTCAGTTCTTGGTGTGAAAATGTCATTGTTTGCAGTCTTGCTGACTTTTCAGGACATGGTTCAGTTCTTGTTGTAAAATTTTTATTGTTTGTAGTCTTGTTGACTTTTCAGGACATGGTTCAGTTCTTGGTATAAAAATTGTATTGTTTGCAGTCTTGTTGATTTTTCAGGACATGGTTCAGTTCTTGGTGTAAACATGTTATTGTTTGCAGTCTTGTTGACTATTCAGGACATGGTTCAGTTCTTGGTGTAAACATGTTATTGTTTGCAGTCTTGTTGACCTTTCAGGACATGGTTCAGTTCTTGGTGTAAAAATGTTATTGTTTGCAGTCTTCTTGACCTTTCAGGACATGGTTCAGTTCTTGGTGTAAAAATGTTATTGTTTGCAGTCTTGTTGGCCTTTCAGGACATGGTTCAGTTCTTGGTGTAAAAATGTTATTGTTTGCAGTCTTGTTGACTATTCTGGACATGGTTCAGTTTTTGGTGTAAAAATGTTATTGTTTGTAGTCTTGTTGACTTTTCAGGACATGGTTCAGTTCTTGGTGAAAACATGTCATTGTTTGCAGTCTTGTTGACTTTTCAGGACATGGTTCAGTTCTTGGTGTAAAAATGTTATTGTTTGCAGTCTTGTTGACCTTTCAGGACATGGTTCAGTTCTTGGTGTGAAAATGTCATTGTTTGCAGTCTTGCTGACTTTTCAGGACATGGTTCAGTTCTTGGTGTAAAAATGTTATTGTTTGCAGTCTTGCTGACTTTTCAGGACATGGTTCAGTTTTTGGTGTAAAAATGTCATTGTTTGTAGTCTTGTTGACTTTTCAGGACATGGTTCAGTTCTTGGTGTAAACATGTTATTGTTTGTAGTCTTGTTGACTATTCAGGACATGGTTCAGTTCTTGGTGTAAAAATGTTATTGTTTGCAGTCTTGTTGACCTTTCAGGACATGGTTCAGTTCTTGGTGTAAAAATGTTATTGTTTGTAGTCTTGTTGACTTTTCAGGACAAAGTTCAGTTCTTGGTGTAAAAATGTTATTGTTTGTAGTCTTGTTGACCTTTCAGGACATGGTTCAGTTCTTGGTGTAAACATGTTATTGTTTGCAGTCTTGTTGACTTTTCAGGACATGGTTCAGTTCTTTGTTTAAAAATGTCATTGTTTGCGGTCTTGCTGACTTTTCAGGACATGGTTCAGTTCTTGGTGTGAACATGTCATTGTTTGTAGTCTTGTTGACTTTTCAGGACATGGTTCAGTTCTTGGTGTAAAATTGTTATTGTTTGTAGTCTTGTTGACTTTTCAGGACATGGTTCAGTTGTTGGTATAAAAATGGTATTGTTTGCAGTCTTGTTGATTTTTCAGGACATGGTTCAGCTCTTGGTGTAAAAATGTTATTGTTTGTAGTCTTGTTGACTTTTCAGGACATGGTTCAGTTCTTGGTGTAAAAATGTTATTATTTGCGGTCTTGTTGATTTTTCAGGACATGGTTCAGTTC
Source organism: Nerophis lumbriciformis (assembly GCF_033978685.3). Classification (NCBI taxonomy): domain Eukaryota; kingdom Metazoa; phylum Chordata; class Actinopteri; order Syngnathiformes; family Syngnathidae; genus Nerophis; species Nerophis lumbriciformis. Next base: position 7,098,517 of record NC_084565.2, on the reverse strand, counting down.
TTGGTGTAAAAATGTTATTGTTTGTAGTCTTGTTGACTATTCAGGACATTGTTCAGTTCTTGGTGTAAAAATGTTATTGTTTGCAGTCTTGTTGACCTTTCAGGACATGGTTCAGTTCTTGGTGTAAAAATGTCATTGTTTGCAGTCTTGCTGACTTTTCAGGACATGGTTCAGTTCTTGGTGTAAAAATGTTATTGTTTGCAGTCTTGCTGACTTTTCAGGACATGGTTCAGTTTTTGGTGTAAAAATGTTATTGTTTGCAGTCTTGTTGACCTTTCAGGACATGGTTCAGTTCTTGGTGTAAACATGTCATTGTTTGCGGTCTTGTTTACTTTTCAGGACATGGTTCAGTTCTTGGTGTAAACATGTTATTGTTTGAAGTCTTGTTGACTATTCAGGACATGGTTCAGTTCTTGGTGTAAACATGTTATTGTTTGCAGTCTTGTTGACCTTTCAGGACATGGTTCAGTTCTTGGTGTAAAAATTTTATTGTTTGCAGTCTTGTTGACCTTTCAGGACATGGTTCAGTTCTTGGTGTAAAAATGTTATTGTTTGCAGTCTTGTTGACTATTCTGGACATGGTTCAGTTTTTGGTGTAAAAATGTTATTGTTTGTAGTCTTGTTGACTTTTCAGGACATGGTTCAGTTCTTGGTGAAAACATGTCATTGTTTGCAGTCTTGTTGACTTTTCAGGACATGGTTCAGTTCTTGGTGTAAAAATGTTATTGTTTGCAGTCTTGTTGACCTTTCAGGACATGGTTCAGTTCTTGGTGTGAAAATGTCATTGTTTGCAGTCTTGCTGACTTTTCAGGACATGGTTCAGTTCTTGTTGTAAAATTTTTATTGTTTGTAGTCTTGTTGACTTTTCAGGACATGGTTCAGTTCTTGGTATAAAAATTGTATTGTTTGCAGTCTTGTTGATTTTTCAGGACATGGTTCAGTTCTTGGTGTAAACATGTTATTGTTTGCAGTCTTGTTGACTATTCAGGACATGGTTCAGTTCTTGGTGTAAACATGTTATTGTTTGCAGTCTTGTTGACCTTTCAGGACATGGTTCAGTTCTTGGTGTAAAAATGTTATTGTTTGCAGTCTTGTTGACCTTTCAGGACATGGTTCAGTTCTTGGTGTAAAAATGTTATTGTTTGCAGTCTTGTTGACCTTTCAGGACATGGTTCAGTTCTTGGTGTAAAAATGTTATTGTTTGCAGTCTTGTTGACCTTTCAGGACATGGTTCAGTTCTTGGTGTAAAAATGTTATTGTTTGCAGTCTTGTTGGCCTTTCAGGACATGGTTCAGTTCTTGGTGTAAAAATGTTATTGTTTGCAGTCTTGTTGACTATTCTGGACATGGTTCAGTTTTTGGTGTAAAAATGTTATTGTTTGTAGTCTTGTTGACTTTTCAGGACATGGTTCAGTTCTTGGTGAAAACATGTCATTGTTTGCAGTCTTGTTGACTTTTCAGGACATGGTTCAGTTCTTGGTGTAAAAATGTTATTGTTTGCAGTCTTGTTGACCTTTCAGGACATGGTTCAGTTCTTGGTGTGAAAATGTCATTGTTTGCAGTCTTGCTGACTTTTCAGGACATGGTTCAGTTCTTGGTGTAAAAATGTTATTGTTTGCAGTCTTGCTGACTTTTCAGGACATGGTTCAGTTTTTGGTGTAAAAATGTCATTGTTTGTAGTCTTGTTGACTTTTCAGGACATGGTTCAGTTCTTGGTGTAAACATGTTATTGTTTGTAGTCTTGTTGACTATTCAGGACATGGTTCAGTTCTTGGTGTAAAAATGTTATTGTTTGCAGTCTTGTTGACTTTTCAGGACATGGTTCAGTTCTTGGTGTGAACATGTTATTGTTTGTAGTCTTGTTGACTTTTCAGGACATGGTTCAGTTCTTGGTGTAAAATTGTTATTGTTTGTAGTCTTGTTGACTTTTCAGGACATGGTTCAGTTGTTGGTATAAAAATGGTATTGTTTGCAGTCTTGTTGATTTTTCAGGACATGGTTCAGCTCTTGGTGTAAAAATGTTATTGTTTGTAGTCTTGTTGACTTTTCAGGACATGGTTCAGTTCTTGGTGTAAAAATGTTATTATTTGCGGTCTTGTTGATTTTTCAGGACATGGTTCAGTTCTTGGTGTAAAAATGTTATTGTTTGTAGTCTTGTTGACTATTCAGGACATTGTTCAGTTCTTGGTGTAAAAATGTTATTGTTTGCAGTCTTGTTGACCTTTCAGGACATGGTTCAGTTCTTGGTGTAAAAATGTCATTGTTTGCAGTCTTGCTGACTTTTCAGGACATGGTTCAGTTCTTGGTGTAAAAATGTTATTGTTTGCAGTCTTGCTGACTTTTCAGGACATGGTTCAGTTTTTGGTGTAAAAATGTTATTGTTTGCAGTCTTGTTGACCTTTCAGGACATGGTTCAGTTCTTGGTGTAAACATGTCATTGTTTGCGGTCTTGTTTACTTTTCAGGACATGGTTCAGTTCTTGGTGTAAACATGTTATTGTTTGAAGTCTTGTTGACTATTCAGGACATGGTTCAGTTCTTGGTGTAAACATGTTATTGTTTGCAGTCTTGTTGACCTTTCAGGACATGGTTCAGTTCTTGGTGTAAAAATTTTATTGTTTGCAGTCTTGTTGGCCTTTCAGGACATGGTTCAGTTCTTGGTGTAAAAATGTTATTGTTTGCAGTCTTGTTGACTATTCTGGACATGGTTCAGTTTTTGGTGTAAAAATGTTATTGTTTGTAGTCTTGTTGACTTTTCAGGACATGGTTCAGTTCTTGGTGAAAACATGTCATTGTTTGCAGTCTTGTTGACTTTTCAGGACATGGTTCAGTTCTTGGTGTAAAAATGTTATTGTTTGCAGTCTTGTTGACCTTTCAGGACATGGTTCAGTTCTTGGTGTGAAAATGTCATTGTTTGCAGTCTTGCTGACTTTTCAGGACATGGTTCAGTTCTTGTTGTAAAATTTTTATTGTTTGTAGTCTTGTTGACTTTTCAGGACATGGTTCAGTTCTTGGTATAAAAATTGTATTGTTTGCAGTCTTGTTGATTTTTCAGGACATGGTTCAGTTCTTGGTGTAAACATGTTATTGTTTGCAGTCTTGTTGACTATTCAGGACATGGTTCAGTTCTTGGTGTAAACATGTTATTGTTTGCAGTCTTGTTGACCTTTCAGGACATGGTTCAGTTCTTGGTGTAAAAATGTTATTGTTTGCAGTCTTGTTGACCTTTCAGGACATGGTTCAGTTCTTGGTGTAAAAATGTTATTGTTTGCAGTCTTGTTGACCTTTCAGGACATGGTTCAGTTCTTGGTGTAAAAATGTTATTGTTTGCAGTCTTGTTGACCTTTCAGGACATGGTTCAGTTCTTGGTGTAAAAATGTTATTGTTTGCAGTCTTGTTGGCCTTTCAGGACATGGTTCAGTTCTTGGTGTAAAAATGTTATTGTTTGCAGTCTTGTTGACTATTCTGGACATGGTTCAGTTTTTGGTGTAAAAATGTTATTGTTTGTAGTCTTGTTGACTTTTCAGGACATGGTTCAGTTCTTGGTGAAAACATGTCATTGTTTGCAGTCTTGTTGACTTTTCAGGACATGGTTCAGTTCTTGGTGTAAAAATGTTATTGTTTGCAGTCTTGTTGACCTTTCAGGACATGGTTCAGTTCTTGGTGTGAAAATGTCATTGTTTGCAGTCTTGCTGACTTTTCAGGACATGGTTCAGTTCTTGGTGTAAAAATGTTATTGTTTGCAGTCTTGCTGACTTTTCAGGACATGGTTCAGTTTTTGGTGTAAAAATGTCATTGTTTGTAGTCTTGTTGACTTTTCAGGACATGGTTCAGTTCTTGGTGTAAACATGTTATTGTTTGTAGTCTTGTTGACTATTCAGGACATGGTTCAGTTCTTGGTGTAAAAATGTTATTGTTTGCAGTCTTGTTGACCTTTCAGGACATGGTTCAGTTCTTGGTGTAAAAATGTTATTGTTTGTAGTCTTGTTGACTTTTCAGGACAAAGTTCAGTTCTTGGTGTAAAAATGTTATTGTTTGTAGTCTTGTTGACCTTTCAGGACATGGTTCAGTTCTTGGTGTAAACATGTTATTGTTTGCAGTCTTGTTGACTTTTCAGGACATGGTTCAGTTCTTTGTTTAAAAATGTCATTGTTTGCGGTCTTGCTGACTTTTCAGGACATGGTTCAGTTCTTGGTGTGAACATGTCATTGTTTGTAGTCTTGTTGACTTTTCAGGACATGGTTCAGTTCTTGGTGTAAAATTGTTATTGTTTGTAGTCTTGTTGACTTTTCAGGACATGGTTCAGTTGTTGGTATAAAAATGGTATTGTTTGCAGTCTTGTTGATTTTTCAGGACATGGTTCAGCTCTTGGTGTAAAAATGTTATTGTTTGTAGTCTTGTTGACTTTTCAGGACATGGTTCAGTTCTTGGTGTAAAAATGTTATTATTTGCGGTCTTGTTGATTTTTCAGGACATGGTTCAGTTCTTGGTGTAAAAATGTTATTGTTTGTAGTCTTGTTGACTATTCAGGACATTGTTCAGTTCTTGGTGTAAAAATGTTATTGTTTGCAGTCTTGTTGACCTTTCAGGACATGGTTCAGTTCTTGGTGTAAAAATGTCATTGTTTGCAGTCTTGCTGACTTTTCAGGACATGGTTCAGTTCTTGGTGTAAAAATGTTATTGTTTGCAGTCTTGCTGACTTTTCAGGACATGGTTCAGTTTTTGGTGTAAAAATGTTATTGTTTGCAGTCTTGTTGACCTTTCAGGACATGGTTCAGTTCTTGGTGTAAACATGTCATTGTTTGCGGTCTTGTTTACTTTTCAGGACATGGTTCAGTTCTTGGTGTAAACATGTTATTGTTTGAAGTCTTGTTGACTATTCAGGACATGGTTCAGTTCTTGGTGTAAACATGTTATTGTTTGCAGTCTTGTTGACCTTTCAGGACATGGTTCAGTTCTTGGTGTAAAAATTTTATTGTTTGCAGTCTTGTTGACCTTTCAGGACATGGTTCAGTTCTTGGTGTAAAAATGTTATTGTTTGCAGTCTTGTTGGCCTTTCAGGACATGGTTCAGTTCTTGGTGTAAAAATGTTATTGTTTGCAGTCTTGTTGACTATTCTGGACATGGTTCAGTTTTTGGTGTAAAAATGTTATTGTTTGTAGTCTTGTTGACTTTTCAGGACATGGTTCAGTTCTTGGTGAAAACATGTCATTGTTTGCAGTCTTGTTGACTTTTCAGGACATGGTTCAGTTCTTGGTGTAAAAATGTTATTGTTTGCAGTCTTGTTGACCTTTCAGGACATGGTTCAGTTCTTGGTGTGAAAATGTCATTGTTTGCAGTCTTGCTGACTTTTCAGGACATGGTTCAGTTCTTGTTGTAAAATTTTTATTGTTTGTAGTCTTGTTGACTTTTCAGGACATGGTTCAGTTCTTGGTATAAAAATTGTATTGTTTGCAGTCTTGTTGATTTTTCAGGACATGGTTCAGTTCTTGGTGTAAACATGTTATTGTTTGCAGTCTTGTTGACTATTCAGGACATGGTTCAGTTCTTGGTGTAAACATGTTATTGTTTGCAGTCTTGTTGACCTTTCAGGACATGGTTCAGTTCTTGGTGTAAAAATGTTATTGTTTGCAGTCTTGTTGACCTTTCAGGACATGGTTCAGTTCTTGGTGTAAAAATGTTATTGTTTGCAGTCTTGTTGGCCTTTCAGGACATGGTTCAGTTCTTGGTGTAAAAATGTTATTGTTTGCAGTCTTGTTGACTATTCTGGACATGGTTCAGTTTTTGGTGTAAAAATGTTATTGTTTGTAGTCTTGTTGACTTTTCAGGACATGGTTCAGTTCTTGGTGAAAACATGTCATTGTTTGCAGTCTTGTTGACTTTTCAGGACATGGTTCAGTTCTTGGTGTAAAAATGTTATTGTTTGCAGTCTTGTTGACCTTTCAGGACATGGTTCAGTTCTTGGTGTGAAAATGTCATTGTTTGCAGTCTTGCTGACTTTTCAGGACATGGTTCAGTTCTTGGTGTAAAAATGTTATTGTTTGCAGTCTTGCTGACTTTTCAGGACATGGTTCAGTTTTTGGTGTAAAAATGTCATTGTTTGTAGTCTTGTTGACTTTTCAGGACATGGTTCAGTTCTTGGTGTAAACATGTTATTGTTTGTAGTCTTGTTGACTATTCAGGGCATGGTTCAGTTCTTGGTGTAAAAATGTTATTGTTTGCAGTCTTGTTGACCTTTCAGGACATGGTTCAGTTCTTGGTGTAAAAATGTCATTGTTTGCAGTCTTGCTGACTTTTCAGGACATGGTTCAGTTCTTGGTGTAAAAATGTTATTGTTTGCAGTCTTGCTGACTTTTCAGGACATGGTTCAATTTTTGGTGTAAAAATGTTATTGTTTGCAGTCTTGTTGACTTTTCAGGACATGGTTCAGTTCTTGGTGTAAACATGTTATTGTTTGCAGTCTTGTTGACCTTTCAGGACATGGTTCAGTTATTGGTGTAAAAATGTTATTGTTTGTAGTCTTGTTGACTTTTCAGGACATGGTTCAGTTCTTGGTATAAAAATTGTATTGTTTGCAGTCTTGTTGATTTTTCAGGACATGGTTCAGTTCTTGGTGTAAAAATGTTATTGTTTGTAGTCTTGTTGACTATTCAGGACATGGTTCAGTTCTTGGTGTAAAAATGTTATTGTTTGCAGTGTTGTTGACTATTCAGGACATGGTTCAGTTCTTGGTGTAAAAATGTTATTGTTTGCAGTGTTGTTGACCTTTCAGGACATGGTTCAGTTCTTGGTGTAAAATTTTTATTGTTTGTAGTCTTGTTGACTTTTCAGGACATGGTTCAGTTCTTGGTATAAAAATTGTATTGTTTGCAGTCTTGTTGATTTTTCAGGACATGGTTCAGTTCTTGGTGTAAACATGTTATTGTTTGTAGTCTTGTTGACTATTCAGGACATGGTTCAGTTCTTGGTGTAAAAATGTTATTGTTTGCAGTCTTGTTGACCTTTCAGGACATGGTTCAGTTCTTGGTGTAAAAATGTCATTGTTTGCAGTCTTGCTGACTTTTCAGGACATGGTTCAGTTCTTGGTGTAAAAATGTTATTGTTTGCAGTCTTGCTGACTTTTCAGGACATGGTTCAATTTTTGGTGTAAAAATGTTATTGTTTGCAGTCTTGTTGACCTTTCAGGACATGGTTCAGTTCTTGGTGTAAACATGTTATTGTTTGCAGTCTTGTTGACCTTTCAGGACATGGTTCAGTTATTGGTGTAAAAATGTTATTGTTTGTAGTCTTGTTGACTTTTCAGGACATGGTTCAGTTCTTGGTATAAAAATTGTATTGTTTGCAGTCTTGTTGATTTTTCAGGACATGGTTCAGTTCTTGGTGTAAAAATGTTATTGTTTGTAGTCTTGTTGACTATTCAGGACATGGTTCAGTTCTTGGTGTAAAAATGTTATTGTTTGCAGTGTTGTTGACCTTTCAGGACATGGTTCAGTTCTTGGTGTAAAAATGTCATTGTTTGCAGTCTTGCTGACTTTTCAGGACATGGTTCAGTTCTTGGTGTAAAATTTTTATTGTTTGTAGTCTTGTTGACTTTTCAGGACATGGTTCAGTTCTTGGTATAAAAATTGTATTGTTTGCAGTCTTGTTGATTTTTCAGGACATGGTTCAGTTCTTGGTGTAAAAATGTTATTGTTTGTAGTCTTGTTGACTATTCAGGACATGGTTCAGTTCTTGGTGTAAAAATGTTATTGTTTGCAGTCTTGTTGACCTTTCAGGACATGGTTCAGTTCTTGGTGTAAAAATGTCATTGTTTGCAGTCTTGCTGACTTTTCAGGACATGGTTCAGTTCTTGGTGTAAAAATGTTATTGTTTGCAGTCTTGTTGACCTTTCAGGACATGGTTCAGTTCTTGGTGTAAAAATGTCATTGTTTGCAGTCTTGCTGACTTTTCAGGACATGGTTCAGTTCTTGGTGTAAAAATGTCATTGTTTGCAGTCTTGCTGACTTTTCAGGACATGGTTCAGTTCTTGGTGTAAAAATGTTATTGTTTGCAGTCTTGCTGACTTTTCAGGACATGGTTCAATTTTTGGTGTAAAAATGTTATTGTTTGCAGTCTTGTTGACCTTTCAGGACATGGTTCAGTTCTTGGTGTAAAAATGTCATTGTTTGCTGTCTTGTTGACCATTCAGGACATGGTTCAGTTCTTGGTGTAAAAATGTTATTGTTTGCAGTCTTGCTGACTTTCATGCTGGCGGTGGTGCTGATGCTGGCGGTGCTGATGGGATGGATGGTTCCTCGGTACGGCCGCTCCAACATGGCGGTCTATGTGTCCATATGCTCCCTGCTGGGCGTCTTCACTGTGCCCAGCAGCAAAGGACTCGGCCTGGCGGCACGCCACGTCTTTGGCGAGGAACCACGTGACGGCCACGCCCTCGCCCTCTTCCTGGGGCTTCTGGGAACGCTGGGCGCCGGCGTCCTGCTCCAGTTCTTCTACATCAACAAGGCGCTGGAGTCCTTCCGCTGCGACACCTTCGAGGCCGTTTACTTCGCCGCCTTCACCTGCGCGGTCCCGCTGGCGTCGGCGCTGGTGTTCAGGGAGTTGGCGGCACTGACGGCCTCCGACGGCCTCGCCGTACTTTGTGGCGTCACCACGGTGTGCGTCGGCGTCGCTCTGCTCAGAATGTCTCAGGAGGACACGAGGACTCGCCAGAAGACGGACTGATTGTGGTTCTTACACCTTACTCTGCTTACTCACTACTAAGGACACATGTTACTTTTAAACATAATTAAAAAGTCACTTTGGTTCAACCCAGGGGTCTGAAACCCAAAATGGCGAAAGAGCCATATTATACAAAAATTAGCAAAAAAACAAATCTGTCTGGAGCCGAAAAAATTTAAAATCCTTATAAAAGTGTTATAATGAAGACAACAAATGATGTAAGTGCCTATATTAGCCTACTATCAAAATGACCTTAAAAGTATTATATAAGTGTTATAAAATAAAATACATTCTGAAAGAAATTAAGCTAAAACAAAATATTATATTTAAAATACATCTTGAAATAACTCGAGATGAAACTACATTTTTGATATAAAATACATACTGAAATAACTTTCGATAAACCAAAATATTATATTTAAAATACATCTTGAAAGAACTTTAGATGAAACTAATTTTTGTAAATAAACACATGATGTAAGTGCCTATATTAGCTTACTAACAAAATGACTTATATAAGTGTTATAAAATAAAATACATCCTGAGATAACTTTAGACAAAACTAAATATCTTATTTAAAATACATCCTGAAATAACTTTCGATAAAATTTAATATATTTAAAATACATCCTGAAATAACTTTCGATAAAATTAAATATTATATTTAAAATACATCCTGAAAGAACTTTTGATAAAACTAAATATACTTAAAATACATTCTGAAAGAACTTGAGATAAAACTAAATATTATATTTAAAATACATCCTGAAATAACTTTAGTTAAAACGAAATATCTTATTTAAAATACATCCTGAAATAACTTTCGATAAAACAAAAATGATATTTAAAATACATCTTGAAACAACTTAAGATGAAACTACATTTTCAAAATAAAATACATCCTGAAATAACTTTAGATAAAACTAAATATCTTATTTAAAATACATCCTGAAATAACTTTCGATAAAACTAAATATTATATTTAAAATACATTCTGAAAGAACTTTCGATAAAACTAAATATTATATTTAAAATACATCCTGAAATAACTTTCGATAAAACTAAATATTAGATTTAAAATACATTCTGAAAGAACTTGAGATAAAATATTATATTTAAAATACATCTTGAAATAACTTAAGATTAAACTAATTTTTTTAAATAAAATACATCCTGAAATAACTTTCGATAAAGCTAAATATTATATTTAAAATACATTCGAAATAACTTTGGATAAAACTAAATATTATATTTAAAATACATTCTGAAAGAACTTTCAATAAAACTAAATATATTTAAAATACATCCTTAAATAACTTTCAATAAAACTAAATATTAGATTTAAAATACATTCTGAAATAACTTTCGATAAAATATATTTAAAATACATCTTGAAATAACTTAAGATTAAACTAATTTTTTTAAATAAAATACATCCTGAAATAACTTTAGTTAAAACCATATATTGAAAATACATGCTGAAATAACTTTTGATAAAACTAAATATTATATTTAAAATGCATTCGAAAGAACTTTCGATAAAACTAAATATTATATTTACAATACATTCTGAAAGAACTTTCGATAAAACTAAATATTATATTTAAAATACATCCTGAAATAACCTTCGATAAAATTAAATATTAGATTTAAAATACATTCTGAAAGAACTTGAGATAAAACAAAATATTATATTTAAAATATATCTTGAAATAACTTAAGATGAAACACATTTTTTTAAATAAATTACATCCTGAAATAACTTTTGATAAAACTACAGTATATATTATATTTAAAAAGACATCCTGAAAGAACTTTCAATAAAACTAAATATTGTATATAAAATACATTCTGAAAGAACTTATATAAAACTTTAAAATTATATTTAAAATACAGTCCAAAACAACTTGAGATGAAACTAAATACTTTTTTTTAAATACATCCTGAAATAACTTTAAAACTAAATATATTTAAAATACATCCTGAAAGAACTTTAGATAAAAATGTTACCAATTTTTTTTTTTTGCAAATACATGACATGCTTTTAAGTAAAACGTTTAAAAACTGTCCTGGGTGACATTCCAACAATAACATTGCATTTGGGCTCTTTTATTAAGCATATATGTAAACCTGTGATTTATTATGATTAATCCAAATTACAAAATGTGATTAAAACATAGATTTTTTTTTAATCAGAATAAATTGTGTGATTAATCTTCAACTGTACATGATTAATGCAATATTTTTGGTGATTAATCACGTGAGTTAACTTGTTATTTTCGAAAGCTCTAATTTAAATATGTGCAATAGAAGGTGGGGGAGCAGGTGTGAAACATTTGACCTGCACTCAACTGGTTGCAGCCCAGTTTGATGATGACGTTTGTCGCCATGGTAACAGTCAAACACCTTTCAACACCATTAAAACGTGATGCAAACTTTTGCCACTGAGGGCCGCACACAGAAAAATGAAAGCATGCGGGGGCTATTTTCATGTTTTCCATTTCCAAAACCAATACAATATATTGATTTTTTTTTTTTTTTAACCCTTTAGTGCTCCCCTCAAGTTTGGTCCCAGGAACCCTAAATAGTCTCAGTCAAAAGGTAAAAAAATAAGTCATATATTATTATTTTTTATTAAACGTTCAAATCTGTAGATCAGTGGTTCTCCCCTTTAAAAAATGTTCCAAGTTGAATATTTGATATGAAGTAATTGGAGCTTTAAATAGCCAAAATCGCACATTGTTCGATAGTTTGACACCTTCAATACTTTTATTGGCAAACACAAACAGGATCATTTCAGTATAAAATACAATCCAGACAGGGGTCCTAAGGGGGCCCAGTCGGGAGTGGGAAAAAACCTCCATAGCAGAGCACATATACATATTACAACATACATCTCGAGACTTGCAACAGAGGGGAGGGAGTGGGGGCTACGGTGGCGGGCTGCAGCTCTTCAGGCGCTGCCCAGCTGTCCATCACCCCTAAGGGATTCGCGTCAAGGGTGTTGGATGGGGGGTGGGTATGTGTGCGTGGTGTATATTTTTTGTGGTGCATATGTGTGTGTGTAAGCCTGCCGTGTGTCTCTGTTCCGGGGCCTTGGTGTCGTGCAGTCGCTAGTCAGTCCAAAGTCAACAACAACAACAGGTGTGTGTCCATCAGAGACAAGAAGGGAGTTTGTTGTGTCTTCTATAAACTGTCTGTGGTAATAACAGGAAAATCAAATAGATTATGTGTAATAATTTCCCACAAAATACGGGAATATTAAGAATCTGGTACGATTATTTGTCATTTCGCATCTGGCAACCCCTGTCAGCCTCCGCAAGCGTGACACGCACGCGCAGTCAGTCGCCGTGTCGACGCGTGTGTTGCCAGTTGCGCTAAAGAATGTTGATGTTTGAAAATGTACAATACATCCTGAAATAATTGAGATAAAATTAAATATTATATATGAGATAGGCTCCAGCGCCCCCTGTGACCCCGAAAGGGAAAAGTGGTAGAAAATGGATGGATGGTGTGGAGAATGCATACATTTTTAAGAGTTCTTTCTTTATTCATAGTCATGTTTAAAGTAGCTAATATTTTCCCATGTGTACTCTTTATGCTTGTATCTTATGTCCGCAAGTAAACTCTGTGCCTTACCTTGAAGGCTTTGGAATGTGGGAGTATGACACACTCCCTTTTTACCTTATCAGTATTAGAACAAAGAGGCTGTATTTCTTTCTGGACAGGGTGGGGGCTGTTTTCGTATTCAATAAGTTGTCTCTTTCCGTTTGGCTTTCAGACCGCTTCTAGATGCCGCTATTAACGGATAATATATTATTGATAATTGATAATATTCCTATTCTGTCTTGATGGTCCTTCTTACTCTGCATATATGTCATCTGAAAGAATTTGGGATTGACCAGTGATTTGTATTCCCTGAGAGGAAGACTGGTCAGACGCAACAATGGATATAAAATACATCCTGTAATAATTTTAAAACTAATTATTATATTTAAAATACACTCTGAAAGAATGTTTTTGCAAATAAATGACATGCTTTCAAGTAAAACGTTTAAAAACTGTCCACAACAATAAAATTGCATTTGGGCTCTTTTATTAAGCAATTTTTAATTATGCAAACAAGTAATCACCTGTGATTAATCATAATTAATCCAAATTCCAAAATATGAATAAAAAAAATCACTTGACAGCTATGGTAAAAACAATATTTTTTACACAAACAGGATCATTTACATTTACAGTCAGGTTGGGTTAAACTAACAAGGTGGTTGTTAGTTTATTAAAATTAATCATTAAAAGGCACAATCAATCAATCAATCAATGTTTATATAGCCCTAAATCACGAGTGTCTCAGAGGGCTGCACAAGCCACAACGACATTGTTGTTGTGGCTTGTGCATTACAAACTATTCTATCAGCGGTCGGTGGTAATAACAGGAACATTAAATAGATTATGTGTAATAATTTCCCACAAAAAAATACGGGAATATTAAGAATCTGGTACGATTATTTGCCATTTCGCATCTGGCAACCCAGGTCAGCCTCCGCCAGCGTGACGCGCACGCGCAGTCAGTCGCCGTGTGTTGCCGGTTGCACTCAAGAATGTTGAGGTTTGAACATTTAAAAAATACATCCTGAAATAACTTGAGATTAAATTAAATACTATGTGTAAAATACATCCTGAAACAACTTTAAAACTAAATATTATATTTAAAATACACCCTGAAAGAATTTTGCAAACAAATGACATGCTTTCAAGTAAAACGTTTAAAAACGGTCCACAACAATAAAATTGCATTTGGGCTCTTTTATTGAGCAATTTTAAATTATGCAAACAAGTAATAATCGCCTGTGATTAATTATGATTAATCCAAATTCCAAAATATGATTAAAAAATCACAAACAGCGTCATGTAGGGTTGAACTTTACTTGATTGATTGAAACTTGTATTAGTAGATTGCACAGTACAGTACATATTCCGTACAATTGACAACTAAATGGTAACACCCGAATAAGTCCACGTTAATCAATTCAATCAACACGTGGTAGTTAGTTTTTTAAAATGAATAATTAAAAGGCACATTTGCATTACAAACTATTCTATCAGCGGTCTGTGGTAATAACAGGAACGTCAAATGGATTATGTGTGATAGTTTCCCACAAAATACGGTCATTTGAAGATTCTGGTACGATTATTTGTCATTTCGCATTTGGCAACCCCGGTCAGCCTGAAGCAGCGTGACGCGCATGCGCAGTCAGTTGCCGTGTCGACGCGTGTGTTGCCGGTTGCGCTCCAGAATGTTGAGGTCCGAAAGTCTCCCGCATGTCAGCTGTGTTGTCAAGCAAGAACGCGTCTTCGGAGAGGTACTTTTTAAATATCCTTCAATCAAGAATAAAGTGACATTTTTACCGCAAACCACTCGGCTAGCGAGGGCGTGCTAGCTTCGCAAGCTAACAACTCTTGCTAGCCGCTAACATGTGCCTTTTACTCGCCTTTCTGTGCGAGCCCGGCGTCAAAACCTCGCCGAGGCTAACATTTGTGTCGACGCCGCGGGGGGTTCGCGTCGTCAAAGTTGAAATTGACGCGAAGTTTGCGGGGTTTAAGGTGCGGGCTAGCTTGTTGCTAACGAAGCTCACCTGGCTGGAGGTGACCTCGGCGTCACTTCCGGCTTCCGCCCGGAGCCGGTGTTGTGCCAAAATGTGAGTGCCTGCCAAAAAGTGGTTTCCTGTCGCGGGAGCGCGCACCGCTCGCTGAACCTGCATTGCTTGTCTTGGTCTGTCCACAGTGGATTACTAGGTAGAAGATAAACACTTTATCTTGGTGGTTATTGTTTTTATGTTATTAAGGTGTTTAATAATCATAATAGCCCCGCCCACCTTGTAGTTTTTGTTATGAAGGTGTTATTAATCATAAAAAGCCCCGCCCACCATGTTAGTTTGTTACTAAGGTGTTAATAAACATAAACAGCCCCCCAACTTGTTAGTTTTTGTTATTAAGGTGTTATTAATCATAACCAGCCCCGCCCACCTTGTTAGTTTTTATGTTATTAAGGTGTTATTAATCATAAACAGCCCCACCCACCTTGTTAGTTTTTGTTATTCAATTAAGGTGTTATTAATCATAAGAAGCCTCGCCCACCTTGTTAGTTATTGTTATTAAGGTGTTTAATGATCATAACAGCACCGCCCACTTTGTTAGTTTTTATGTTATTAAGGTGTTATTAATCATAAACAGCCCCGCCTACTTTGTTAGTTTTTATGTTATTAAGGTATTATTAATCATAAACAGCCCCGCCCACCTTGTTAGTTTTTATGTTAAGGTGTTATCAATCATAAACATCCCCGCCCACCTTGTTAGTTTTTGTTATTCAAATAAGGTGTTATTAATCATAAACAGCCTCTCCCACCTTGTTTGTTTTTGTTATTAAGGTGTTTAATAATCATAACAGTACCGCCCACTTTGTTAGTTTTTATGTTATTAAGGTGTTATTAATCATAAACAGCCCCACCCACCTTGTTAGTTTTTATGTTATTAAGGTGTTATTAATCATAAACAGCCCCACCCACCTTGTTAGTTTTTGTTATTCAATTAAGGTGTTATTAATCATAAGAAGCCTCGCCCACCTTGTTAGTTATTGTTATTAAGGTGTTTAATGATCATAACAGCACCGCCCACTTTGTTAGTTTTTATGTTATTAAGGTGTTATTAATCATAAACAGCCCCGCCTACTTTGTTAGTTTTTATGTTATTAAGGTATTATTAATCATAAACAGCCCCGCCCACCTTGTTAGTTTTTATGTTAAGGTGTTATCAATCATAAACATCCCCGCCCACCTTGTTAGTTTTTGTTATTCAAATAAGGTGTTATTAATCATAAACAGCCTCTCCCACCTTGTTTGTTTTTGTTATTAAGGTGTTTAATAATCATAACAGTACCGCCCACTTTGTTAGTTTTTATGTTATTAAGATGTTATTAATCATAAACAGCCCCGCCCACTTTGTTAGTTTATGTTATTAAGGTGTAATTAATCATAAACAACCCCGCCCACCTTGTTAGTTTTTGTTATTAAGGTGTTATTAATCATAAACAGCCCCGCCCACTTTGTTAGTTTTTATGTTATTAAGGTGTTATTAATCATAAACAGCCCCGCCCACCTTGTTAGGTTTTGTTACTAAGGTGTTAATAAACATAAACAGCCCCCCTACCTTGTTAGTTTTTGTTATTAAGGTGTTATTAATCATAACCAGCCCCGCCCACCTTGTTAGTTTTTATGTTATTAAGGTGTTATTAATCATAAACAGCCCCGCCCACCTTGTTAGTTTTTATGTTATTCAATTAAGGTGTTATTAATCATAAACAGCCTCTCCCACCTTGTTAGTTTTTGTTATTAAGGTGTTTAATAATCATAACAGCACCGCCCACTTTGTTAGTTTTTATGTTATTAAGATGTTATTAATCATAAACAGCCCCGCCCACTTTGTTATTTTTTATGTTATTAAGGTATTGATCATAAACAGCCCCGCCCACCTTGTTAGTTTTTATGTTATTAAGGTGTTTTTAATCATAAACAGCCCCGCACACCTTGTTAGTTTTTATGTTATTAAGGTGTTATTAATCATAAACAGCCCCGCCCACCTTGTTAGGTTTTGTTACTAAGGTGTTAATAATCATAAACAGCCCCGCCCACCTTGTTAGTTTTTATGTTATTAAGGTGTTATTAATCATAAATAGCCTCGCCCACCTTGTTAGTTTTTTTAAGGTGTTTAATAATCATAACAGCCCAGCCCACTTTGTTAGTTTTAATGTTATTAAGGTGTAATTAATCATAAACAGCCCCACCCAACTTATTAGTTTTTGTTACTAAGGTGTTAATCAACATAAACAGCCCTGCCCACCTTGTTAGTTTTTATGTTATTAAGGTGTTATTAATCATAAACAGCCCCGCCCACCATGTTAGTATTTATGTTATTCAATTAAGGTGTTATTAATAGGGATGTCAGATAATGGCTTTTTGCCGATATCCGATATTCCGATATTGTCCAACTCTTAATTACCGATACCGATATCAACCGATACGGATATATACAGTCGTGGAATTAACACATTATTATGCCTAATTTGGACAACCAGGTATGGTGAAGATAAGGTCCCTTTTTAAAAAATTAATAAAATAAGATAAAAAAATTAAAAACTTTTTTTTTAAATAAAAAAGAAGGTAAAACAATATAAAAACAGTTACATAGAAACTAATAATTAATGAAAATGAGTCAAATTAAGTGTTAAAGGTTAGTACTATTAGTGGACCAGCAGCACGCACAATCATGTGTGCTTACGGACTGTATCCCTTGCAGACTGTATTGATATATATTGATATATAATGTAGGAACCAGAATATTAATAACAGAAAGAAGCAACCCTTTTGTGTGAATGGGGAAGGGAGGTTTTTTGGGTTGGTGCACTAATTGTAAGTGAATCTTGTGTTTTTTATGTTGATTTACCGTATTTTCCGCACTATAAGGCGCACCGGATTATTAGCCGCACCTTCTATGAATTACATATTTCATAATTTTGTCCACCAATAAGCCGCCCCGGACTAAAAGCCGCGCCTACGCTGCGCTAAAGTGAATGTCAAAAAAACGCTGCGCTAAAGTGAATGTCAAAAAAACAGTCAGATAGTTCAGTCAAACTTTAATAATATATTGAAAACCAGCGTTCTAACAACTCTGTCCCAAAATGTACAAATGTGCAATCACAAACATAGTAAAATTCAAAATGGTGTAGAGCAATAGCAACATACCGGTAATGTTGCTCGAACGTTAATGTCACAACACACAACACACAAAATAAACATAGCGCTCACTTTCTGAAGTTATTCTTCATTCGTACCGGTAAATCCTTCGAATTCTTCGTCTTCGGTGTCCGAATTGAAAAGTTGCGCTAGCGTGGCTTCCAAAATGGCGGGCTCCGTCTCTTCGAAATCATCGGATTCAGTGTCGCTGTTGTTGTGCAGCAGTTCTGTGAATCCTGCCTTCCGGAAAGCTCGGACCACAGTTGTGACAGAAATATCTGCCCAGGCATTTACAATCCACTGGCAGATGTTGGCGTATGTTGTCCGGCGTTGTCTGCCCGTCTTAGTGAAGGTGTGTTCGCCTTCGGTCATCCATTTTTCCCACGCAGTTCGCAGTCGTGATTTGAATGCCCTGTTGACACCAATATCCAGCGGTTGGAGTTCTTTGGTTAATCCACCCGGAATGACGGCGAGTGTTGTATTTGTGTGCTTCACTTGTTTTTTGACACCATCTGTGATGTGGGCGCGCATAGAGTCATATATCAACATGGACGGAGCAGCGTGAAAAAAGCCACCCGGCCGCTTCGCGTAAACTTCCCTTAACCACTCGCTCATCTTTTCTTCATCCATCCATCCCTTCGAGTTAGCTTTTATGATGACGCCGGCTGGAAAGGTCTCTTTTGGCAAGGTCTTCCTTTTGAATATCACCATGAGTGGAAGTTAGCATGGCAAGCTAGAACCACAGTGAAGGATGACTTCTCATTCCCTGTGGAGCGAATATTCACCGTACGTGCTCCCGTTCCACAGTGCGGTTCAGTTGCTGTGAAATACGGTAGTAATCCGTGTGCGGATGGAGAGATTGCGTCTTTTTATGACCCGGATCGTTTAGTAGGAGCCATTTTGTGGTCTTTACAGATGTAAACAGGAAATGAAACGTACGGTGATATCCGCGCGTTTTTTCTTCTTCTTCCGGGGGCGGGTGAAGCGCTTCCTGTTCTATGGGGGCGGGTGAAGCGCTTCCTGTTCTATGGGGGCGGGTGCTTTCCTTGGCGGTTGCTTGCGTAGAAGAAGAAGCGCTTCCTGTTCTACCGGGAAAAAAGATGGCGGCTGTTTACCGAAGTTGCGAGACCGAAACTTTATGAAAATGAATCGTAATAAAGCGCACCGGGTTATTAGGCGCACTGTCAGCTTTTGAGAAAAATTGTGGTTTTTAGGTGCGCCTTATAGTGCGGAAAATACGGTAATAGAAGGAAAAAACAAAACAAAAAAAACCATACCGATAATTAAAAAAAACGATACTGATATTTTCCGATACTACATTTTAAAACTTTTATCGGCATCTCTAGTTATTAATCTTAAACAGCCTCGCCCACCTTGTTAGTTTTTGTTAAGGTGTTTAATAATCATAACAGCCCCGCCCACTTTGTTAGTTTTTATGTTATTAAGGTGTTATTAATCATTAACAGCCCTGCCCACCTTGTTAGTTTTTGTTACTAAGGTGTTAATAAACAAACAGCCCCGCCCACCTTGTTAGTTTTTATGTTATTCAATTAAGGTGTTATTAATCATAAACAGCCTTGCCCACCTTGTTAGTTTTTGTTACTAATGTGTTAATAAACATAAACACTACTTTGTTAGTTTTTATGTTATTAAGGTGTTATTGATCATAAACAGCCCCGCTCACCTTGTTAGTTTTTGTTATTAAAGTGTTAATAAACATAAACAGCCCCGCCCACCTTGTTAGTTTTTATGTTATTCAATTAAGGTGTTATTAATCATAAACAGCCCCGCCCACCTTGTTAGTTTTTGTTACTAAGGTGTTAATAAACATAAACACTACTTTGTTAGTTTTTATGTTATTAAAGTGTTATTAATCATAAACAGCCCCGCCCACCTTGTTAGTTTTTGTTATTAAGGTGTTATTAATCAAAAACAGCCCCGCCCACCTTGTTAGTTTTTGTTACTAAGGTGTTAATAAACATAAACAGCCCCGCCCACCTTGTTAGTTTTTATGTTATTAAGGTGTTATTAATCATAAACAGCCCCACTCACCTTGTTAGTTTTTATGTTAAGGTGTTATTAATCATAAACAGCCCCGCCCACCTTGTTAGTTTTTGTTACTAAGGTGTTAATAAACATAAACAGCCCTGCCCACCTTGTTAGTTTTTATGTTATTCAATTAAGGTGTTATTAATCATAAACAGCCTCGCCCACCTTGTTAGTTTTTGTTATTAGGTGTTAATAAACATAAACACTGCTTTGTTAGTTTTTATGTTATTAAAGTGTTATTAATCATAAACAGCCCCGCCCACCTTGTTAGTTTTTGTTATTAAGGTGTTATTAATCAAAAACAGCCCCGCCCACCTTGTTAGTTTTTGTTACTAAGGTGTTAATAAACATAAACAGCCCCGCTCACCTTGTTAGTTTTTATGTTATTAAGGTGTTATTAATCATAAACAGCCCCACCCACCTTGTTAGTTTTTATGTTATTAAGGTGTTATTAATCATAAACAGCCCGCCCACCTTGTTAGTTTTTGTTACTAAGGTGTTAATAAACATAAACACTACTTTCTTAGTTTTTATGTTATTAAAGTGTTATTAATCATAAACAGCCCCGCCCACCTTGTTAGTTTTTGTTATTAAGGTGTTATTAATCAAAAACAGCCCCGCCCACTTTGTTAGTTTTTGTTACTAAGGTGTTAATAAACATAAACAGCCCCGCCCACCTTGTTAGTTTTTATGTTATTAAGGTGTTATTAATCATAAACAGCCCCACCCACCTTGTTAGTTTTTATGTTATTAAGGTGTTATTAATCATAAACAGCCCCGCCCACCTTGTTAGTTTTTGTTACTAAGGTGTTAATAAACATAAACAGCCCTGCCCACCTTGTTAGTTTTTATGTTATTCAATTAAGGTGTTATTAATCATAAACAGCCTCGCCCACCTTGTTAGTTTTTGTTATTAAGGTGTTTAATAATCACAACAGCCCCGGTCAACTTGTTAGTTTTTGTTATTTTTATGTTATTAATCATAAACAGCCCCGCCCACTTGTTAGTTTTTATGTTATTAAGGTGTTATTAATCATAAACAGACCTGCCCACCTTGTTAGTTTTTGTTACTAAGGTGTTAATAAACATAAACAGCCCCGCCCACCTTGTTAGTTTTTATGTTATTAAGGTGTTATTAATCATAAACAGCCCCACCCACCTTGCTAGTTTTTATGTTAAGGTGTTATTAATCATAAACAGCCCACCCACCTTGTCAGTTTTTGTTACTAAGGTGTTAATAAACATAAACACTACTTTGTTAGTTTTTATGTTATTAAAATGTTATTAATCATAAACAGCCCCGCCCACCTTGTTAGTTTTTGTTATTAAGGTGTTATTAATCAAAAACAGCCCCACCCACCTTGTTAGTTTTTGTTACTAAGGTGTTAATAAACAAACAGCCCCGCCCACCTTGTAAGTTTTTATGTTATTAAGGTGTTATTAATCATAAACAGCCCCACCCACCTTGTTAGTTTTTATGTTATTAAGGTGTTATTAATCATAAACAGCCCCGCCCACCTTGTTAGTTTTTGTTATTAAGGTGTTATTAATCAAAAACAGCCCCGCCCACCTTGTTAGTTTTTGTTACTAAGGTGTTAATAAACAAACAGCCCTGCCCACCTTGTTATTTTTTATGTTATTCAATTAAGGTGTTATTAATCATAAACAGCCTCGCCCACCTTGTTAGTTTTTGTTATTAAGGTGTTTAATAATCACAACAGCCCCGCTCAACTTGTTAATTTTTATGTTATTCAATTATGGTGTTATTAATCATAAACAGCCCCGCCCACCTTGTTAGTTTTTGTTATTAAGGTGTTTAATAATCATAACAGCCCCGCCCACTTTGTTAATTTTTGTTATTAATCACAAACAGCCCCGCCCACCTTGTTAGTTTTTGTTACTAAGGTGTTAATAAACATAAACAGCCCTGTCCACTTTGTTAGTTTTTATGTTATTAAGGTGTTATTAATCATAAACAGACCTGCCCACCTTGTTAGTTTTTGTTACTAAGGTGTTATTAATCAAACAGCCCTGCCCACCTTGTTAGTTTTTATGTTATTTTTATGTTATTCAATTAAGGTGTTATTAATCATAAACAGACTCGCCCACCTTGTTAGTTTTTATGTTATTAAGGTGTTATTAATCATAAACAGCCCCACCCACATTGTTAGTTTTTATGTTATTAAGGTGTTATTAATCATAAACAGCCCCGCCCACCTTGTTAGTTTTTGTTATTAAGGTGTTATTAATCAAAAACAGCCCCGCCCACCTTGTTAGTTTTTGTTACTAAGGCGTTAATAAACATAAACAGCCCTGCCCACCTTGTTAGTTTTTATGTTATTCAATTAAGGTGTTATTAATCATAAACAGCCTCGCCCACCTTGTTAGTTTTTGTTAATAAGGTGTTTAATAATCACAACAGACCCGCTCAACTTGTTAGTTTTTATGTTATTTTTATGTTATTCAATTATGGTGTTATTAATCATAAACAGCCCCGCCCACCTTGTTAGTTTTTGTTATTAAGGTGTTTAATAATCATAACAGCCCCGCCCACTTTGTTAATTTTTGTTATTAATCACAAACAGCCCCGCCCACCTTGTTAGTTTTTGTTACTAAGGTGTTAATAAACATAAACAGCCCTGTCCACTTTGTTAGTTTTTATGTTATTAAGGTGTTATTAATCATAAACAGACCTGCCCACCTTGTTAGTTTTTGTTACTAAGGTGTTATTAATCAAACAGCCCTGCCCACCTTGTTAGTTTTTATGTTATTTTTATGTTATTCAATTAAGGTGTTATTAATCATAAACAGACTCGCCCACCTTGTTAGTTTTTATGTTATTAAGGTGTTATTAATCATAAACAGCCCCACCCACATTGTTAGTTTTTATGTTATTAAGGTGTTATTAATCATAAACAGCCCCGCCCACCTTGTTAGTTTTTGTTATTAAGGTGTTATTAATCAAAAACAGCCCCGCCCACCTTGTTAGTTTTTGTTACTAAGGCGTTAATAAACATAAACAGCCCTGCCCACCTTTTTAGTTTTTATGTTATTCAATTAAGGTGTTATTAATCATAAACAGCCTCGCCCACCTTGTTAGTTTTTGTTAATAAGGTGTTTAATAATCACAACAGACCCGCTCAACTTGTTAGTTTTTATGTTATTTTTATGTTATTCAATTATGGTGTTATTAATCATTAACAGCCCCGCCCACCTTGTTAGTTTATGTTATTAAGGTGTTTAATAATCATAACAGCCCCGCCCACTTTGTTAGTTTTTGTTATTAATCACAAACAGCCCCGCCCACCTTGTTAGTTTTTGTTACTAAGGTGTTAATAAACATAAACAGCCCCCCCACTTTGTTAGTTTTTATGTTATTAAGGTGTTATTAATCATAAACAGCCCTGCCCACTTGTTAGTTTTTATGTTATTAAGGTGTTATTAATCATAAACAGCCCTGCCCACTTGTTAGTTTTTATGTTATTAAGGTGTTATTAATCATAAACAGACCTGCCCACCTTGTTAGTTTTTGTTACTAAGGTGTTAATAAACAAACAGCCCCGCCCACCTTGTTAGTTTTTATGTTATTTTTATGTTATTCAATTAAGGTGTTATTAATCATAAACAGACTCGCCCACCTTGTTAGGTTTTGTTATAAAGGTGTTTAATAATCATAACAGCCCCGCCCATTTTGTTAGTTTTTATGTAATCATATATTTTTTCTCTATGAACTCGTTATGTTAGTAACTATTCGTTTTTATATTGTAAACTATGTTAGTCTTTATGTTAACTATTTTAGTGTTTATGTTAACAGAAAAAACTTATCATAGTTTATTTAAGATGTTATCGTGTCCGGAAAATGACAGTTTGCTTTTTCTGTGGTATTGATGAGATTTAAAGGAGTGTTGTAAACCTCTTTCTTGTTTGGAAGATACACACAATTGTAACTGTCATTTCTTCCTGCACATAATAAATATGTATAAAGTGTTTGGATGTATTCATTTATGTAAAATTGTCATTAAATGTAATATTGCCTGACAAAAAGTGATTCACCGTAATATTTTGATTTTTACACATCGCATATTTACACACACACATATTTTACTAGAATACCCTTATGAGCATCACATATATCAAAATCAAGTACCCACTGTACTGTTTACTTGTTGAAATACCCTTTTTAGAGCTAAAATATACCAAAATGACCACTTTGCTGCGGCCAAAATTTGATTTCAAGTAACATTTTAATACTGACACATCTTATCTCTGCATATTTGACTAGAAGACCCTTATGGACATTACATATATCAAAATCAAGTCCCTACTGTACTGTTTACTTGTTGAAATACTCTTTTTAGAGATAAAATATACCAAAATGACCACTTTGCTGCGGCCAAAATTTGATTTCAAGTAATATTTTAATACTGACACATCTTATCTCTGCATATTTGACTAGAATACCCTTATGGACATTACATATATCAAAATCAAGTCCCTACTGTACTGTTTTTTGTTGAAATACTCTTTTTAGAGATAAAATATACCAAAACAACCAGTTTGCTGCTGCCAAAAATTAATTTCAAGTAATATTTTGACATTGACACAGCTTATCTCTGCATATTTTAGTAGAATCCCCTTATGGGCATTACATATATCAGAATCAAGTACCTACTATACCGTTTACTTGTTGAAATACCCTTTTTGGAGCAAATATCTACCCAAATGGCCACTTTGTTGCTGCCAAAAATGTATTTCAAGTAATATTTTAATACTGACACATCTTATCTCTGCATATTTGAGTAAAATACCCTTATGGACATTCCATATATCAAAATCAAGTACCTACTGTACTGTTTACTTGTTGAAATACCCTTTACAAAGCTAAAATATACCAAAACGACCACTTTGCTGCAGCCAAAAATTAATTTCAAGTACCGGTAATATTTTGACATTGACACATCTCATCTCTGCATATTTTACTAGAATACTCTTATGGGCATTACATATATCAGAATGAACTACCTACTATACCAGGGGTCGGCAACCCGCGGCTCTAGAGCCGCATGCGGCTCTTTAGCGCCGCCCTAGTGGCTCTCTGGAGCTTTTTCAAAAATGGAAAAAGATGAGGGGGAAAAAATATATTTTTTGTTTTAATATGGTTTCTGTAGGAGGACAAACATGACACAAACCTCCCTAATTGTTATAAAGCACACTGTTTGTATTAAACATGCTTCACTGATTCGAGTATTTGGCGAGCGCCGTTTTGTCCTACTAATTTTGGCGGTCTTTGAACTCACCGTAGTTTGTTTACATGCATAACTTTCTCCGACTTTCTAGGACGTGTTTTATGCCACTTTTTTTTCTGTCTCATTTTGTCCACCAAACTTTTAAGGTTGTGCATGAATGCACAAAGGTGAGTTTTGTTGATGTTATTGACTTGTGTGGAGTGCTAATCAGACATATTTGGTCACTGCATGACTGCAAGCTAATCGATGCTAACATGCTATTTAAGCTAGCGATATGTACATATTTCGGGATGTCCGATAATGGCTTTTTGCCGATATCCGATATTCCGATATTGTCCAACTCTTAATTACCGATACCGATATCAACCGATACCGATATATACAGTCGTGGAATTAACACATTATTATGTCTAATTTGGACAACCAGGTATGGTGAAGATAAGGTCCTTTAAAAAAAAAAAAAAAAAAAAGATAAATAAACGAAGAACATTTTCTTGAATAAAAAAGAAAGTAAAACATATAAATAAATGAAGAACATTTTCTTGAATAAAAAAGAAAGTAAAACAATATAAAAACAGTTACATAGAAACTAGTAATTAATGAAAATGAGTCAAATTAAGTGTTAAAGGTTAGTACTATTAGTGGACCAGCAGCACGCACAATCATGTGTGCTTATGGACTGTATCCTGTCATGACTTGGTCCTGGGTGTTTGCTTTTCCGGGATGCAACGGAAAGTTGGCTCGGGCGAGATGGGAATGTGAGTACATGATTTAACGAAAAGCGCGCACAGTGGCGGAGAACAAACTATGAAACCAAAAGACTATAGCAAAAAAAGTACAAACGAAAAGCGCGCACAATGGCGGAGAACAAACTATGAAACCCAAAAAGACTATACACATGGAACAAAAACTTACTTTGGCATGGATAAAAAGGAGCAGCGTGAGCGATGGACATGAAAAAAAAGTCAGAAATTCGCAGAGCATAAATGTGGGGATGTCACCAGAAAGACAAACTGAAAACACTGAACTTAAATACTACAGACTTGATTAACAAAAACAGGTGCGTGACTCAAAACGTGAAACAGGTGCGTGACGTGACAGGTGAAAACTAATGGGTTACCATGGAAACAAGACAAGGGAGTGAAAAGCCAGAAACTAAAGAGTCAAATAACTAAACAAAACATGACTAAGACAAAACATGATTACACAGACATGACATATTTCTTGCAGACTGTATTGATATATATTGATATATAATGTAGGAACCAGAATATTAATAACAGAAAGAAACAACCCTTTTGTGTGAATAAGTGTAAATGGCGGAGGGTGTTTTTTTGGGTTGGTGCACTAATTGTAAGTGTATCTTGTGTTTTTTATGTTGATTTAATTAAAAAAAACAAAAAAAAACTATACCGATAATTAAAAAAAACGATACTGATAATTTTCGATATTACATTTTAAAGCATTTATCGGCCGATATATCGGCCGACTCTATAAATATTGCATCATTATGCCTCATTTGTAGCTATACTTGAGGTAATTTAGTTTCCTTTAAGTCCTCTTAATTCAGTTTATATCTCATGACACACTATATGTATGCAATATGGCTTTTAATTTTTTGCGGCTCCAGACAGATTTGTTTTTGTATTTTTGGTCAATTATGGCTCCTTCAACATTTTTGGTTGCCGACCCCTGTACTATACCGTTTACTTGTCGAAATACCCTTTTTAAAGCAAATATCTACTAGGGCTGGGCGATATATCGATATACTCGATATATCGCGGGTTTGCCTCTGTGCGATATAGAAAATGATTATATCGTGATATTGGAGTATACGTTGTCACGGAGTTGCTTTTAGCTGCGGGCATTACACTACAGGCGTTTCTCACTCTTTCTTGCCTCTCCTTCTCACAGGGGCGTAAAACAAGCCCACCTTCTTCCATTCGTCACATACTGTCACGCGTGCAGCGTCATTCGCCCTCGCCCAGCAGAGAGGTAGCAGCATGGCTAACGTTAGCTGGGGCAGGTGGTACAAGCGGAGCGGTGCGAGTGACAATACAAGAGAAGGTGCGAAACTGATCACAAATGGAGGAAGAACAATTAATGCCCAAAAATAAACAGCACGGGGTCCATCATCTGGCGGTAGTTTGGCTTCAAGCGGGAAGATATTCAGCAGACAACAGTAAAATGCAAAGTATGCAGCAGACGTTCCCTCTAAGGTGCGCGCCTGCGCAATTGCGCACTGCTCAAGCGTCCTCTGCGCACAGCAAATATATGCCGCGCTCCAAATCAAACTCATCTGAATTCTAAACAAAAATAAACACATTTATTCTGTATAATTTTGCAATGCAACTCTGAGTGACAGTGACAACAAGCGGCCCTAACGGTGTTCGTCAACACCGTTCAATTATTGTAACATCTATCGAGATACTTCGAGGACAGGAATTATATCGATCACTTTATTGAGCAAAACTGTTTATATTCGGCCATAACCACACCAAAAACATGAGTAATAAACTTCTATCTGGAAAAACTAGTCATTTTCTGCCGTACAAACCAACTTGTCATCTGTCACCAACACGCATAGCACTAAGCCACTGGTGCGTTTATGGCCACACAAAAAGTCGGACAACTCAAACACCACACAAAGTTACACTATGACTCCTCAGTCATACGCATGCTTATTCTACTGTCATTTATTAATGTTAATTTATTGATATTAATCATGGAATGCTGTTACTAGAGAAAGTTACACTTCATCCTATGCTTACATTTCATTGTGCAACATGAGGATGTTTAAGGGGAACTAAATGTGATCTCTGAAAGGGATTTCCAAAGCAGGACCCCCACCCAGACATATTGTACAATACTAATCCATAGCTTATGAAAAACAACATTTCTTTTATTTTCATTACAAGTGGGCCAAATCACTAATATTACAAAATAATCTCATGAAAATGACTCCTGTCATTTGAGTGTTATAATAAAAGATTGGTTTGAGACAGGTGTGCTGCTGGTATTGCCACGTGTGATGTTCACTGAATGCTCAGGGAGTTTTTGTGTTTGCTCAGACACATGAACAATTAGAGGGAACATTGGAAGCAGCACTACTAATTCGTTCTTTCGTTTAAAAAGTCACCCGCGAGAAAATGAAGAGTGCTTGGAACTCTGCACTTTAACGTCTCCGGCCGGTGCCACACCCAAAAAAATGCCGAAACAACCCGCACTGACAAATGAGCCTGACGTCTTCCATTTGCAGATCAACACCGTATGAAAAACATAGTCACAAACACAAGGAGATAACGACCGCAGTAACTTATTACATAGCAAAGGACATGGCCCCATAAACATCATCTATGCAACATTTTGACCAGAGAACCACCATTACATGTTATGTAGACCACAAGGAAGTCTTTTACATTTAGAAAAATAAAAATATGACTCCTTTAATGCGCCCTATTATATGCATCAAGTGTTCATTCAAGGCTAAGGCAAAATATCGAGATGTATATCGCGATATGGCCTAAAAATATCGAGATATTAATAAAAGCCAATATCGACCAGCCCTAATATCTACCCAAATGGCCACTTTGTTGCTGCCAATTTTTTTTTTCAAGTAATATTTTGATATTGACACATCTCATCTCTGCATATTCTACGACAGGGGTCGGCAACCTTTACCAGTCAAAGAGCCATTTTGACCAGTTTCACAAATGATAGAAAACAATGGGAGCCGCAGAATTTTTTTGAAATTTTAAATTAAATAACACTGCATACGAAGTTTTTTTTTTTGCTGTGTGCTATGTATAACCAGGGGTCTCAGACAAACTGCCCACACCTTTATGTGTAATTTGAAAGCTGGTGCGACACGCGGGTTT
Source organism: Nerophis lumbriciformis (assembly GCF_033978685.3). Taxonomy (NCBI): domain Eukaryota; kingdom Metazoa; phylum Chordata; class Actinopteri; order Syngnathiformes; family Syngnathidae; genus Nerophis; species Nerophis lumbriciformis. The sequence goes on along the minus strand of NC_084565.2, from coordinate 7,069,836 downwards.
TTATTTAATGGCGCTTGTCAGCGTCATGCGTGCCGTGATATTACAGCATATAGCACCCACTACACTCAGCGTGTCTGATCAGCCACACGTTGTATGGGGCTTCTACTTTGCTCACGTAGGTGACAGCAAGGCATACTTGCTCAACAACCACACAGCTCACACTGACGGTGGCCGTATAAAAAAAACAAAAACTTTAACACTCTTACTAATAATGCACCACACTGTGAACCCACACCAAACAAGAATGACAAACACATTTCGGGAGAACATCTGCACCGTAACACAACATAAACACAACAGGACAAATACCCAGAATCCCATGCAGCCCTAACTCTTCCGGGATACATTATACACCCCCCGCTACCAAACCCCGCCCACCTCAACCGACGCACAGGGGGGGGGTTGATGTGTGAGGGAGCAGGGTTGGGGTGGGGGCGGGGTTTGGTGGTAGCAGGGGTGTATAATGTAGCCCGGAAGAGTCAGGGCTGCATGGGATTCTGGGTGTTTGTTCTGTTGTGTTTATGTTGTGTTAAGGTGCAGATGTTCTCCCGAAATGTGTTTGTCATTCTTGTTTGGTTTTGGTTCAAAGTGTGGGGCGTTATTAGTAAGAGTGTTAAAGTTGTTTTATATGACCACCGTCAGTGTAACCTGTGTGGCTGTTGACCAAGTATGCCAGATGTATGTTGGACATCAAGTGCTGGGCTAGCACTCTGTTAATACAGATTGTAGAGGGCGCCAAATGTTGTACCATAATGGCACGCCCTTATTATGGCCGTAAGGGTGAAAATCGGTGAATATTAATCCCGGGAGTTTTCTGCAAGAGGCACTGAAATCCGGAAGTCCCACGGGAAAATTGGGGGTTCAGCAAGCAAACTGCTGAGCCGCATCAGAGTGATTAAAGAGCCGCATGCGGCTCCGGAGCCGCGGGTTGCCGACCCCTGTTCTACGAGTATACCCTTATGGGCATTACATATATCAAAATCAAGTACTTTTTTGGCAGCAACAAAGTGGCCATTTGGGTAGATATTTGCTCTAAAAAGGGTATTTCAACAAGTCAACAGTACAGTAGGTACTTGATTCTGATATATGGAATGCTCTTAAGGGTATGCTAGTCAAATATCAGTATCAAAATATTATTTGAAATTTATTTTTGGCAGCAGGAAAGTGGTCGTTTTGGTATATTTTAGCTTTGTAAAGGGTATTTCAACGAGTAAACAACACGTGTAAATATCAAAATATTACTATTACGTTGAATCACTTTGTCAGGCAATATTACATTTACCGTATTTTCCGCACTATTAGCCGCACCTAAAAACCACAAATTTTCTCAAAAGCTGACAGTGCGCCTTTTAACCCGGTGCGCTTTATATATGGATAAATATTAAGATTCATTTTCATAAAGTTTCGATCTCGCAACTTCGGTAAACAGCCGCCATCTTTTTTCCCGGTAGAACAGGAAGCGCTTCTTCTTCTACGCAAGCAACCGCCAAGGTAAGCACCCGCCCCCATAGAACAGGAAGCGCTTCTTCTTCTACTGTAAGCAACCACCCGCCCGCGTAGAAGAAGAAAAAGCGCGCGGATATCACCGTACGTTTCATTTCCTTTGTGTGTTTACATCTGTAAAGACCACAAAATGGCTCCTACAAAGCGACAAGGATCCGGTTCATGAAAAGACGCAATCTCTCCATCCGCACACGGATTACTACCGTATTTCACAGCAACTGATATTCCTGTGAACCGCACTGTGGAACGGGAGCACGTACGGTGAATATTCGCACCACAGGGAATGAGAAGTCATCCTTCACTGTGGTTCTAGCTTGCCATGCTAATGAAACTTCCACTCATGGTGATATTCAAAAGGAAGACCTTGCCAAAAGAGACCTTTCCAGCCGGCGTCATCATAAAAGCTAACTCGAAGGGATGGATGAAGAAAAAATGAGCGAGTGGTTAAGGTAAGTTTAAGTTTACGCGAAGAGGCCGGGTGGCTTTTTTCACGCAGCTCTGTCCATGTTGATATACGTATGTTTGTGATTGCACATTTGCGTACATTTTGGGAGTGAACAGAGTTGTTAGAACGCTGGTTTTTAATATATTATTAAAGTTTGACTGACCTATCTGACTGTTTTTTTGACATTCCTTTAGCGCAGTTAGATGCGGCTTACAACACCGGGCGGCTTATAGGTGGACAAAGTTTTGAAATATGCCGTTCATTGAAGGCGCGGCTTTTAACCCAGGGCGCCTTATGGTGCGGAAAATACGGTAATAAACATTTTACATAAATGAATACATCCAAACAATTTATACATATTTATTATGTACAGGAAGAAATAGTAGTTACAATTGTGTGTATCTTCCAAACAAGAAAGAAGTTTTATCACATCATCATGGGACTAACAACACTCCTTTAAATCTCATCAATACCACAGAAAAGGCACGATAAAGTCTTAAATAATGTCAACACGTAGCGTTACAATAACATGAAGATAAAGTGTTTGTCTTATACCTGGTAATGCACTGTGGAAAGACCAAGACAAGAAATGCAGGTTTAGCGAGTGTTGCGCGCTCCCGCGACAGGAAGTCACTTTTTGGCCGGCATTCACATTTTTGCACAACACTGGAATTACAAGCCGGTTCTTGACGTATGACACAACACCTTGAAGGCAGGTGTTGTCCCCGTGCCGCTCGCTCACATCGATGCGAGCCGCGGGTTCAACGACATGAACGTGTCCGCCATGGAGTGCAGCTTTACCGAGGGGGAGTCTTACAATCACCCCAATGTGACGTCATGCGGCGGTGCGTTTCTGTGCAGGAATGAAGACAATCTACGTGTTTACCTGGCATTGTTTTGCTCTCAGGTGTGTGGCTCAGCTTGAGCTGCGCGTCGGCTTCCTCCGAGCGGCGGCTTCTCACCTGCCTGGCGGCCGATGTGAGCGAGCGGCACGGGGACAACAGCACATCCGGCCTGGTCATGGCGCAGGACCGGGGCAAGTACGACTTCTACGTGGGCCTGGCCCTGGCCGTCAGCTCCAGCCTCTTCATCGGCGGCAGCTTCATCCTCAAGAAGAAAGGTCTGCTCAGGCTGGCCAGGAAGGGATCCATGCGGGCAGGTGAGGAACGTCTCGGCGCACCTTGCTCAGACTAGCGCGTCTCCCGAGCTTGGGAGAACCAGTCGTGTCACTTTTGTAAACATTCCAGCGCTTCTTGTCGTCTCTGCAGCGTGTACAACAATAGCAAATGGCTGCTTATTTCCCAATAAAGTACAAACCCTGTTTCCATATGAGTTGGGAAATTGTGTTAGATGTAAATATAAACGAAATACAATGATTTGCAAATCCTTTTCTACCCATATTCAGTTGAATGCACTACAAAGACAACATATTTGATGTTCAAACTCATAAACTTTATTTTTTTTTTTGCAAATAATAATTAACTTAGAATTTCATGGCTGCAACACGTGCCAAAGTAGTTGGGAAAGGGCATGTTCACCACTGTGTTACATGGCCTTTCCTTTTAACAACACTTAGTAAACGTTTGGGAACTGAGGAGACACATTTTTTAAGCTTCTCAGGTGGAATTCTTTCCCATTCTTGCTTGATGTACAGCTTAAGTTGTTCAACAGTCCGGGGGTCTCCGTTGTGCTATTTTAGGCTTCATAATGCGCCACACATTTTCAATGGGAGACAGGTCTGGACTACAGGCAGGCCAGTCTAGTACCCGCACTCTTTTACTATGAAGCCACGTTGATGTAACAAGTGGCTTGGCATTGTCTTGCTGAAATAAGCAGGGGCGTCCATGGTAACGTTGCTTGGATGGCAACATATGTTGCTCCAAAACCTGTATGTACCTTTCAGCATTAATGGCGCCTTCACAGATGTGTAAGTTACCCATGTCTTGGGCACTAATACACCCCCATACCATCACAGATGCTGACTTTTACACTTTGCGCCTATAACAATCCGGATGGTTCTTTTCCTCTTTGGTCCGGAGGACACGACGTCCACAGTTTCCAAAACAATTTGAAATGTGGACTCGTCAGACCACAGAACACTTTTCCACTTTGTATCAGTCCATCTTAGATGAGCTCAGACCCAGCGAAGCCGACGGCGTTTCTGGGTGTTGTTGATAAACGGTTTTCGCCTTGCATAGGAGAGTTTTAACTTGCACTTACAGATGTAGCGAATGTGTGTGAATGTGTGTGTGAATGGGTGAATGTGGAAAATAGTGTCAAAGCGCTTTGAGTTCCTTTAAGAAAAGGTAGAAAAGCGCTATACAAGTACGACCCATTTACCATTTTACTGAATAGAAGTGCATAACGTGGCCCTGAAGGCAACAGAGAGAAGTCCCCCACAAGGACATGGCTCGGGGAGGCTGAAATGCTCTTGGCTTTTCGGAGGCTTTGCTGGTTGCAGAAGAAGTTTAAGTCTCTTTTAGGGATGTTCGATAATGGCTTTTTGCCGATATCCAATATTCCGATATTGTCCAACTCTTTAATTACCGATACCGATATCAACCGATACCGATATCAACCGATATATACAGTCGTGGAATTAACACATTATTATGCCTAATTTGGACAACCAGGTATAGTGAAGATAAGGTACTTTTAAAAAATAATAATAAAATAAGATGAATAAATTAAAAACCTTTTCTTGAATAAAAAAGAAAGTAAAACAATATAAAAACAGTTACATAGAAACTAGTAATTAATGAAAATGAGTCAAATTAACTGTTAAAGGTTAGTACTATTAGTGGACCAGCAGCACGCATAATCATGTGTGCTTACGGACTGTATCCCTTGCAGACTGTATTGATATATATTGATATATAATGTAGGAACCAGAATATTAATAACAGAAAGAAACAACCCTTTTGTGTGAATGAGTGTGGGGGAGGGAGGTTTTTTGGGTTGGTGCACTAATTGTAAGTGTATCCTGTGTTTTTTTGTTGATTTAATAAAAAATAAAAAAATTCCGATATTACATTTTAACGCATTTATCGGCCGATATTATCGGACATCTCTAGTTTCTTAGTTTTAGTCCAGTAATCTCAGAGCAAGACTTAACAATACTAGTCAGGCTGTTTCAGTCTTTAACTGAAAGACAGTGAAACCAACAAATAAAAGAAAAACACATAAATGTTTGATAAAAACAGGCCTGACAGAGAAATCATTTAATTCCCTGAGAAGATGAATTCTCTGTTGTGCTTCACTATCAAATCTGTGCTCACATCAAACTTGAGCTGGTCGTCAAAAAAGGTCCCTAAATATTTATATGATGAAACAATGTCAACTTTTTTGTTATGTATGATGCACTCCGTAGAAATGTCCTTCTTACGTCTAAAATCAATAATTCATTATTTGGTTTTAGATACATTTAAATGCAAAAAGTAACAGTCACACCAGGAGATAAAATCCGTTCGGGCGCTGTCATGCTTTGATTGTGAAGCATAGAGGAAGCAGTGGCGTGTCATCAGATAGCTGTCTTCCTGCATGCATCAGTAAACATAAAGAGTAAGGGTGAAAGGACACATCCTTGGGGTGAACCTGTGGAGATGCTTACAGAGTCAGAGAGACAGAGACTCTTTGCTCTCTGCCAGTTAAAAAGTCTAAAATCCATAGCACAAGTTGGTGAGACAATTCAAATTTAGACACAAGCCTCTCTATTAAGAGATGTGGCTGCATTGAATTCAATGCGGAAGAGAAACCAACAAAGAGCCTGGCATGGTCTTCTCTAAGTGTTTGTAGAAGTGGTTGAGTATAAAACGCTTTGCATCATCTACACCAGGGGTGCTCATTACGTCGATCGCGAGCTACCGGTTGATCTCGGAGGGTTTGTCAGTCGATCACCAGCCAGGCATTAAAAAAATAGTCCTAAAAATGAGCGATCATAAATCTTCACTATGACGTCACTTTCGTCACTTGATTGACATTCACGGCACCCGAGGGTCTTCTGAGATGACGCTGGCTGCTGCCAGCTCATTAAAATTACCGACTGCAAGGTGAGAAACACTTTATTTCAACAGACTCTGGCGCCGTACCTGTCGTCAAAACTCCAAAGACCGACTGCACAGTTGCGCTAACAAAATAGGAGTCTCAGAAAGCTGGCGTGCACAAGCTAGCAAGCTACGGAGTTTGCCGACAATGTATTTCTTGTAAAGTGTATACAAAGGAGTACGGAAGCTGGACAAATAAGATGCCAAAAACCAACCACTTTCATGTGGTATTGGACAGAAAGGAGGACTTTTTTTCTCCTCCATTCGAAAATGCGGACCTTATCAGCACCACTGCATAATCAATGCAAGTCATCAGAATCAGGTAATACACCAACTTATATTCTTGTCTTCATGAAAGAAAGGAATCTATATGTGTTATCATGCTTGTATTATCTTTAAACACCTTTAACTTATTAACAATATTAACTATATGTGTTAAACATGCTTGTATTATCTTTAAACACCTTTAACTTATTAACAATATTAACTATATGTGTTAAACATGCTTGTATTATCTTTAAACACCTTTAAGTTGTTAACAATATTAACTATATGTGTTAAACATGCTTGTTTTATCTTTAACCACCTTTAAGTTGTTAACAATATTAACTATTTGTGTTAAACATGCTTGTATTATTTTTAACCACCTTTAACTTGTTAACAATATTAACTATATGTGTTAAACATGCTTGCATTATCTTTAAACACCTTTAACTTGTTAACAATATTAACTATATGTATTAAACATACTTGTATTATCATTAAACACCTTTAATGTATTAACAATATTAACTATATGTGTTAAACATGCTTGCATTATCATTAAACACCTTTAACTTGTTAACAATATTAACTATATGTGTTAAACATGCTTGCATTATCTTTAAACACCTTTAACTTATTAACAATATTAACTATATGTATTAAACATACTTGTATTATCATTAAACACCTTTAACTTGTTAACAAAAACATATATTTCATAAATAAGTAAATATAAATTATATATATGAATGAGGTAGATCCCCATGACTTGATCAATTGAAAAGTAGCTCGCCTGCAGAAAAAGTGTGAGCACCCCTGATCTACACCTTTCTCTGCTTGATAGGCAAATTGTAGTGGATCAAGTCCCTCTGGAGAAGACATGACCAGGCCTTTATCAATTTTCTCAAAGATTTTCATGATTAATGACATTAATGCAACTGGTCTAAAATCACTAAGTTGTTTAGATTAACATGTTTTTGGGATGGGGATTACAATTAGAGATGTTGGATAATATTGGACTGCCGATATTATCGGCTGATAAATGCTTTAAAATGTGATATCGTAAATTATCGGTATCGGTTTCAAAAAGTAAAATGTATGACTTTTTAAAACGCCGCTGTACGGAGTGGTACACGGATGTAGGGAGAAGTACAGAGCGCCAATAAACCTTAAAGGCACTGCCTTTGCGTGCCGGCCCAGTCACATAATATCACAAGTGAAAGAAAGCGATTAGAATTGTAAATTATGCGGATTATCATGACCATACCAATGCTCTGTTTATTAAATTAAAAACATTAAAACTGCACGATCTTGTTGACCTTAACACTGCTATTGTGACGTACAAAGCTCATAACCACATGCTGCCTCGGTGTCTACAGGAGAGGTTTAAACCTAGAGAGAATCCCTATGACCTCAGAGGTTCAGCTCTCTTTCAGAAAGCAAACATAAGAACGAGCTTAAAAAGTAGATGTGTTTCTGTCAGGGGGGGTTCATCTGTGGAACAGCTTGGATGATTCCATAAAATGTTCCAGTTCCATTCACACATTTAAAAAACACTTTAAGACCAATGTCTTGGAAAAATATATCACTCTGGAATCAACACTGTAGTTAATACTATGATCAATGTTAATTAAAAACTAAATGTGGGATATAAATAATAATGGAAGTATAATTGTTTGAATATAGTATATAATTGGTACAAAGGTTTAACACGTGTACAAGGATATTTCACATGCCTTTACTGTGTATATAATTTAACTGTGTTTATGTTGTGTATAATGTGTATTTATATGTTGTACAAAAGACATTTCATAATTTTCGGAAGTTCATCTTGTACTTGACATTGTTTATAGGGTTAGGCGCAATAAGTGTTCAACTTCAGCCTAAACCCTTTCAGTCTGCAACATTTTCATTTTCAATCTATGAATGTACAACTGTTTGTTTATTTTGTTGACCATTGACCGAAGAAGAATAAACTTAAACTTAAACTGAATGCATATATTGACCATACTTGGTCAACAGCCATACAGGTCACACTGAGGGTGGCCGTATAAACAACTTTAACACTGTTACAAATATGCGCCACACTGTGAACCCACACCAAACAAGAATGACAAACACATTTCGGGAGAACATCCGCACCGTAACACAACATAAACACAACAGAACAAATACCCAGAACCCCTTGCAGCACTAACTCGTCCAGGATGCTACAATATACACCCCCCCGTTACCCTCTAACCCCCCCAACCCCGCCCACCTCAACCTCCTCATGCTCTCTCAGGGAGAGCATGTCCCAAATTCCAAGCTGCTGTTTTGAGGCATGTTTAAAAAAATAATGCACTTTGTGACTTCAATAATAAATATGGCAGTGCCATGTTGGCATTTATTTTCCATAACTTGAGTTGATTTATTTTGGAAAACCTTGTTACATTGTTTAATGCATCCAGTGGGGCATCACAACAAAATTAGGCATAATAATGTGTTAATTCCACGACTGTATATATCGGTATCGGTTGATATCGGAATCGGTAATTAAGAGTTGGACAATATCGGATATCGGCAAAAAAGCCATTATCGGACATCTCTAATCACAATAGAAGACTTCCAAATACCAGGAATCTTAGTTGAGCGTATGATACTGAATACTGGGTGAAGTAGCGAAGCAAATGACAAATGTATTCCTAGCTGCTTCCTGCTCTGGCACTGACAGCAATAGAAGTAGCACTGGTTTCTGTAGTGCTCAGAGGTAGCGGGTTCGAATCCCAGTCAGTTGTAAATTTATGTTTCAATGATGTTAAAATAGTCTTTAAAAAAAACAAAACTATTTTATTTCCCATGAATTCATTGGATCAACTGAATCTAAAATGTGTTCAAATGTTTTTAAAAAGAGTGAAAAGTGACGATTTGAAATAGTTGTCAAGGAACAATTTTTCTCGAAAGTAAAAGTTTGTATATACTTTGGAGTAGTCTGCGTACAGCCTGTATTGTACACAAAGGACACTGCGTAAATGTCTGACTCCACAAGTGAGCACAAGATTGTCGTGGCTTTTCGACTGTGCACGAGTGCTGCTGACAGTGGTGAGCCGCGGTTCATTAAGGGAAAGAGTTAGTCGGTTTTATCCTGATAACGAACGACGAAGATGTACAAAGAGACCTACACACCCGAACACTCAGAACTACGAGGGAAGGAAGCGAAGGAACGAGGGAAGGAAACAAATGAAGGAAAAATAGAAAGTTTTGATGAAATTCATGTTAGAGGATAGTTTGATAAATCAATAATATTCATATGTTCAGTATTTGTTTACTGTGATACTGTGACACAATAATGTTTGTGTGTTGACATTAGGGTTGTTCCGATCCGATATTTGGATCGGATTGGCCGCCGATATTTGCCAAAAAATGCGTATCCAGAACCAGTTTAAAAAAAAATCCGGTCCATGTTTTCCAACGCACCGATTTTAAATAATACATTCCACTTTTCTGCCGCGCCCTAATTTCCGCTGCGCATTTTCCAGCACACCTTCAACACATCCACAGGTCTGTGTCCTAACCGTTAAGACGGCCATGTGAATTAAAAGTTACCGGTAAAAATGTCAGCTGTCTCTGAGCGATATAGAAAATGACTATATCGTGATATTGGAGTATACGTTCTCACGCAGTTGCTTTTAGCTGCAGGCATTACACTACAGGCTCTTCTCACTCTTTCCTGTCTGTCCTTCTCACAGACAGCAAGCGCACCTTCTTACATACGTCACATACTGTCACGTCATACTTCACATACGTATACGCCCTCGCGCAGCAGAGAGGTAGCAGCATGGCTAACCTTAGCTGTGATGCTAGCGCAGCCGTGCGAGCAACGTTCCCTCTAAGATGCGCGCCTGTGCAATTGCGCACTGCTCAAGCGTCCTCTGCGCACAGCAAATATATGCCGCGCACCAAATCAAACCCATCTGAATTCTAAACAAAATAAACACATAATTTATTGTGTGTAATTTTGCAATGCAACGCTGAGTGACAGTGACAACAAGCGGCCCTAACGGTGTTCATCAACACCGTTCAATTATTGTAACGTCTATAGGGATACTTCGAGGACAGGAATTATATCGATCACTTTATTGAGCAAAACTGTTTATATTCGGCCATAACCACACCAAAAACATGAGTAATAAACTTCTATCTCGAAAAACTAGTCATTTTGTGCCGTACAAACCAACTTGTCATCTGTCACCAACACGCATAGCACTAAGCCACTGGTGCGTTTATGGCCACACAAAAAGTCGGACAACTCAAACACCACCCAAAGTTACACTATGACTCCTCAGTCATACATGTGCTTAAACTACTGTCATTTATTAATGTTAATTTATTGATATTAATCATGGAATGCTGTTACTAGAGAAAGTTACACTTCATCCTATGCTTACATTTCATTGTGCAACATGAGGATGTTTAAGGGGAACTAAATATGATCGCTGAAAGGGATTTCCAAAGCAGGACCCCCACCCAGAGTAGGGCCAAATCACTAATATTACAAAATAATCTCATGAAAATGCCTCCTCTCATTTGAGTGTTATTATAAAAGATTGGTTTGAGACAGGTGTGCTGCTGGTATTGCCACGTGTGATGTTGCTCACATGTGCTCCACTGAATGCTCAGGGTACACATGAACAATTAGAGGGAACATTGCGTGCGAGTGGCAATACGAATGAAGGAAGAACTAATTAATTCCCCCAAAAAACAGCAGGGGGTCCATCGCCTGGCGGTGGTTTGGCTTCATGTGGGAATATGTCGAACAGACAACCGTAATTTGTCAAGTGTGGAGCAAAAGCGTTGCTTTTAAAAAGTAGCATTACTGCTAATATGTAGCATCATTTGAAAAGTCCCCTGCTAGAGAAATATGTTGTGTATGAATAAATATGTTGTGCATGAATAAATATGTTGTGTATGAGTAAATATGTTGTGCATGAATAAATATGTTGTGTGTGAATAAATATGTTGTGCATGAATAAATATGTTGTGTATGAATAAATATGTTGTGCATGAATAAATATGTTGTGCATGAATAAATATGTTGTGCATGAATAAATATGTTGTGTATGAATAAATGTTGTGCATGAATAAATATGTTGTGTATGAATAAATACGTTGTGTATGAATAAGTATGTTGTGTATGAATAAATATGTTGTGCATGAATAAATATGTTGTGTATGAATAAATGTTGTGCATGAATAAATATGTTGTGTATGAATAAATATGTTGTGCATGAATAAACATGTTGTGTATGAATAAACGTTGTGCCTGAATAAATATGTTGTGCATGAATAAACATGTTGTGCATGAATAAACATGTTGTGTATGAATAAACGTTGTGCCTGAATAAATATGTTGTGCCTGAATAAATATGTTGTGTATGAATAAATGTTGTGCCTGAATAAATATGTTGTGTATGAATAATAAAAGTAGTGATGTTTCAGGTCAAGGTGGTCATGCGTACTTGAAGGAGTGTCTATGGTGGGCAGGACTACTCTCAAGTAAGTAGTTGTCCTACAACATAATAATAATTATAATGATGATTACGATCATAGTTATTGATGAGTGTGAGTAAGTAGTTGTCCTACAACATAATAATAATTATAATGATTACGATCATAGTTATTGATGAGTGTGTTTCAGTGGGTGCAGGTGAGCTGGCCAACTTTGCGGCGTATGCCTTCGCCCCCGCCACCCTGGTCACACCTCTGGGAGCGCTCAGCGTGTTGGTCAGGTACTTGAACGCCTCTCCACAATGGCCGCCCAGCCAGTAAGGTGCTGACTCGCCACCTTTGTTTTCAGCGCCATCTTGTCCTCGTACTTCCTGAGCGAGCGCTTGAACCTTCACGGCAAACTGGGCTGCCTGCTCAGCATCCTGGGGTCCACCACCATGGTCATCCACGCACCTCAGGAGGAGGAGATCAGCAGCCTGGAACACATGGCCCGGAAACTGGTCGACCCGGGTAAGTACTAAACCACCTTGTTAGTTTTTATGTTATTAATAATAACCAGCCCCGCCCACCTTCTTAGTTTTTATGTTAATCATAACCAACCCCGCCCACCTTCTTAGTTTTTGTTATTAATGGTGTTATTAATCATAACCAGCCTCGCCCACTTTGTTAGTTTTTATTATTAATGGTGTTATTAATCATAACCAGCCTCGCCCACCTTGTTAGTTTTTATGTTAATCATAACCAGCCCCGCCCACCTTGTTAGTTTTTATGTTATTAAGGTGTTATTAATCATAACCAGCCACACCCACCTTGTTAGTTTTTATGTTATTAAGGTGTTATTAATCATAACCAACCACAACCACCTTGTTAGTTTTTGCTATTAAGGTGTTATTAATCATAACCAGACACACACACCTTGTTAGTTTTTATGTTATTAAGGTGTTATTAATCATAACCAGCCCCGCCCACCTTGTTAGTTTTTGTTAACGTGTTATTAATCATAAACAGCCCCGCCCACCTTGTTAGTTTTTATGTTATTAAGGTGTTATTAATCATAACCAGCCACACCCACCTTGTTAGTTTTTATGTTATTAAGGTGTTATTAATCATAACCAGCCACACCCACCTTGTTAGTTTTTATGTTATTAAGGTGTTATTAATCATAACCAGCCACACCCACCTTGTTAGTTTTTATGTTATTAAGGTGTTATTAATCATAACCAGCCACACCCACCTTGTTAGTTTTTATGTTATTAAGGTGTTATTAATCATAACCAGCTCCGCCCACCTTGTTAGTTTTTATGTTAAGGTGTTATTAATGATAACCAGCCACACCCACCTTGTTAGTTTTTGCTATTAAGGTGTTATTAATCATAACCAGACACACACACTTGTTAGTTTTTATGTTATTAAGGTGTTATTAATCATAACCAGCCCTGCCCACCTTGTTAGTTTTTGTTATTAAGGTTTTAATAATCATAAACAGCCTCGCCCACCTAGTTAGTTTTTGTTATTAATCATACCTAACAAAAACCTTGTTAGTTTTTGTTATTAAGGTGTTATTAATCATAAATAGCTCCACCCATCTTGTTAGTTTTTGTTATTAAGGTGTTAATAAAGATAACCATCCTCGCCCACCTTGTTAGTTTTTATGTTATTAGGGTGTTATTAATCATAAGCAGCCCAGCCCACCTTGTTAGTTTTTATGTTATATATTTTTTTAAATCTTATTAACTAGTTATGTTATTAGTTTTATGTTGTTAACTATGCTAGTCTTTATGGTAACTATTTTAGTGTTTATGTTAACATAACTATCATAGTTAATAACTGGTAGTTTTAATGCGACTATGTTAATTCGTTTTTATGTTATTTACCATCATAGATTTATGGTAACTATTATAATTTTTGTTATTAACTCATAGATTTATGTTTACTCTTATAGTTTTTATGTTAACTATTGTAGTTTTTGTTATTAACTCATAGATTTATGTTTACTATTATAGTTTTTATGTTAACTATTGTAGTTTTTTGTTATTAACTATCATAGATTTATGTTTACTATTATAGTTTTTATGTTAACTATTGTAGTTTTTTGTTATTAACTATCATAGATTTATGTTTACTTTTATAGTTTTTATGTTAACTATTATACTTTTTATGTAATTACTATCATAGATTTATGTTTACTTTTATAGTTTTTATGTTAACTATAATACTTTTTATGTAATTACTATCATAGATTTATGTTTACTTTTATAGTTTTTATGTTAACTATTATACTTTTTATGTAATTACTATCATAGATTTATGTTTACTTTTATCGTTTTTACGTTAACTATTATACTTTTTATGTAATTACTATCATAGATTTATGTTTACTTTTATAGTTTTTATGTTAACTATTATACTTTTTATGTAATTACTATCATAGATTTATGTTTACTTTTATAGTTTTTATGTTAACTATTATACTTTTTATGTAATTAACTATCATAGATTTATGTTTACTATCATAGTTTTTACGTATACTATTATACTTTTTATGTAATTAATTATCATAGATTTATGTTAACTATCATAGATTTAACTATTATAGTTTTTATATGAAGTATTATAGTTTTAATGTATGAACTAGTTGAGTTATTAAAATGTCAGCACAGACAAATGTGTGGGGATGTTTAGACAAGGTGGTTATGAATAATAATAACAGGTTAATAACAAGAGTTTCTGCGGGTCATTAAATGGATTTAGCAAACAATGAAGGTTTTACAAAGCATTACATTTGATGTCCACAGGCATTAAAAAGATGAATGCTGTGAAATGACACATGATCTTAGCAACTACAAGGCAGGCAGCAGTTAACAATGTTACATTTCACCACTACAAACAAATGCTCAGATCAATGTCATGTCATTCACTAGATCATTAATAACTTCATATAAAATAGTGTTTTTCAACCTTTTTTGAGCCAAGGCACATTTTATTTCATTGGAAAAATCCGGAGGTTCCTCACCTCAGTTGACAGTAAAAAGTTGTTGTCGCAATTGTTGGATATGACTTTAAAGCATAACCAAGCATGCATCACTATAGCTCTTGTCTCAAAGTAGGTGTACTGTCACCACATGTCACATCACCCCCTGACTTATTTGGACTTTTTTGCTGTTTTTCTGTGTGTAGTGTAGGGATGTCCCGATCCAGGTTTTTGCCTTTCCGATCCGATTCCGATACTGACCTATCCGAGCATGTATTAAAGTTTAAAGTTATTTAAACTACTTAGTTGTCAGAATCATGTTGAAAAGGGTTTTAGTACTCTTGATAACAACTAGCCAGCTGAATTAGGGGAGTTTGAATAATACACAATGGTTGGTAACAAGAAACTGACCTGTTTATTCAAGGATAAACACAAAATAGACAAAATTATACATGACAAACAGAAATGGCATCATTGAACTAGGGCTCGGCGATATGGCCTTTTTTTAATATTGCGATATTTTAAGGCCATATTGCGATACACAATATATATCTTGATATTTTGCCTTAGCCTTGAATGAACACTTGATGCATATAATCACAGCAGTATGATGATTCTATGTGTTTTGATTGATTGATTGAGACTTTTATTAGTAGGTTGCACAGTGAAGTACATATTCCGTACAATTGACCACTAAATGGTAACACCCCAATAAGTTTTTCAACTTGTTTAAGTCGGGGTCCACTTAAATTGATTCATGATACAGATATATACTATCAGATATATACTATCATCATAATACAGTCGTCACACAAGATAATCACATTGAATTATTTACATTATTTATAATCCAGGGTGTGGAGGGGGGCGCCAGATGTAAGTGTCAAAAAGACAGCCAAAAGAGTTTGATATGAGAATAAATCTAAAGTTAAAATATAGGGTAGAAATGCACCCATTTGCAGGAAATGTAGTCTTGATTTTCAAAATGTTCTTTCAAGGCTTGCATGTCTACATTAAAACATTCTTCTTCATACTGCATTAATATATGCTACTTTTAAACTTTCATGCAGAGAAGGAAATTACAACTAAAAAAATCACTAATTTGTTCATTTTTGCCTCGGCATTTTGATGGTGTGGACGTGTGGCACCGAATGGAGATAAGCGTCTCGACAGACGTTACAATATTTGAACAATGATGACGAAAACTGTTTTCTCTGTCGTGTCCGTGTGTCGAAAATTGTTATGCGCTTATTTTTTTATTTGATTTTGTGCGTGGCATATAATTGCTATGTGCAGAGGACGCTTGAGCAGTTTGCAATTGCACAGGCGCGCACCTTAGAGAGAACTTTGGTCACACGGCTGCGCTAGCATCACAGCTAACATTAGCCATGCTGCTACCTCTCTGCTGGGAGAGAACGTATACGTATGTGACATGTGTCGTGACAGTATGTGACGTATGACGTGGCAGTATGTGATGTATGACGTATACGTATGTGACGTATGACGTGACAGTATGTGACGTATGACGTGACAGTATGTGACGTATGACGTATACGTATGTGACGTATGACGTGACAGTATGTGACGTATGACGTGACAGTATGTGACGTATGACGTGACAGTATGTGATGTATGACGTATACGTATGTGACGTATGACGTGACAGTATGTGACGTATGACGTGACAGTATGTGACGTATGACGTGACAGTATGTGACGTATGACGTGACAGTATGTGACGTATGACGTATACGTATGTGACGTATGACGTGACAGTATGTGACGTATGACGTGACAGTATGTGACGTATGATGTGACAGTATGTGACGTATGTCGTGACAGTATGTGACGTATGACGTGACAGTATGTGACGTATGATGTGACAGTATGTGACGTATGTCGTGACAGTATGTGACGTATGATGTGACAGTATGTGACGTATGTCGTGACAGTATGTGACGTATGACGTGACAGTATGTGACGTATGTCGTGACAGTATGTGACGTATGACGTGACAGTATGTGACGTATGTCGTGACAGTATGTGACGTATGACGTGACAGTATGTGACGTATGTCGTGACAGTATGTGACGTATGTCGTGACAGTATGTGACGTATGTCGTGACAGTATGTGACGTATGACGTGACAGTATGTGACGTATGTCGTGACAGTATGTGACGTATGTCGTGACAGTATGTGACGTATGATGTGACAGTATGTGACGTATGTCGTGACAGTATGTGACGTATGACGTGACAGTATGTGACGTATGTCGTGACAGTATGTGACGTATGTCGTGACAGTATGTGACGTATGTCGTGACAGTATGTGACGTATGACGTGACAGTATGTGACGTATGTCGTGACAGTATGTGACGTATGACGTGACAGTATGTGACGTATGACGTGACAGTATGTGACGTATGACATGACAGTATGTGACGTATGACGTGACAGTATGTGACGTATGACGTGACAGTATGTGACGTATGACGTGACAGTATGTGACGTATGACGTGACAGTATGTGACGTATGACGTGACAGTATGTGACGTATGACGTGGCAGTATGTGATGTATGACGTATACGTATGTGACGTATGACGTGACAGTATGTGACGTATGTCGTGACAGTATGTGACGTATGACGTGACAGTATGTGACGTATGACGTGACAGTATGTGACGTATGTCGTGACAGTATGTGATGTATGACGTATACGTATGTGATGTATGACGTGACAGTATGTGACGTATGACGTGACAGTATGTGACGTATGACGTGACAGTATGTGACGTATGACGTGACAGTATGTGACGTATGACGTGACAGTATGTGACGTATGACGTGACAGTATGTGACGTATGACGTGACAGTATGTGACGTATGACGTGACAGTATGTGACGTATGACGTGACAGTATGTGACGTATGACGTATACGTATGTGACGTATGACGTGACAGTATGTGACGTATGACGTGACAGTATGTGACGTATGACGTGACAGTATGTGACGTATGACGTGACAGTATGTGACGTATGACGTGACAGTATGTGACGTATGTCGTGACAGTATGTGACGTATGTCGTGACAGTATGTGACGTATGTCGTGACAGTATGTGACGTATGACGTGACAGTATGTGACGTATGACGTGACAGTATGTGACGTATGTCGTGACAGTATGTGACGTATGTCGTGACAGTATGTGACGTATGACGTGACAGTATGTGACGTATGTCGTGACAGTATGTGACGTATGACGTGACAGTATGTGACGTATGACGTGACAGTATGTGACGTATGACGTGACAGTATGTGACGTATGTCGTGACAGTATGTGACGTATGTCGTGACAGTATGTGACGTATGTCGTGACAGTATGTGACGTATGACGTGACAGTATGTGACGTATGACGTGACAGTATGTGACGTATGTCGTGACAGTATGTGACGTATGACGTGACAGTATGTGACGTATGACGTGACAGTATGTGACGTATGACGTGACAGTATGTGACGTATGTCGTGACAGTATGTGACGTATGACGTGACAGTATGTGACGTATGTCGTGACAGTATGTGACGTATGACGTGACAGTATGTGACGTATGACGTGACAGTATGTGACGTATGACGTGACAGTATGTGACGTATGACGTGACAGTATGTGACGTATGACGTGACAGTATGTGACGTATGACGTGGCAGTATGTGACGTATGTCGTGACAGTATGTGACGTATGACGTGACAGTATGTGACGTATGACGTGACAGTATGTGACGTATGACGTGACAGTATGTGATGTATGACGTATACGTATGTGACGTATGACGTGACAGTATGTGACGTATGACGTGACAGTATGTGACGTATGACGTGACAGTATGTGACGTATGACGTGACAGTATGTGACGTATGACGTATACGTATGTGACGTATGACGTGACAGTATGTGACGTATGACGTGACAGTATGTGACGTATGATGTGACAGTATGTGACGTATGTCGTGACAGTATGTGACGTATGTCGTGACAGTATGTGACGTATGTCGTGACAGTATGTGACGTATGTCGTGACAGTATGTGACGTATGTCGTGACAGTATGTGACGTATGTCGTGACAGTATGTGACGTATGTCGTGACAGTATGTGACGTATGACGTGACAGTATGTGACGTATGTCGTGACAGTATGTGACGTATGACGTGACAGTATGTGACGTATGACGTGACAGTATGTGACGTATGACGTGACAGTATGTGACGTATGACGTGACAGTATGTGACGTATGACGTGACAGTATGTGACGTATGACGTGACAGTATGTGACGTATGACGTGACAGTATGTGACGTATGACGTGACAGTATGTGACGTATGACGTGGCAGTATGTGATGTATGACGTATACGTATGTGACGTATGACGTGACAGTATGTGACGTATGTCGTGACAGTATGTGACGTATGACGTGACAGTATGTGACGTATGACGTGACAGTATGTGACGTATGTCGTGACAGTATGTGATGTATGACGTATACGTATGTGATGTATGACGTGACAGTATGTGATGTATGACGTATACGTATGTGACGTATGACGTGACAGTATGTGACGTATGACGTGACAGTATGTGACGTATGTCGTGACAGTATGTGACGTATGACGTGACAGTATGTGACGTATGACGTGACAGTATGTGACGTATGACGTGACAGTATGTGACGTATGACGTGACAGTATGTGACGTATGACGTGACAGTATGTGACGTATGACGTGACAGTATGTGACGTATGACGTGACAGTATGTGACGTATGACGTGACAGTATGTGACGTATGACGTATACGTATGTGACGTATGACGTGACAGTATGTGACGTATGACGTGACAGTATGTGACGTATGTCGTGACAGTATGTGACGTATGTCGTGACAGTATGTGACGTATGTCGTGACAGTATGTGACGTATGACGTGACAGTATGTGACGTATGACGTGACAGTATGTGACGTATGTCGTGACAGTATGTGACGTATGTCGTGACAGTATGTGACGTATGACGTGACAGTATGTGACGTATGTCGTGACAGTATGTGACGTATGACGTGACAGTATGTGACGTATGACGTGACAGTATGTGACGTATGTCGTGACAGTATGTGACGTATGACGTGACAGTATGTGACGTATGACGTGACAGTATGTGACGTATGACGTGACAGTATGTGACGTATGTCGTGACAGTATGTGACGTATGACGTGACAGTATGTGACGTATGTCGTGACAGTATGTGACGTATGACGTGACAGTATGTGACGTATGACGTGACAGTATGTGACGTATGACGTGACAGTATGTGACGTATGACGTGACAGTATGTGACGTATGACGTGACAGTATGTGACGTATGACGTGACAGTATGTGACGTATGACGTGACAGTATGTGACGTATGACGTGGCAGTATGTGATGTATGACGTATACGTATGTGACGTATGACGTGACAGTATGTGACGTATGTCGTGACAGTATGTGACGTATGACGTGACAGTATGTGACGTATGACGTGACAGTATGTGACGTATGTCGTGACAGTATGTGATGTATGACGTATACGTATGTGATGTATGACGTGACAGTATGTGATGTATGACGTATACGTATGTGACGTATGACGTGACAGTATGTGACGTATGACGTGACAGTATGTGACGTATGACGTGACAGTATGTGACGTATGACGTGACAGTATGTGACGTATGACGTGACAGTATGTGACGTATGACGTGACAGTATGTGACGTATGACGTGACAGTATGTGACGTATGACGTGACAGTATGTGACGTATGTCGTGACAGTATGTGACGTATGTCGTGACAGTATGTGACGTATGTCGTGACAGTATGTGACGTATGACGTGACAGTATGTGACGTATGACGTGACAGTATGTGACGTATGTCGTGACAGTATGTGACGTATGTCGTGACAGTATGTGACGTATGACGTGACAGTATGTGACGTATGTCGTGACAGTATGTGACGTATGACGTGACAGTATGTGACGTATGACGTGACAGTATGTGACGTATGTCGTGACAGTATGTGACGTATGTCGTGACAGTATGTGACGTATGACGTGACAGTATGTGACGTATGACGTGACAGTATGTGACGTATGACGTGACAGTATGTGACGTATGACGTGACAGTATGTGACGTATGTCGTGACAGTATGTGACGTATGTCGTGACAGTATGTGACGTATGTCGTGACAGTATGTGACGTATGTCGTGACAGTATGTGACGTATGTCGTGACAGTATGTGACGTATGTCGTGACAGTATGTGACGTATGTCGTGACAGTATGTGACGTATGACGTGACAGTATGTGACGTATGACGTGACAGTATGTGACGTATGACGTGACAGTATGTGACGTATGTCGTGACAGTATGTGACGTATGTCGTGACAGTATGTGACGTATGTCGTGACAGTATGTGACGTATGACGTGACAGTATGTGACGTATGTCGTGACAGTATGTGACGTATGTCGTGACAGTATGTGACGTATGACGTGACAGTATGTGACGTATGTCGTGACAGTATGTGACGTATGACGTGACAGTATGTGACGTATGACGTGACAGTATGTGACGTATGTCGTGACAGTATGTGACGTATGTCGTGACAGTATGTGACGTATGTCGTGACAGTATGTGACGTATGACGTGACAGTATGTGACGTATGACGTGACAGTATGTGACGTATGTCGTGACAGTATGTGACGTATGACGTGACAGTATGTGACGTATGACGTGACAGTATGTGACGTATGACGTGACAGTATGTGACGTATGTCGTGACAGTATGTGACGTATGACGTGACAGTATGTGACGTATGTCGTGACAGTATGTGACGTATGACGTGACAGTATGTGACGTATGACGTGACAGTATGTGACGTATGACGTGACAGTATGTGACGTATGACGTGACAGTATGTGACGTATGACGTGACAGTATGTGACGTATGACGTGGCAGTATGTGACGTATGTCGTGACAGTATGTGACGTATGACGTGACAGTATGTGACGTATGACGTGACAGTATGTGACGTATGACGTGACAGTATGTGATGTATGACGTATACGTATGTGACGTATGACGTGACAGTATGTGACGTATGACGTGACAGTATGTGACGTATGACGTGACAGTATGTGACGTATGACGTGACAGTATGTGACGTATGACGTATACGTATGTGACGTATGACGTGACAGTATGTGACGTATGACGTGACAGTATGTGACGTATGATGTGACAGTATGTGACGTATGTCGTGACAGTATGTGACGTATGTCGTGACAGTATGTGACGTATGTCGTGACAGTATGTGACGTATGTCGTGACAGTATGTGACGTATGTCGTGACAGTATGTGACGTATGTCGTGACAGTATGTGACGTATGTCGTGACAGTATGTGACGTATGACGTGACAGTATGTGACGTATGTCGTGACAGTATGTGACGTATGACGTGACAGTATGTGACGTATGACGTGACAGTATGTGACGTATGACGTGACAGTATGTGACGTATGACGTGACAGTATGTGACGTATGACGTGACAGTATGTGACGTATGACGTGACAGTATGTGACGTATGACGTGACAGTATGTGACGTATGACGTGACAGTATGTGACGTATGACGTGGCAGTATGTGATGTATGACGTATACGTATGTGACGTATGACGTGACAGTATGTGACGTATGTCGTGACAGTATGTGACGTATGACGTGACAGTATGTGACGTATGACGTGACAGTATGTGACGTATGTCGTGACAGTATGTGATGTATGACGTATACGTATGTGATGTATGACGTGACAGTATGTGATGTATGACGTATACGTATGTGACGTATGACGTGACAGTATGTGACGTATGACGTGACAGTATGTGACGTATGTCGTGACAGTATGTGACGTATGACGTGACAGTATGTGACGTATGACGTGACAGTATGTGACGTATGACGTGACAGTATGTGACGTATGACGTGACAGTATGTGACGTATGACGTGACAGTATGTGACGTATGACGTGACAGTATGTGACGTATGACGTGACAGTATGTGACGTATGACGTGACAGTATGTGACGTATGACGTATACGTATGTGACGTATGACGTGACAGTATGTGACGTATGACGTGACAGTATGTGACGTATGTCGTGACAGTATGTGACGTATGTCGTGACAGTATGTGACGTATGTCGTGACAGTATGTGACGTATGACGTGACAGTATGTGACGTATGACGTGACAGTATGTGACGTATGTCGTGACAGTATGTGACGTATGTCGTGACAGTATGTGACGTATGACGTGACAGTATGTGACGTATGTCGTGACAGTATGTGACGTATGACGTGACAGTATGTGACGTATGACGTGACAGTATGTGACGTATGTCGTGACAGTATGTGACGTATGACGTGACAGTATGTGACGTATGACGTGACAGTATGTGACGTATGACGTGACAGTATGTGACGTATGTCGTGACAGTATGTGACGTATGACGTGACAGTATGTGACGTATGTCGTGACAGTATGTGACGTATGACGTGACAGTATGTGACGTATGACGTGACAGTATGTGACGTATGACGTGACAGTATGTGACGTATGACGTGACAGTATGTGACGTATGACGTGACAGTATGTGACGTATGACGTGACAGTATGTGACGTATGACGTGACAGTATGTGACGTATGACGTGGCAGTATGTGATGTATGACGTATACGTATGTGACGTATGACGTGACAGTATGTGACGTATGTCGTGACAGTATGTGACGTATGACGTGACAGTATGTGACGTATGACGTGACAGTATGTGACGTATGTCGTGACAGTATGTGATGTATGACGTATACGTATGTGATGTATGACGTGACAGTATGTGATGTATGACGTATACGTATGTGACGTATGACGTGACAGTATGTGACGTATGACGTGACAGTATGTGACGTATGACGTGACAGTATGTGACGTATGACGTGACAGTATGTGACGTATGACGTGACAGTATGTGACGTATGACGTGACAGTATGTGACGTATGACGTGACAGTATGTGACGTATGACGTGACAGTATGTGACGTATGTCGTGACAGTATGTGACGTATGTCGTGACAGTATGTGACGTATGTCGTGACAGTATGTGACGTATGACGTGACAGTATGTGACGTATGACGTGACAGTATGTGACGTATGTCGTGACAGTATGTGACGTATGTCGTGACAGTATGTGACGTATGACGTGACAGTATGTGACGTATGTCGTGACAGTATGTGACGTATGACGTGACAGTATGTGACGTATGACGTGACAGTATGTGACGTATGTCGTGACAGTATGTGACGTATGTCGTGACAGTATGTGACGTATGACGTGACAGTATGTGACGTATGACGTGACAGTATGTGACGTATGACGTGACAGTATGTGACGTATGACGTGACAGTATGTGACGTATGTCGTGACAGTATGTGACGTATGTCGTGACAGTATGTGACGTATGTCGTGACAGTATGTGACGTATGTCGTGACAGTATGTGACGTATGACGTGACAGTATGTGACGTATGACGTGACAGTATGTGACGTATGTCGTGACAGTATGTGACGTATGACGTGAC
The DNA here is from genome assembly GCF_033978685.3 of Nerophis lumbriciformis. NCBI lineage: Eukaryota > Metazoa > Chordata > Actinopteri > Syngnathiformes > Syngnathidae > Nerophis > Nerophis lumbriciformis. Next base: position 7,045,385 of record NC_084565.2, on the reverse strand, counting down.
AGTATGTGACGTATGACGTGACAGTATGTGACGTATGACGTGACAGTATGTGACGTATGTCGTGACAGTATGTGACGTATGACGTGACAGTATGTGACGTATGTCGTGACAGTATGTGACGTATGACGTGACAGTATGTGACGTATGACGTGACAGTATGTGACGTATGACGTGACAGTATGTGACGTATGACGTGACAGTATGTGACGTATGACGTGGCAGTATGTGATGTATGACGTATACGTATGTGACGTATGACGTGACAGTATGTGACGTATGTCGTGACAGTATGTGACGTATGACGTGACAGTATGTGACGTATGACGTGACAGTATGTGACGTATGTCGTGACAGTATGTGATGTATGACGTATACGTATGTGATGTATGACGTGACAGTATGTGATGTATGACGTATACGTATGTGACGTATGACGTGACAGTATGTGACGTATGACGTGACAGTATGTGACGTATGACGTGACAGTATGTGATGTATGACGTATACGTATGTGACGTATGACGTGACAGTATGTGACGTATGACGTGACAGTATGTGACGTATGACGTGACAGTATGTGACGTATGACGTGACAGTATGTGACGTATGTCGTGACAGTATGTGACGTATGACGTGACAGTATGTGACGTATGTCGTGACAGTATGTGACGTATGTCGTGACAGTATGTGACGTATGACGTGACAGTATGTGACGTATGTCGTGACAGTATGTGACGTATGTCGTGACAGTATGTGACGTATGTCGTGACAGTATGTGACGTATGTCGTGACAGTATGTGACGTATGACGTGACAGTATGTGACGTATGACGTGACAGTATGTGACGTATGTCGTGACAGTATGTGACGTATGACGTGACAGTATGTGACGTATGACGTGACAGTATGTGACGTATGACGTGACAGTATGTGACGTATGACGTGACAGTATGTGACGTATGACGTGACAGTATGTGACGTATGTCGTGACAGTATGTGACGTATGTCGTGACAGTATGTGACGTATGACGTGACAGTATGTGACGTATGACGTGACAGTATGTGACGTATGACGTGACAGTATGTGACGTATGACGTGACAGTATGTGACGTATGACGTGACAGTATGTGACGTATGACGTGACAGTATGTGACGTATGACGTGACAGTATGTGACGTATGACGTGACAGTATGTGACGTATGACGTGACAGTATGTGACGTATGACGTGACAGTATGTGACGTATGACGTGACAGTATGTGACGTATGACGTGACAGTATGTGACGTATGTCGTGACAGTATGTGACGTATGTCGTGACAGTATGTGACGTATGACGTGACAGTATGTGACGTATGACGTGACAGTATGTGACGTATGACGTGACAGTATGTGACGTATGACGTGACAGTATGTGACGTATGACGTGACAGTATGTGACGTATGACGTGACAGTATGTGACGTATGACGTGACAGTATGTGACGTATGACGTGGCAGTATGTGACGTATGACGTGACAGTATGTGATGTATGACGTATACGTATGTGACGTATGACGTGACAGTATGTGACGTATGTCGTGACAGTATGTGACGTATGACGTGACAGTATGTGACGTATGACGTGACAGTATGTGACGTATGTCGTGACAGTATGTGACGTATGACGTGACAGTATGTGACGTATGTCGTGACAGTATGTGACGTATGACGTGACAGTATGTGACGTATGACGTGACAGTATGTGACGTATGACGTGACAGTATGTGACGTATGACGTGACAGTATGTGACGTATGACGTGGCAGTATGTGACGTATGACGTGACAGTATGTGATGTATGACGTATACGTATGTGACGTATGACGTGACAGTATGTGACGTATGTCGTGACAGTATGTGACGTATGACGTGACAGTATGTGACGTATGACGTGACAGTATGTGACGTATGTCGTGACAGTATGTGATGTATGACGTATACGTATGTGATGTATGACGTGACAGTATGTGATGTATGACGTATACGTATGTGACGTATGACGTGACAGTATGTGACGTATGACGTGACAGTATGTGACGTATGTCGTGACAGTATGTGACGTATGACGTGACAGTATGTGATGTATGACGTATACGTATGTGACGTATGACGTGACAGTATGTGACGTATGACGTGACAGTATGTGACGTATGACGTGACAGTATGTGACGTATGACGTGACAGTATGTGACGTATGACGTGACAGTATGTGACGTATGACGTGACAGTATGTGACGTATGACGTGACAGTATGTGACGTATGACGTGACAGTATGTGACGTGTGTAAGAAGGTGCACTTGCTGTCTGTGAGAGGGAGACACAGGAAAGAGTGAGAAGAGCCTGTCGTGTAATGCCAGCAGCTAAAAGCAACTGCGTGAGAATTGTGGATGTGTTGAAGGTGTGCTGGAAAATGCGGAACGGAAATTAGGGAGCAGCAGAAAAGTGGAATGTATTATTTAAATCGGTGCTTTGGAAAACACGGACCGGAGTTTTTTTTAAACTGGATCTGGATCGGCATTTTCCCATGCCTTGCCGATACGCAATTTTTGGCAAATATCGGCAGCCGATCCGATCCAAATATCGGATCGGGACATCCCTAGTGTAGTGTTTTACTTCTTGTCTTGCGCTCCTATTTTGGTGGCTTTTCCTGTTTTGTTGGTATTTTCCTGTAGCAGTTTCATGTCTTCCTTAAACGCTATCCCCCGCACCTGCTTTGTTTTATCAATCAAGACTACTTTTAAGTTTTTTTTATCCTTCTTTGTGGGGACATTGTTTATTGTCATGTACGGATGTACTTTGTGGGGCCGTCTTTGCTCCACAGTAAGTCTTTGCTGTCGTCCAGCATTCTGTTTTTGTTTACTTTGTAGCCAGTTCAGTTTTAGTTTTGTTCTGCATAGCCTTCCCTAAGCTTCAATGCCTTTTCTTAGGGGCACTCACCTATTGTTTATTTTTGGTTTAAGCATTAGATACCTTTTTACCTCCACACTGCCTTCCGCTGTTTCAGCAAAGCAATTAGCTACCGGCTGCCACCTACTGATATGGAAGAGTATTACACGGTTACTCTGCTAAGCTCTAGACAGCACCGACACTCAACAACAACACATCATTTGCAAATTATAATTACTGGTTTGCAAAAAATGTTTTTAACCCAATTAGTTGAAATGAGATCATCTCCCCAACCACAGTGGTTGAAAAACACTAATATAAACTAGTCAACATTGTTATAGTCCAAAGCTGATGAGTGTGTACACAGACAATTGACTACTATCAGCAGTAATCATTACTCTGAATAACTGTAGCAAATGATAGGACAAGCTGGTAATGAATAATAACAGCTTCATTACAGGGTTTTTGCGAAAATGAAGGTTTTAAAACATAAAATGTGACGTCTAGAGATATTAAAATGCTGATGTGGTGAAATGACACATGCTGTTAGAGGCAGTTAACTGTCCACTTCTTTGGCAGACCAACAAAACTTCTATCAGCACAACTGGCAGCTGCTGCTACCACCAGAGAAAAATAAAGAGGTGTCATTTCTCAGATGAAACAATCTTGTGAGCCAATTATAATTGACTAGATAATAACAGTTAATACGTATTTGGACAATATATAATAATTATCTGCAGTAAAAAGTATTAACTCATTTTCCGGACTATAAGCCACACCCACTACATTTTGGAAGGAAATAAATATTTTCCATATATTAGCTACACCGTGGCAGATATATATGTTGTAACATCAGTTATTTACACACCTTAATTGTTTCCAAACGGTGTCTGTAATAAGGCAGTAAAACGGCTGATCAAACAAAACAGAAGTCATCATCATGGACTCACTAGCTGTGCAGTCAGCTAAACAGACTCAATAACTCTACGGTGACGTTTTGCTGAATTTACTGAACTTGTGAAAGTGAAACAGTACAAAAAAAAGTTAGTAATAATACTAACAGACATTTGTAAACATGTTAGCATATTAGCTAATGCTAGCTTCATAGCACGTACAAATATGCATGTAAACACTCCTACACACATCACACATGGCACGCTTTAGTAAGAAAGAATTGTTTTAGTTATATTGTAAAACTTACTAATGTTGCTTGGAGAATCCATTCAAGTAGAAACGCTATGGACGGCTAGAAGACTGACCTGCAATTCTGCTTTTGGTCAAAAGAACTAAATTGAAGGACACTGCAGCGCCTGCAGTGGGCACACTCGTCCAAAAGATGCCGTCATAGCACAAACACCTTTTCAGTGTCTTTGCTCGTGGTTTTTTCTTTAAATATTACGATAGAACATACACATATGCATGAAAACACTTCTACACATTGCACGGGTGATTAAGTAAGAATTGTTTATGTTTGGAGGGATGAATAAAGAATCCATACGAGTAGAAATGCTATGGATGGCTAGAAGAAAAAGCAGCAATTGCACTTCCGGTTCAAAGCTCTAAATATAAGGGCACAAACAATAACACACCTTTTCAGTCTTTTGTTTTTTTTTACTATTTACATTATGGGTGTCAAACTCTGGCCCGCGGGCCAAATTTGAATTGTAACGTCCACTTTTCGTCCAGTCCAACGAGTGCTGGCTCAGTTACATAATATGTGCGGCTTTGGCACGCACACACAAGTGAATGCAACGCATACTTGATCTTCAGCCATACAGGTCACACTGAGGGGGCCCGTATAAAAACCTTAAACATTGTTACAAATATACGCCACACTGTGAATTCACACCAAACAAGAATGACAAACACATTTCAGGAGATCATCTGCACAGTAACACAACATAAACACAACAGAACAAATACCCAGAACCCTTTGAAGCACTAACTCTTCCGGGACGCTACAAGGTGTGTGTGTGTGTGTGTGTGTGTGGGGGGGGGGGGTATATTGTATATTGTAGCGTCCCAGAAGGGTTAGTGCTGCAAAGGGTTCTGGGTATTTGTTCTGTTGTGTTTATGTTTTGTTACTGTACGGATGTTCTTCCAAACTGTGTTTGTCATTCTTGTTTGGTGTGGATTCACAGTGTGGCGTATATTTGTAACAATGTTAAAGTTGTTTATACGGCCACTCTCAGTGTAAACTGTATCGCTGTTGATGAAGTATGCGTTGCATTTAAGTGTGTGCGTACAGGAGCCGCTCATATCTTGTGACTGGGCGGGCACGTTGTTAGAAGGAATGAAAAGCGGACGTGACGACAGCTCGTAGAGGACGATAAAAGCAGTGCCTGTAAGGCACGCCCCCAAGACTGTGGACTACGAGATATAATGACTGATGAACACCTTTGTTCGATAATGAAGGTTGCCTCAGCTCAAAGCCTAAGCCCCGACATTAATGAACTAGCATCCAAGAAAAAATGGCAGGTATCAGGCTTGGGCACATCAGATTAGATCAGTGTGTTGCAAACTGAGCAGTTTAAAGTCCTGAATGGTTGGTTTATTCATTATTTTATTTTCAAATGTATTAGCCTGTTGATATTTACCTCAGAAGGCTGCAAATAGAAAAGAGGCATTACATTTTTATTTAAATTGTATTTGATATGCCATTGATATTTTTTAATTATTATTATTATTTCAAACTCGATTTTGCATGTCATTATATACCGTATTTTCCGCACTATAAGGCGCACCGGATTATTAGCCGCACCTTCTATGAATTACATATTTCATAATTTTGTCCACCAATAAGCCGCCCCGGACTATAAGCCGCGCCTACGCTGCGCTAAAGTGAATGTCAAAAAAACAGTCAGATAGTTCAGTCAAACTTTAATAATATATTGAAAACCAGCGTTCTAACAACTCTGTCCCAAAATGTACGCAAATGTGCAATCACAAACATAGTAAAATTCAAAATGGTGTAGAGCAATACCAACATAATGTTGCTCGAACGTTAATGTCACAACACACAAAATAAACATAGCGCTCACCTTCTGAAGTTATTCTTCATTCATAAATCCTTCGAATTCTTCGTCTTCGGTGTCCGAATTGAAAAGTTGCGCAAGCGTGGTATCCAAAATGGCCGGTTCCGTCTCGTAGAAGTCATCGGGAGTCAGTGTCACTGTTGTTCTGTGAATCCTGCCTTCCGGAAAGCTCGGACCACAGTTGTGACCGAAATATCTGCCCAAGCATTTACGATCCACTGGCAAATGTTGGCGTATGTCGTCCGAGGCTGTCTGCCCGTCTTAGTGAAGGTGTGTTCGCCTTCGGAGCTGTGTGAAAAAAGCCACCCGGCCTCTTCGCGTAAACTTCCCTTAACCACTCGCTCATCTTTTCTTCATCCATCCATCCCTTCGAGTTAGCTTTTATGATGACGCCGGCTGGAAAGGTCTCTTTTGGCAAGGTCTTCCTTTTGAATATCACCATGAGTGGAAGTTAGCATGGCAAGCTAGAACCACAGTGAAGGATGACTTCTCATTCCCTGTGGTGCAAATATTCACCGTACGTGCTCCCGTTCCACAGTGCGGTTCAGTTGCTGTGAAATACGGTAGTAATCCGTGTGCGGATGGAGAGATTGCGTCTTTTTATGAACCGGATCGCTTAGTAGGAGCCATTTTGTGGTCTTTACAGATGTAAACAGGAAATGAAACGTACGGTGATATCCGCGCGTTTTTTCTTCTTCTTCCGGGGGCGGGTGAAGCGCTTCCTGTTCTATGGGGGCGGGTGCTTTCCTTGGCGGTTGCTTGCGTAGAAGAAGAAGCGCTTCCTGTTCTACCGGGAAAAAAGATGGCGGCTGTTTACCGAAGTTGCGAGATCGAAACTTTATGAAAATTAATCGTAATAAAGCGCACCGGGTTATAAGGCGCACTGTTAGCTTTTGAGAAAATTTGTGGTTTTTAGGTGCGCCTTATAGTGCGGAAAATACGGTAGTTATATAAGCCTTGCTTGTTCAATATTTAATGCAAAACTTGTTTGGGTCCCTATTAAAAGGTTCATTTGTTCAACCTTGGCCCGCGGCTTTGTTCAGTTTTACATTTTGGCCCACTCTGTATTTGAGTTTGACACCCCTGCTTTACATTATGGTTGTCAGCAAAGTAAAATCCATATATTAGCTGCACTGTTTTATAAGCTGCAGGGTTTAAAGCGTAGGAAAAAAGTCGTCTGGAATTTACCGTATTTTTCGGAGTATAAATTGCTCCGGATGAAAATGCATAGTAAAAAAGGAAAAAAAAACATAAGTCGCACTAGAGTACAAGTTACATTTTTGGGGGAAATTTTTCGCTAGTCATTTACAAGTTTCTCACTTACTCCAAACTTTATTTCTGCTGCTCGATCGCCGTTTTCTGCTGCATATTTCACTACTTCCAGCTTGTAACCCGCAGTATATGATTTCCTTTTCCCTGCCATTTTTGTTCAGCCCTTCTCAGTTTTTATAAGTTACCGCCAATGTTGAAATGATCAATTTTCATAGGTACGGAAGTAGTAGCAGGTAGCATCTTTTTTTTTTTTTTTTTACAATGCACTTCTGCCAATTTGTTATTGGTTGACGTGTGTGACGATTGCTGACATACGTCTAGTCTCTTACGTGAATGACATAAATACTAGGGATGTCCGATAATGGCTTTTTGCTGATATCCAATATTGTCCAACTCTTAATTACCGATACCGATATATGCAGTCGTGGAATCAACTCATTATTATGCCTAATTTGGACAACCAGGTATGGTGAAAATAAGGTCCTTTTTTTCAAAATTAATAAAATAAAATAAGATAAATACATTTGAAAAAATTTATTGAATAAAAAAGAAAGTAAAACAGTTACATAGAAACTAGTAATTAATAAAAATGAGTAAAATTAAGTGTTAAAGGTTAGTACTATTAGTGGACCAATCATGTGTGCTTACGGACTGTACCCCTTGCAGACTGTATCGATATATATTGATATATAATGTAGGTTTTTTGGGTTGGTGCACTAATTGTAAGTGTATCTTGTTTTTTATGTTGATTTAATAAAAAAATAAATAATTAAACGATACCGATAATTTACATTTTAAAGCATTTATCGGCTGATATTATCGGACAGCTCTACTGAATAATATTATTTGATATTTAATGTGTTAATAATTTCACACATACAGTAAGTCGCACCGCTGGCCAAACTATGAAAAAGACAGTAATATTAAAGAAATGTGCTGCTGCCTGCAGAAACGGTGAATAACAAAAGTTGGGAGCAGGAGGAGTTGACACAGGTGCAAAAATGTCCGCTTCCCTCGCAGGCTTTTTCGTCTTCGCCACGCTGGTGGTGGTGGTGGCTCTGGTCCTGATCTTCGTGGTGGGTCCTCGCCACGGGCAGACCAACATCCTGGTCTACATCACCATCTGCTCGGTGATCGGCGCGCTGTCGGTGTCGTGCGTGAAGGGTCTGGGCATCGCCATCAAGGAGGCGGTGGCGGGCGCCAACGTGGCCAAGACGCCGCTGGCGTGGATCCTGCTGCTGGGCCTGGTGGCGTGCGTGAGCACACAGATCAACTACCTGAACAAGGCGCTGGACATCTTCAACACCTCGCTGGTCACGCCCATCTACTACGTCTTCTTCACCACCTCCGTGCTCACCTGCTCCGCCGTGCTCTTCAAGGAGTGGCGCCACATGGGCGCCGACGACATCATCGGCACGCTGAGCGGCTTCCTGACCATCGTGGTGGGCATCTTCCTGCTGCACGCCTTCAAGGACGTCAGCGTCAGCCTGGCCGCGCTCGCCGCCTCCGTGCGCAAGGACCAGCGCGCCGCCGCCGCCAACGGCACATACGAGCTGCTGCGCACCGACACGGAGGAGCGTGACGATGTGGTGTCGCGGCGGAACGGGGCGGCGGCGTCATCGTCCTAGGAGCCTAAAAAACGACAATCTGCAGGACCAAAAAGATATTTTTCATTTGCCTTAACGTCTTCATGCACTGACTGCCTTTCTACAAAGATCCTTTCTACGCCACGAGCACTCATGTGTTACATATTTATTGGAATAAAAGCTTTCAGCATGCATGTTGCTCACTAACTCTCCTCCATAAGGCACACGTGAGTACAAAAAGTGGTCCCGTTGTGTTGGAACTTTGACATCTTAGCTACTGGCCAGTGACTGGTGGATGGGCGGCTGGAAGCAGCGCACATGTTCCACCGGCACGTTCTCGCCATCGCCAGACTTCAGGTACTTGTTCAGGATGGAGAAGATCTCGTTGTTCAGCACCTGGAACTTGCGGATGCGATCCACCATCTTCTTCAGGGGCTGGGGAGCAGACACACGTCAACACTAAGAGGCGCCCCTAGTGGACAAGTGGGCGTACTGCAAATATTTATTGATCATCCAGTGATTTTGTCGCAATACTTTTCTTGACATTAAGTTAAAAACAACAACACTTTTTTAACAAATATTTAATCCTTTTAAAATTATTTTTTAATAAAAAGTGTCACATATTTTTAATTGTTTCAATTCACGTCAGACAAATGTAACAATAAATTATTTTTTTGAACATTAACACAATTTGTGATTTAATTAAGAAATGTAGCTCATTATTTGGACAACATGAATGAACTTGAAATGTAATAAATTCATTTTCAGTCGCAGCTTCTGCTTGTTTTGTTAAAATATTGATCGTTTATACTTTAAATTATGCAATATCAGAGTATTTTGGTTCACTATAACACATAGTATATATGTACAATATGTGCAATGTTGAATTTAAAGCTTTAGGACATTTGAGCTTCAAATCCATAAAAAAACTGCTTAATATTTTTTGCAAATTATTTGGACAACAAAAATGTATTTAAAATGCAATATTTTATAAATACAATATCAATATTTTGGTCACATCACTGCACTTTTTTTGCTCCCATTTTATTTTTATTTTTGATTAAATTGAGGGGTTTTTTTGCAAATTATTTGGACAACAACAATGTATTTAAAAAGCAATATTTTATAAATACAATATCAATATTATGGTCACATCACTGCACTTTTTTTGCTCCCATTTTTATTTTTGATTAAATTGAGGGTTTTTTTTGCAAATTATTTGGACAACAAAAATGTACTTAAAATGCAAAATTTTATATATACAATTTGAGGATTTTGGTCACATCACTGCACTTTTTTTGCTCCCATTTTTATTTAAATTTTTGATTTACTGTATTTTTCGGACTATAAGTCGCAGTTTTTTCATAGCTCCAGTGCGACTTATATATGTATATATATATATGTTTATTATATATTATATACTTGAGTGAAGTATGTTTATTATATATATTATATATTTGAGTAAAGTATGTTTATTATATATATTTATATACTTGAGTAAAGTATGTTTATTATATATATTATATACTTGAGTGAAGTATGTTTATTATATATATTATATATTTATATACTTGAGTAAAGTATGTTTATTATATATATTTATATACTTGAGTAAAGTATGTTTATTATATATATTTATATACTTGAGTAAATATGTTTATTATATATATTATATATTTATATACTTGAGTGAAGTATGTTTATTATATATTATATATTTATACATTTGAGTAAAGTATGTTTATTATATATATTATATAATTATATACTTGAGTAAAGTATGTTTATTATATATTTATATACTTGAGTAAAGTATGTTTATTATATATATTTATATACTTGAGTAAAGTATGTTTACTCAAGTATATAAATATATATAATAAAGTATTGTATTGACATATTATTCGATGTATGAGAATTAAAAGTGAGACTCACCACACTCTTGATGACCTCATCCTTGCCATCATGTTTCTGCACCTTGAGCAGGTGGTAGCTGAAGTCCAGGATGTCAAAGCGGCGATGTTGTCCCAGCAGGGAGATGATCAAGCAGCCCGCCCAGTGGAGGCCGTCACCAAAGCACTGCCTGCACACAAGCATGGCGTCAGATGCTGTCAGATGGCGTCACATGGTGTCAGATGGCGTCAGATGGCGTGAGGCGCAGGTGATGGTGTCACTCACTCCACGGTGAACTCGTGTGCGCCCACAGGGATGCAGTAGACAAACTGCATGGCGCTCCACAGGCGGTGGAACTCCACGCACTCGTCCACGTGCATCACGCCGTTGCTAGGCAGCGGGCCGCGCCAGATGGGGTCGTCCAGGAAGGTGCGCACACGTGCCAGGATGACCTCGAACATGGAGAGACCGCAGCACAGACGCTCTTTGGTCAGCAGGTCGCCCTCACGTGCGATGGCGATTTGCTGCTTGGCGGACAGGAAGTGTCAAGACCAGGTGTGTCAAGACCAGGTGTGTGAAGGTGTGTCAAGACCAGGTGTGTGAAGGTGTGTCAAGACCAGGTGTGTGAAGGTGTGTCAAGACCAGGTGTGTGAAGGTGTGTCAAGACCAGGTGTGTGAAGGTGTGTCAAGACCAGGTGTGTGAAGGTGTGTCAAGACCAGGTGTGTGAAGGTGTGTCAAGACCAGGTGTGTGAAGGTGTGTCAAGACCAGGTGTGTGAAGGTGTGTCAAGACCAGGTGTGTGAAGGTGTGTCAAGACCAGGTGTGTGAACGTTATGTTTATCACTTTATGCTACCTGAGGTGTGCCCAGTCTCTCTATGAGAGGAACCATGTGCAGGGCTGTGTACTTGGCCTCCAGACGCTTCATCTTGGCATCCAGACGCTCGCCTTCTGCTCTCACACACACACACACACACACACACACACACACACACACACACACACACACACACACACACACACACACACACACACACACACACACACACACACACACACACACACACACACACACACACGACTTAGCAGCCACAATGTACCTCTCCCCCAATGGACAGTGCATTAGGTACACCTCTCTTTCTAAGGACAGTACATTAGGTACAACTCTCTTCTAAAGACACTACATTAGGTACACCTCTCTTTTAAAGACACTACATTAGGTACATGTCTCTTTCTAAGGACAGTACATTAGGTACACATCTCTTCTAAAGACACTACATTAGGTACAGCTCTCTTCTAAAGACACTACATTAGGTACAGCTCTCTTTTAAAGACACTACATTAGGTACACCTCTCTTTTAAAGACACTACATTAGGTACACCTCTCTTTCTAAAGACACTACATTAGGTACACATCTTTTCTAAAGACACTACATTAGGTACACCTCTCTTTTAAAGACACTACATTAGGTACACCTCTCTTTTAAAGACACTACATTAGGTACACCTCTCTTTCTAAAGACACTACATTAGGTACACATCTCTTCTAAAGACACTACATTAGGTACAGCTCTCTTTTAAGGACACTACAATAGGTACACCTCTCTTTTAAGGACACTACATTAGGTATACCTCTCTTTTAAAGACACTACATTAGGTACACCTCTCTTTCTAAAGACACTACATTAGGTACACATCTCTTCTAAAGACACTACATTAGGTACAGCTCTCTTTTAAGGACACTACAATAGGTACACCTCTCTTTTAAGGACACTACATTAGGTACACCGCTCTTTTAAGGACACTACATTAGGTACATCTCTCTTCTAAGGACACTACATTAGGTACAGCTCTCTTCTAAGGACACTACATTAGGTACACCTCTCTTTCTAAGGACATTACATTAGGTACAAATCTCTTCTAAAGACACTACATTAGGTACACCTCTCTTTTAAGGACACTACAATAGGTACACCTCTCTTTTAAGGACACTACATTAGGTACACCTCTCTTTTAAGGACACTACAATAGGTACGCCTATCTTTTAAGGACACTACATTAGGTACGCCTATCTTTTAAGGACACTACATTAGGTACGCCTATCTTTTAAGGACACTACATTAGGTACGCCTCACTTTTAAGGACAATACATTAGGTACGCCTATCTTTTAAGGACACTACATTAGGTACGCCTATCTTTTAAGGACACTACATTAGGTACACCTATCTTTTAAGGACAATACATTAGGTACGCCTATCTTTTAAGGACACTACATTAGGTACACCTCTCTTTTAAGGACACTACATTAAGTACACCTTCTGCTATAGACACTGCATTAGGTACACCTGTTTGTTAGGTACACCTTTCTTCCAAGGACACTGCATTAGGTACACCTGCCCTCTAAAGACATTGCATTGGGTATGCCTCTCTTCTAAAAACACTGCATTAGGTACACCTCTCTTCCAAGAATACTGTATTAGGTAAACCTGTCTTCTAAAGACACTGCATTAGGTACGCCTCTCTTCCAAGGACACTGCATTAGGTACACCTGCCCTTTAAAGACACTGCAATAGGTATGCTTCTCATCGAAGGACACTGCATTAGGTACACCTGACCTCTAAAGACACTGCATTATATAAGCCTCTCTTTCAAGGACACTGCATTAGGTACACCTCTCTTCAGAGGACACTGCATTAGGTACACATTTCTTCCAAGGACACTGCACTAGGTACACCTAAGGACACTGCAATAAGTACCCTCTTCAAGGACACTGCATTAGGTACACCTGTTATTAGGTACACCTTTCTTCCAAGGACACTACATTAGGTATGTCTCTCTTCCAAGGACACTACATTAGGTACACCAGCCTTGTAAAGACACTGCATTAGGTACACCTGCCTTCTAAAAACACTGCATTTGGTACACCTTGTTCTAAGGACACAGCATTATGTACGCCACTCTTCTAAAGACACTGCATTAGGTACGCCTCTCTTCCCAGGACACTGCATTAGGTACACTTTTCTTCCAAGGACACGGCAATGGGTAAGCTCTTCAAGGACACTGCATTAGGTACACCTTTCTTCCAAGGACACTACATTAGGTACACCTGTATTCTAAGGACACTACATTAGGTACGCCTCTCTTTTAGTATAAAAAATTAGGTACACCTGTTTTAAGGACACCACATAAGGTACGCCTCTCTTTTAAGGACATCGAATTAAGTCCACTTCTCTTTGAAGGACACTATATTAAGTACACCTGTGTGTGTGTGTGTGTGTGTGTGTGTGTGTATATATATATATATATATATATATATATATATATATATATATATATATATATATATATATATAAATGATAAATGATAAATGGGTTGTACTTGTATAGCGCTTTTCTACCTTCAAGGTACTCAAAGCGCTTTGACACTACTTCCACATTTACCCATTCACACACACATTCACACACTGATGGAGGGAGCTGCCATGCAAGGCGCTAACCAGCACCCATCAGGAGCAAGGGTGAAGTGTCTTGCTCAGGACACAACGGACATGACGAGGTTGGTACTAGGTGGGGATTGAACCAGGGACCCTCGGGTCACGCACGGCCATTCTTCCACTGCGCCACGCCGTCATATATATAAATAAATAAAATAAATTGTGGTTGAGCTTTAACATTTTACAATTGTTTTAATTTAAGTTTATTGCTAGAGTTTATATTTTAACTAACATGTATGCTATAGTTTAAGTGGTTTATTTGCATTTATCTGTCCGCAATCATTATTACAGAAAATGATTCATCAAAAAAGCGTAAAAATCAATAACAGAAATACAAAATTTAAGTCCAAGTTAAAAGTCATCATTTAGACAACAGCAGTTGACGCACCTTTGATGTGGACTCTGGGCAGAATGTTCTGGAATGGTGCAGCATGCAGCAGATCACACACTTCTTCCTGCGACTACGATCACAATATAAGGTATAAAACAATATAAAGTATAAAACAATATGAAGTAGAAATATAAAGTATATAAAAAAGTGTATTGCTCCCCCTAGTGGTTGACATTGTAATGAGTAGAAATGAAGAATTCTTACCAGACTTTGTTCGCTGAGCAGACAGAAGAGAAGAGCGTTGCCCACTTCCCTCAAGTTCTGGAAGCAGACAGTCTTCAGCTCAGCGTATTCTACGATGTCCTTCAGCTGGTGGTGGAAGAACTCCAGGATTCCTGCCAAAGGAAAATGTCCTCCAATCATCTCCCATCTTGGCTTGGATTTTATTCAGCAAACTGATGGATTTCTGTGTCGTGTTGGAAGGACGTCATGTCTGCTCTTCTGCACAGTAATACTTTTATCCACTGAAAAACTTGGTGTGCATGAAAACATGAAAAATGAGCATTCTCTCCATGAGCTAACTCCTTGAAGACTGTTGAAGAACCATTTCAGGTGACTACCTCTTGAAGCTCATGGAGAGAATGCCAAGAGTGTGTAAAGGAATAATCAGTGCAAAGGGTGGCTATTTTGAAGAAACTAGAATATAAAATATGTTTTCAGCCATTGAATGAGGAGATGGTGTGTTCAAACTTTTGGCCTGTACTGTATATATATATATATATATATATATATATACATATACATACACACACGCAATGTCCAGGGTGTATCCCACCCCACCCAGGCTCCAGCACCCCCGCTACACCAAGATGGACAAACGGTAGAAAATGGATGGATGGATGGATGGATGAATAAAAATCCCGATTCTCATGTGAAATAATTTTTTTGTGCAACCCAATTGAACGCTTTGACACTATTTATTTTTTATTTTTACACCAAACTTTGTACTTCAAATGCAGCTAGTGCCATCTTGAAGATTTTATGACTTTCAAAATAAAGGCCAATGTTTTGGTGCTCTTTAGAGAGCACACACCTGGAGGCTCCAGGAAATGTGTTATTAATCAAAGACAAATGTGTTATTAATTAGAGAGAAATGTGCTATTAATGAGAGAGTAATGTGTTATTAATGAGAAATTTGTTATTAATAAGAGAAATGTGTTATTAATGAGAGAAATGTGTTATTAATAAGATAAATGTGTTATTAATAAGATAAATGTGTTATCAGAGAGAAATGTGTTATTAATTAAAGAGAAATGTGTTATTAATTAAAGAGAAATGTGTTATTAATTAGAGAAATGTGTTATTAGTAAGAGAAATGTGTTATTAATTAAAGAGAAATGTGTTATTAATTAAAGAGAAATGTGTTATTAATTAGAGAGAAATGTGTTATTAATTAGAGAAATGTGTTATTAGTAAGAGAAATGTGTTATTAATTAAAGAGAAATGTGTTATTAACTGAAGAGAAATTGTTATTAATTACAGAGAAATTGTTATTAATTGAAGAGAAATGTGTTATTAATTAGAGAGAAATGTGTTATTAATTAGAGAGAAATGTGTTATTAGTTAGAGAGAAATGTGTTATTAATTTGAGAGGAATGTGTTATTAATTATAGAGAAATGTGTTATTAGTTAGAGAGAAATGTGTTATTAATTTGAGAGGAATGCGTTATTAGTAAGAGAAATGTGTTATTAGTAAGAGAAATGTGTTATTGGAGAGAAATGTGTTATTAATTAGAGAAATGTGTTATTAGAGAGAAATGTGTTATTAATTAGAGAAATGTGTTATTAGAGAGAAATGTGTTATTAATAAGAGAAATTGTTATTAATAAGAGAAATGTGTTATTATTAAGAGAAATGTGTTATTAGAGAGAAATGTGTTATTAATTAGAGAGAAATTGTTATTAATAAGAGAAATTGTTATTAATAAGAGAAATGTGTTATTAATTAGAGAAATGTGTTATTAATTAGAGATGAACTGTTAATAATTAGGGAAATGTGTTATTAATTATCGAGAAATGTGTTATTACTTAAAGAGAAATTAAAGAAAAATGTGTTATTAATTAAAGAAAAACATATTAATTATAGAGAAATGTGTTATTAAAGAGGAATTGTTATTAAAGAGAAATGTGTTATTAATTAAAGAGAAATGTGTTATTAATTGAAGAGAAATGTGTTATTAATTGAAGAGAAATGTGTTATTAACTGAAGAGAAACGTGTTATTAATTAAAGAGAAACGTGTTATTAATTAAAGAGAAACGTGTTATTAATTAAAGAGAAATGTGTTATTAATTAAAGAGAAATGTGTTATTAATTAAAGAGAAACATGTTATTAATTAAAGAGAAATGTGTTATTAATTGAAGAGAAATGTGTTATTAATTAAAGAGAAACATGTTATTAATTAAAGAGAAATGTGTTATTAACTGAAGAGAAATGTGTTATTAATTATAGAGAAATATGTTATTAATGAAAGAGAAATGTGTTATTAATTATGATAAATAAATGATAAATGGGTTGTACTTGTATAGCGCTTTTCTACCTTCAAGGTACTCAAAGCACTTTGACACTACTTCCATATTTACATTCACACACACATTCACACACTGATGGAGGGAGCTGCCATGCAAGGCGCTAACCAGCACCCATCAGGAGCAAGGGTGAAGTGTCTTGCTCAGGACACAACGGACATGACGAGGTTGGTACTAGGTGGGGATTGAACCAGGGACCCTCGGGTCGCGCACGGCCATTCTTCCACTGCGCCACGCCGTCCCCATTAGAGAGAAATGCGTTATTAATTAAAGAGAAATGTGTTATTAATTAAAGAGAAATGTGTTATTAATTAAAGAGAAATGTGTTGTAAAATGTACAATTAAGTTTTTTGTTGATTTTTGATCACAGTTTGAGTTTCTAACTTTGAAGCAACGTCTCTGGATGAGCTTACCACAATGTCGGAGTTCTTCATGGTGTGGCAGACAATTGAAGGTGTGTGGTTGTTCATGGTGTGGCAGAGAATTAAAGGTGTGTGGTTCTTCATGGTGTGGCAGAGAATTAAAGGTCTGTGGTTGTTCATGGTGTGGCAGAGAATTAAAGGTGTGTGGTTCTTCACGGTGTGGCAGATAATTAAAGGTGTGTGGTTGTTCATGGTGTGGCAGAGAATTAAAGGTGTGTGGTTCTTCATGGTGTGGCAGAGAATTAAAGGTGTGTGGTTCTTCATGGTGTGGCAGAGAATTAAAGGTCTGTGGTTGTTCATGGTGTGGCAGAGAATTAAAGGTGTGTGGTTGTTCATGGTGTGGCAGAGAATTAAAGGTCTGTGGTTGTTCATGGTGTGGCAGAGAATTAAAGGTCTGTGGTTGTTCATGGTGTGGCAGAGAATTAAAGGTCTGTGGTTGTTCATGGTGTGGCAGAGAATTAAAGGTCTGTGGTTGTTCATGGTGTGGCAGAGAATTAAAGGTGTGTGGTTGTTCATGGTGTGGCAGAGAATTAAAGGTGTGTGGTTGTTCATGGTGTGGCAGAGAATTAAAGGTCTGTGGTTGTTCATGGTGTGGCAGAGAATTAAAGGTGTGTGGTTCTTCATGGTGTGGCAGATAATTAAAAGTGTGTGGTTGTTCATGGTGTGGCAGATAATTAAAGGTGTGTGGTTGTTCATGGTGTGGCAGAGAATTAAAGGTCTGTGGTTGTTCATGGTGTGGCAGAGAATTAAAGGTCTGTTGTTGTTCATGGTGTGGCAGAGAATTAAAGGTGTGTGGTTGTTCATGGTGTGGCAGAGAATTAAAGGTCTGTGGTTCTTCATGGTGTGGCAGAGAATTAAAGGTCTGTGGTTGTTCATGGTGTGGCAAAGAATTAAAGGTCTGTGGTTGTTCATGGTGTGGCAGAGAATTAAAGGTGTGTGGTTCTTCATGGTGTGGCAGATAATTAAAAGTGTGTGGTTGTTCATGGTGTGGCAGATAATTAAAGGTGTGTGGTTGTTCATGGTGTGGCAGAGAATTGAAGGTGTGTGGCACCAACCTGGGGAGCCGTACTCGTGACGAGGGAGGCGACAGATCTTGGGCATGACCTCCATCAGGGTCTTCACGTACTGCATGATGGTGCCCTGCAGCTACACCACGCACAGACATGAGTACATAAGACGGCACCAGGCTGAGGTGGAGCAGCACCATGTAACCCACCAGGCTCTTGACCACCTTCAGCAGCTCCTCCATCACCACGGCGATGCCCTGGTAGCCCAGCAGCCGGCACATGCCCTTGATGTGAGGCGGGCCCACAAAGTTCCTGTAGCAGCTGAAGATGCTGCTGTAGGCCAGGTTCAGAGTCTGCAAACATCAGCATTTTCATCATCACTTCACTTCTTGGGAGGAGAACACAAGACAGACAGGAAGTTACAATCACTTCCTTTTAACTTCCTGTCTCTTAATCAATGATTTAAGTGTTCCCTATAATGTGACAAGATGTCAACAATAATTGTGAAACAAATACTGTTTTAACGTTTTACTCATTTTACACACTTCAAAGTAGACACTAGATGGCAGTAAGAGCATTTACTCAGAGCTCACTGTCAAATGACTGTACTCTTTTCATTCATTAGAAATTAGAATAGTAATAAATATTATTAATTATAATTACAGAAAGAAACATCCCCGAAGCCTTCATTGTTGTCGTCCATAAGTTGCAGACATTCTAAATGGTAAATGGGTTATACTTGTATAGCGCTTTTCTACCTTTTTAAGGAACTCAAAGTGCTTTGACAGTATTCACCCATTCACACACTGATGGCGGGAGCTGCCATGCAAGGCGCTAACCAGCAGCCACCAGGAGCAAGGGGTGAAGTGTCTTGCTCAAGGACACAACGGACGTGACGAGGATGGTAGAAAGTGGGGATTGAACCAGTAACCCTCAGATTGCTGGCACGGCCACTCTCCCAACTTCGCCACGCCGTAAAACATTCTCCGTGTTTTGTTTTACACTTGAAAATGTATTTGTCCATCTTAAACAATCTTTAATGTTCCAACACATTTACTCTGCACGTTAAAAACATTTGTGTGAATGAGGGACAATGAGAGGTTATCATCACACTTCAACATCTCTAACATGTATGTATGTATGTATATATATATATATATATATATACATACAGTATATACCAGTGACGTGCGGTGAGGTTGATGGCTGGTGAGTCACTGACTTCATCACAGTCAGATTTACAAACATATGAACCCTAAAGAGTATCTTATTCACCGTTTGATTGGCAGCAGTTAACGGGTTATGTTTAAAAGCTCATACCAGCATTCTTCCCTGCTTGGCACTCAGCATCAAGGCTTGGAATTGGGGGTTAAATCACCAAAAATGATTCCCGGGCGCGGCGCTGCTGCTGCCCACTGCTCCCCTCACCTCCCAGGGGGTGAACAAGGGGATGGGTCAAATACAGACGCAAATTTCATTACACCTAGTGTGTGTGTGACAATCATTGCTACTTTAACTTAACTTTAACTTTACACATACAAACTGTAGCACACAAAAAAGCACATTTAATAAAAAAAACGTTATTATGGTCTTACCTTTACTTATA
Organism: Nerophis lumbriciformis; assembly: GCF_033978685.3. Lineage (NCBI taxonomy): Eukaryota > Metazoa > Chordata > Actinopteri > Syngnathiformes > Syngnathidae > Nerophis > Nerophis lumbriciformis. The sequence goes on along the minus strand of NC_084565.2, from coordinate 7,025,226 downwards.
AATTAAGTCCATGCGCCGCAACTAAAGCCTTCACTTAAACTTTCCACGTGCAAGATTGAATCTATTTAAAAAAGTGTAACCGTGGGTTTATAAATGTCGCCTATACTGTATGAAACTACAAAATAACAAACACGGAGGCTCCAGTTTACACGAGGACCACTTTATTTACCTTCTTTCAAAAACTTCCGCCCCACCCCATGTCATCACTTCCGCTCTTAGCGCCTTCAAACTAAGAGCTCGAGGCATATACCGGTACTGTATAACAGCTCAAAACAGGAACTTAACATCACAAAGAGGAAAGCCCATGAAAATAGGTTACAAAAGTTATTTAATAAGAAGCCAAAAAGTGCAAAAACAATAATGTTCGTGTTGGAGGAGTTGTGAATTAGATACACCTGCAGTTTGCAGGTGTACCTAATGTTGTGGCCCTGCAGTCATTCACAACTCCTCCAACACCAACATTATTGTTTTTGCACTTTTTGGCTTCTTATGAAACTTTTTTAAATAGATTCAATCTTGCACGTGGAAAGTTTAAGTGTGGGCTTTAGTTGATATAACAATTCTACGGCGGGGGTGCAGGAGGCGGGGCTACTGGAGCCTCAGGCGGGGCTACTGGAGCCTCAGCCAGTGCGTCTTTTGCAGCCGTTTTATGATCGCTCAGCACAAGAAATACGTTACACACATACAGTTGTTAACAAAATACACTGTACATTATATACTTCAGCTAACTAAACTATGGAAATGTATAATATAATTCATATAGCAATACAGTCTCACTGCACAGCAGGCCAGCAGTTAGCTGAGTCCGCAATCCATGTTGAGGCACTGAGTGACGTGCCTCAACTGGCTGCTGTTCACCGCACAGTCTCTTCTCAGTATTTGAACGGCAAATGTGAAAATTCAGCGATTTTGAATAAAAATAATCTAAAACTGGTGAAGTTAAATGGAAAATAACTTCATAGTATAATCACTGGATACATATAACAATTTAATTAATTGTTTTTCTTTTTACATTTTTTTTCTTTCCATGATGACTCCTCTAGTGACTGCACGTCACTGGTATATACACACATATATACACACGCACATATATATATATACATATATATGTGTGTGTGTCTATATATAGATACACATATACGCATATACATACTTATACACCTATACATATATACACATTACTATACATATATACACACACACACACACACACACACACACACACACACACACACACACACACACACACACACACACATATACATACATACACATTTACGTATACACACACACACACATATATACATACATTATGTATTATTATTCATACTATTTCTATGATTGAGCTTTAAGAAAAGTGTTTCTAAAGTCAAACAAATCAAAGTTGACTTGTTCAAGGTGTACTTCAGGTGCAGACGTCACAGTGATGTCACATGTTTAGTCCAATCTTTTTAATAAAGACTTTTCATGACCCTCTGTTGCTATTGGGGACTTTTTCTGGCCCTCGTTCACGGGCAGGAGATTAAACTGTTCTCCCTTTCAGTCATCCGCTGCACACACCGCTGTAATCCAGCCCCTCCCCCGCACGCACCGGCTGGACCGCCAACTGAAATGACGATGTGCGGCTACACCACACATCATCCCGGATGCTGACACAGCAACTCTGATGGACCTCATCTGAAACGTCGACTCACCAGTGGAGGTACGACTCCACAATTCATATTCTACAAATCTGTTGCTATGGTTACACTAACTTGGTTGACTTAATTTTTAAACAGCAATTTATGCAATTATTACTATTATATTAATAATTCCTAATCTAAACATCTGTTGCTATAGTGACACTAACTTGTTTGACTTCATTCACTTTTACACAGCAATTTATGCAATTATTGTATTAATAATTCAATATTCCAAGCATCTTCTGTTGCTATGGTTACACTAACTTGTTTGATTTCATTCACCTTTAAACAGCAATTTATGCTATTATTATTATTATATGAATAATTCAATATTCGACACATCTTCCGTTACTATGGTGATACTAACTTCATTCACCTTTAAACAGCAATTTATCAATTATTATTATATTAATAATTCAATATTCTACACTTCCGTTGCTATGGTTACACTAACTTGTTTGACTTTGCTCACCTTAAAACAGCAATTTATGCAATTATTATTATTATATTAAATATTCTACACATCTTCTGTTGCTATGCTTACGTTTACTTGTTTGACTTAATTCACCTTTAAACAGCAATTTATGCAATTATTATTATTATTATTTTAAATATTCATAATTCTACACATCTTCTGTTGCTATGGTTACACTAACTTGTTTGACTTAATTCTCCTTTAAACAGCAATTCATGCAATTATTATTATTATATGAATAATTCAATATTCTACACATCGTCCGTTACTATGGTGATACTAACTTGTTTGACTTCATTCACCTTTAAACAGCAATTTATACAATTAATATTATTATTTTAAATATTCAATATTCTACACATCTTCTGTTGCTATGGTTACACTAACTTGTTTGACTTCATTCACCTTTAAACAGCAATGAATGCGATTATTATTATTATATTAAATATTCTACACATCTTCTATTGCTATGGTAACACTAACTTGTTTGACTTAATTTTTAAACAGCAATTTATGCAATTATTATTATTATATTAATAATTCAATATTGTACACATCTTCCGTTGCTATGGTTACACTAACTTGTTTGACTTCAGTCACCTTTAAACAGCAATGTATGCAATTATTATTATTATTTTAAATATTCAATATTCTACACATCTTCTGTTGCTATGGTTACACTAACTTGTTTGCATAAATTGCTGTTTAAAGGTGAATGAAGTAAATTATTATTATATTAAATATTCTACACATCTTCTGTTGCTATGGTTACACTAACTTGTTTGACTTCATTCACCTTTAAACAGTAATTTATGCAATTATTATTATTATATTAAATATTCAATATTCTACACATCTGTTGCTATGGTTACACTAACTTGTTTGACTTCATTCACCTTAAAACAGCAATTTATGCAATTATTATTATTATATTAACTATTCAATATTCTACACATCTTCTGTTGCTATGGTTACACTAACTTGTTTGACTTCATTCACCTTTAAACAGCAATGTATGCAATTATTATTATTATATTAATATTCTACACATCTTCTGTTGCTATGGTTACACTAACTTGTTTGGCTTCATTCACCTTTAAACAGCAATTTATGCAATTATTATTATTATCATTTTAAATATTCAATATTCTACACATCTTCTGTTGCTATGGTTACACTAACTTGTTTGACTTAATTCTCCTTTAAACAGCAATTCATGCAATTATTATTATTATATGAATAATTCAATATTCTACACATCTTCCGTTACTATGGTGATACTAACTTGTTTGACTTCATTCACCTTTAAACAGCAATTTATGCAATTATTATTATTATTTTAAATATTCAATATTCTACACATCTTCTGTTGCTATGGTTACACTAACTTGTTTGACTTCATTCGCCTTTAAACAGCAATGTATTCGATTATTATTATTATATTAAATATTCTACACATCTTCTGTTGCTATGGTTACACTAACTTGTTTGACTTAATTTTTAAACAGCAATTTATGCAATTATGATTATTAGATTAATAATTCATAATCTACACATCTGTTGCTATGGTGACACTAACTTGTCTGACTTCATTCACTTTTAGACAGCAATTTATGCAATTATCATTATTATATTAATAATTCAATATTGTACACATCTTCCGTTGCTATGGTTACACTAACTTGTTTGACTTCATTCACCTTTAAACAGTAATTTATGCAATTATTATCCATCCATCCATCCATCTTCTTCCGCTTATCCGAGGTCGGGTCGCGGGGGCAGCAGCTTAAGCAGGGAAGCCCAGACTTCCCTCTCCCCAGCCACTTCGTCCAGCTCTTCCTGTGGGACCCCGAGGCGTTCCCAGGCCAGCCGAGAGACATAGTCTTCCCAACGTGTCCTGGGTCTTCCCCGCGGCCTCCTACCGGTGGGACGTGCCCTAAACACCTCCCTAGGAGGCGTTCGGGTGGCATCCTGACCAGATGCCCGAACCACCTCATCTGGCTCCTCTCGATGTGGAGGAGCAGCGGCTTTACTTTGAGCTCCTCCCGGATGGCAGAGCTTCTCACCCTATCTCTAAGGGAGAGCCCCGCCACCCGGCGGAGGAAACTCATTTCGGCCGCTTGTACCCGTGATCTTGTCCTTTCGGTCATAACCCAAAGCTCATGACCATAGGTGAGGATGGGAACGTAGATCGACCGGTAAATTGAGAGCTTTGCCTTCCGGCTCAGCTCCTTCTTCACCACAACGGATCGATACAGCGTCCGCATTACTGAAGACGCCGCACCGATCCGCCTGTCGATCTCACGATCCACTCTTCCCCCACTCGTGAACAAGACTCCGAGGTACTTGAACTCCTCCACTTGGGGCAAGATCTCCTCCCCAACCCGGAGATGGCACTCCACCCTTTTCCGGGCGAGAACCATGGACTCGGACTTGGAGGTGCTGATTCTCATCCCAGTCGCTTCACACTCAGCTGCGAACCGATCCAGTGAGAGCTGAAGATCATGGCCAGATGAAGCCATCAGGACCACATCATCTGCAAAAAGCAGAGACCTAATCCTGCAGCCACCAAACCAGATCCCCTCAACGCCTTGACTGCGCCTAGAAATTCTGTCCATAAAAGTTATGAACAGAATCGGTGACAAAGGGCAGCCTTGGCGGAGTCCAACCCTCACTGGAAACGTGTCCGACTTACTACCGGCAATGCGGACCAAGCTCTGGCACTGATCATACAGGGAGCGGACTGCCACAATCAGACAGTCCGATACCCTGTACTCTCTGAGCACTCCCCACAGGACTTCCCGAGGGACACGGTCGAATGCCTTCTCCAAGTCCACAAAACACATGTAGACTGGTTGGGCAAACTCCCATGCACCCTCAAGGACCCTGCCGAGAGTATAGAGCTGGTCCACAGTTCCACGACCAGGACGAAAACCACAGTGTTCCTCCTGAATCCGAGGTTCGACTATCCGGCGTAGCCTCCTCTCCAGTACACCTGAATAGACCTTACCGGGAAGGCTGAGGAGTGTGATCCCACGATAGTTAGAACACACCCTCCGGTTCCCCTTCTTAAAGAGAGGAACCACCACCCCGGTCTGCCAATCCAGAGGTACCGCCCCCGATGTCCACGCGATGCTGCAGAGTCTTGTCAACCAAGACAGCCCCACAGCATCCAGAGCCTTAAGGAACTCCGGGCGGATCTCATCTACCCCCGGGGCCTTGCCACCGAGGAGTTTTTTAACTACCTCAGCAACCTCAGCCCCAGAAATAGGAGAGCCCACCACAGACTCCCCAGGCACTGCTTCCTCATAGGAAGACGTGTTGGTGGGATTGAGGAGGTCTTCGAAGTATTCCCTCCACCGATCCACAACATCCGCAGTCGAGGTCAGCAGAACACCATCCTCACCATACACGGTGTTGATAGTGCACTGCTTCCCCTTCCTGAGGCGGCGGATGGTGGACCAGAATTGCTTCGAAGCCGTCCGGCAATTATTATTATTATATTAAATATTCAATATTCTACACATCTGTTGCTATGGTTACACTAACTTGTTTGACTTCATTCACCTTAAAACAGCAATTTATGGAATTATTATTATTAATATTCTACACATCTTCTGTTGCTATGGTTACGCTAACTTGTTTGACTTCATTCACTTTCAAACAGCAATTTATGCAATTATTATTATTATTATATTAATAATTTAATATTCTACACTTCTGTTGCTATGGTTACACTAACTTGTTTGACTTCATTCACCTTAAAACAGCAATTTATGCAATTATTATTATTATATTAACTATTCAATATTCTACACATCTTCTGTTGCTATGGTTACGCTAACTTGTTTGACTTCATTTACCTTCAAACAGCAATGTATGCAATTATTATTATATTAATATTCTACACATCTTCTGTTGCTATGGTTACACTAACTTGTTTGGCTTCATTCACCTTTAAACAGCAATTTATGCAATTATTATTATTATATTAATAATTCAATATTCTACACTTCTGTTGCTATGGTTACACTAACTTGTTTGACTTCATTCACCTTAAAACAGCAATTTATGGAATTATTATTATTAATATTCTACACATCTTCTGTTGCTATGGTTACGCTAACTTGTTTGACTTCATTCACTTTCAAACAGCAATTTATGCAATTATTATTATTATTATATTAATAATTTAATATTCTACACTTCTGTTGCTATGGTTACACTAACTTGTTTGACTTCATTCACCTTAAAACAGCAATTTATGCAATTATTATTATTATATTAACTATTCAATATTCTACACATCTTCTGTTGCTATGGTTACGCTAACTTGTTTGACTTCATTTACCTTCAAACAGCAATGTATGCAATTATTATTATATTAATATTCTACACATCTTCTGTTGCTATGGTTACACTAACTTGTTTGGCTTCATTCACCTTTAAACAGCAATTTATGCAATTATTATTATTATATTAATAATTCAATATTCTACACTTCTGTTGCTATGGTTACACTAACTTGTTTGACTTAATTCACCTTAAAACAGTAATTTATGCAATTATTATTATTATATTAATAATTCAATATTCTACACTTCTGTTGCTATGGTTACACTAACTTGTTTGACTTCATTCACCTTTAAACAGCAATTTATGCAATTATTATTATTATATTAATAATTCAATATTCTACACTTCTGTTGCTATGGTTACACTAACTTGTTTGACTTCATTCACCTTAAAACAGCAATTTATGCAATTATTATTATTATATTAACTATTCAATATTCTACACATCTTCTGTTGCTATGGTTACGCTAACTTGTTTGACTTCATTTACCTTCAAACAGCAATGTATGCAATTATTATTATATTAATATTCTACACATCTTCTGTTGCTATGGTTACACTAACTTGTTTGGCTTCATTCACCTTTAAACAGCAATTTATGCAATTATTATTATTATATTAATAATTCAATATTCTACACTTCTGTTGCTATGGTTACACTAACTTGTTTGACTTAATTCACCTTAAAACAGTAATTTATGCAATTATTATTATCATCGTCACAAGACTGGCACTATTTTCCATACACTTGCAGGATCAAAATGATCCACTTTGGGAGTGTTGAACGTCACATTTTAAACAGTTTCATATTCTAGAAGGGAGTCAAATTGCCAGTTGAATGTTTCACAGCTGATGGTGAAGGTGGCGACTTAACGACCTCGCTGGGCATTATGTAATTGAATCGCAACCCCCCCACCCTGCTGCTGGCTGAGCTTAGTTGCAGACAATCCCTTTCAGATTGCTTATTATCCTTCGTATTGTTCCGTCCTGCTGGCTGAGACCTGTGTGATGCTCATGGAGGACAAGCAGGTCAACCACAATACGCAATTTGCTGAATGCTGTTCCATCCTTAAAGCTAACGTTGGTACGCCGACAGAGTGCAACACGTATCAAGTTATATGACTCTAGGACGTACGCACGCACAATTGGCTACAGAAAGCTAGCATGCTAACAATTAGCATGAGTTAAGTACCAAGTTATAGGACTATGATGTGTACAGCAGCAAAATAGACTAAAAAGGTTAGCATGGTAACAGTTAGCATAAGACAAATACCAAGTTATAGGACTCTGAGGTGTACGGGAGAAAATTTGGCAAAAAAAAGTTAGCATGCTAACAGTAAACAGATGTCAAGCACCAAGGTATGACTGAGGTGTACAGGGGCATTTTTGGCTAAAAAAGTTAGCATGCTAAAAGTTAGCATGTGTCTCGTACCAAGTAATAGGACTCTGATGTGTACGGGGCCATTTTTGGCTAAAAAGGATAGCATGCTAACAGTTAACTTACGACAAGTACCAAGTTATAGGACTCTGAGGTGTACGGGGGCCAATTTTAGCTAAAAAGGTTAGCATGCTAACAGTTAACATACGACAAGTATCAAGGTATGACTGAGGTGTGCAGGGACATTTTTGGCAAAAAAAGTTAGCATGCTAACAGTTAACATACGACAAATACCAAGTTATAGGACTGAGGTGTATGGGGTAAAATTTGACAAAAAAAGTTAGCATGCTAACAGCTAACATACGACAAATACCAAGTTTTAGGACTGAGGTGTACGGGAGAAAATTTGGCAAAAAAAAACCAGTTAACATACTAATAGTTAACATATGTCAAGTACCAAGGTATGACTGAGTTGTGCAGGGGCATTTTTGGCTAAAAAAGTTAGCATGCTAACAGCTAACATAAGACAAGTACAAAGTTATAGGACTGAGGTGTACGGGGGAAAATTTGGCAAAAAAAAAAGTTAGCATTGTAACCGTTAACATAAGACAAGTACCAAGTTATAGGACTGAGGTGTACGGGGGAAAATGTGGCACAAAAAAAAAGTTAGCATGCTAACAGTTAACAGATGTCAAGTACCAAGGTATGACTGAGTTGTACAGGGGCATTTTTGGCAAAAAAATGTAGCATGCCAGAAGTTAGCATGTGTCTCGTACCAAGGTGTACAGGGGCATTTTGGCTAAAAAGGTTAGCATGCTAACAGTTAACAAACGACAAGTACCAAGTTATAGGACTGAGGTGTATGGGGGAAATTTTGGCAAAAAAAAAGTTAGCATGCTAAGAGTTAACAGATGTCAAGCACTAAGGTATGACTGAGTTGTACAGGGGCAATTTATGGCTAAAAAAGTTAGCATGCTAAACGTTAGCATGTGTCTCGTACCAAGTTATAGGACTCTGAGGTGTATGGGGCCAATTTTGGCTAAAAAAGTTAGCATGCTAACAGTTAACAAATGAAAGTACCAAGTTATAGGACTGAGGTGTACGAGGGCACCCGCTGATATGTATTTGGGATCTGCATAAGACCTGAAAATGTGGGTGTGTCTGCCATTGTAGTCAAAAATCTTATTTTTCTCCATGTCCTTCTTATGGGACATTCTGTTGCTATTTCTAATACAAAGTAGTGTAAAGTTGTTACTTTTATCTGTCAGTAGCCTTGTTATGGAAGCGCTAAAAACTACCGGTGTGGTGAGTTGACATTATTCACCCAAGGAACTTTAGTTACTAGAGAGTACGTTAGTTCAACCCAGCTGCACACGATGGAAGAATCTTCCACTAACTGCCCTTCTGTCACCTCCAGGTGTTTCTCTCCGAGCGCCACACTTTCAGGAAACGTCATGGCCATCACAGTCTACAACGTGTCGTCCACCTGCGCCGGCGTGAGCTGGCTGGCGGCGCCCGGCTGCCTGGACTCCTTCTACAGCGTCATGTACCACCCCGAGTGGAGCAGCCTCCTGCGGGGCTTCAAGCGCAAGAGCTTCATGCACGAGGAGCGCATCCCCGTCAGCCAGACCAGCACCCGCCTGGCCAACCTGCTGCCACAGACCGCCTACTTCCTGTGCGTCACTTGCCAGGCCGCCGACCCGGTGCGCGACCAGTGCCAGGTGTTTGTTACTCTGAGCGACGGCGAGGGTCAGGACCGGGCCGGCTGGGAGAGCGGCGTGGGGGTGTGGCTGACCTGCTGCGTCCTGCTGCTGGTCGCCGCCGCCGCGCTGCTGTGGGGGTGCCGGCACAACGGCCGCGCCGTCTCCACTCAGGGAGCGGACGACCGCCCCGCGGCGACTGACGCGGTCGGCGAGGACGGCCCCGCATCCGGACGCCTGTACACCCCACAGGGCAGCTGCAACGCCGCCGCCAAACGGGGCGCGGTGATGCAAACGCCGCTCCTGTCCACCCGTGACCATGAGCTGAGGACGCTGGCTAAAATGTCTGCGAGCGAGCTAGCTTGAAACATGATCAGCATCCACCTTCCATCCATCCATTTTCTACCGCTTGTCCCTTTTGGGGTCTTGTTGGATGAAATAAAAGGTTTCCCTGACTCATCAATTCTTTCAGGCTGCACTTGATCAGGTCATGCTAACTGTTAGCATGTTGACATCAACATGCTAACAGTTAGCGTGTCAATGTCAACATGCTAACAGTCAGCATGTTAATGTCAACATGCTAACAGTCAGCATGTTAATGTCAACATGCTAACAGTTAGCATGTCAATGTCAACATCCTAACAGTCAGCATGTTAATGTCACCCTGCTAACAGTTAGCATGTCGATGTCAACATGCTAACTGTAAGCATGTTGACATCAACATGTTAACAGTTAGCATGTCAATGTCAACATGCTAACAGTCAGCGTGTTGATGTCAAAATGCTAACTGTTAGCATGTTGACATTGACATGCTAACAGTCAGCATGTCAATGTCAACATGCTAACAGTTAGCATGTCAAAGTCAACATGCTAACAGTTAGCATATTGATGTCAACATGCTAACAGTAAGCATGTTGACATCAACATGTTAACAGTTAGCATGTCAATGTCAACATGCTAACAGTCAGCATTTTTACATTAACATGCTGGCTGTTAGCATGTTGATGTCAACATGACATGCTAACTGTTAGCATGTTGACATCAACATGGTTACAGTTAGCATGTTGACATTGACATGCTAACTGTAACATGCTGGCTGTTAGCCTGTGGATGTCAACATGACATGCTTACATTTAGCATGTTAATGCCAACATGCTAACTGTTAGCATATTGACATCAACATGCTAACAGCCAGCATGTCAATGTCAACATGCTAACTGTAAGCATGTTGATGTCAACATGCTAACAGTTAGCATGTCATGTTGACATCAACATGCTAACAGCCCGCATGTCAATATCAACATGCTAACTGTAAGCATGTCAATGTCAACATGCTAACAGCCAGCATGTCAATGTCAACATGCTAACTGTAAGCATGTCGATGTCAACATGCTAACAGTTAGCATGTCAATGTCAACATGCTAACTGTAAGCATGTTGACATCAACATGCTAACAGCCAGCATGTCAATATCAACATGCTAACTGTAAGCATGTAGATGTCAACATGCTTACAGTTAGCATGTTGATTGCAAGCTTTTAAGCTAATTTCACAGGTATTCCACCTCACGATCTGATATTTAGGTACTTGACAAATGTTAACGGTTAGCATGTAAGCATGCTAAAATTAGCATGCTAGCTTTTTGTGCAAATGTTTAACATATACACCTCATAGTCTTTTTCTTTTAGGTACTTGACACATGCTAACTGTTAGCATGGAAGCTTCTTTTTTTTAGCTATTTTTGCAGGTGTCATTTATTTTGGTACTTGGCACATGCTAACTGTTAGCATGTTGACAACATGCAGGCTTTTTAGCACATTTCGCAGGTATACACCTCACGGTCTGGTATTTTGTTAATTGGCAGATGCTAACAGTTAGCATGTAAGCCTGCGCTAGCTTTTTTGGCAAATGTTTCAGATATACGCCTCACAGTCTTATTTTGGTACTTGACACAGCCGGCGCGTTAGTTGTCAGCTAGTGATTAGCACACTAGCTGTGAGCTAGCAACTAGTGTGCCAGTTGTCAGCTAGCCATTAACGCACTAGTTGACAGCTAACAAGCGCTCTAGTTGCAAGCTAGCCATTAATTCACTAGTTGCCAGCTCACGGTTGGCGCGCTATTTGTCAGCTAACAATTAGCGCGTTAGTTGTCAGCTAGTGATTAGCACACTAGTTGTGAGCTAGCAACTAGTAGTGTGCTAGTTGTCAGCTAGCCATTAGTTCTCTATTTGCAGGCTAGCCATTAACGCACTAGTTGCCAGCTGGCAATTGGTGCACAAGTTGCCATCTAGTGATTAACGCACTAGTTGCCAGCTAACGGTTGGCCCGCTAGTTGTCAGCTAACAATTAGTGGATTAGCTGTAAGCTAGCGATTGGCATGTTAGTTGCCAGTCAGAGATTAGCACACTAGCTGTTAGCTAGCAATTAGCACGCTGTATCAGCTTGCCATTAGCGTTCTCGTTGCAAGCAAGCCATTAACATTGTTACCTAACGATTGGCGCGCGAGTTGTCAGCTAACGATTGGCGCGCTATCTTTCAGCTAGAGACTGGCATGATAGTTGCCAGCTAGCCATTAATATGCTAATTGCCAGCTAGCGATTAACGCTTCAGTTGCCAGCTAGCGATTAACGTGCTAGTTGCCATCAAGTGATACGAGCAGTAGTTGCCAGCTGGCGATTAGAGCACTAGTTGCCAGATAGCAATTGGCAGCATATTTGAATATGGTTGGCGTGCACAATAACAAGGCACCTTTAGTAGCAGTTTAAAGTCCAATTTCATACAAGATACGCAAGTAGGGGCCCCTGCTCCTTCTCCCTATCACTTTTCATACAATATATGCAAGTAGGGGCCCCTGCTCCTTCTCCCTATAACTTTTCATACAAGATATGCAAGTAGGGCCCCCTGCTTCTTCTCCCTATAACTTTTTATACAATATATGCAAGTAGGGGCCCCTGCTCCTTCTCCCTCTCACTTTTCATACAAGATACGCAAGTAGGGGCCCCTGCTCCTTCTCCATATCAGTTTTCATACAATATATGCAAGTAGAGGCCCCTGCTCCTTCTCCCTATCACTTTTCATACAAGATACGCAAGTAGGGGCCCCTGCTGATCCTCCCCATCACTCTTCATACAAGATACGCAAGTAAGGGCCCCTGCTCCTTCTCCCCATCAGTTTTCATACAATATATGCAAGTAGGGGCCCCTGCTCCTTCTCCCTATCACTTTTCATACAAATGTGCAAGTAGGGGCCCCTGCTCCTTCTCCCTATCACTTTTCATACAAGATATGCAAGTAGAGGCCCCTGCTCCTTCTCCCTATCACTTTTCATACAATATATGCAAGTAGGGGCCCCTGCTCCTTCTCCCTATCACTTTTCATACAATATATGCAAATAGGGGCCCCTGCTCCTTCTCCATATAACTTTTCATACAAGATATGCAAGTAGGGGCCCCTGCTCCTTCTCCATATCAGTTTTCATACAATATATGCAAGTAGAGGCCCCTGCTCCTTCTCCCTATCACTTTTCATACAAGATACGCAAGTAGGGGCCCCTGCTGATCCTCCCCATCACTCTTCATACAAGATACGCAAGTAAGGGCCCCTGCTCCTTCTCCCCATCAGTTTTCATACAATATATGCAAGTAGGGGCCCCTGCTCCTTCTCCCTATCACTTTTCATACAAATATGCAAGTAGGGGCCCCTGCTCCTTCTCCCTATCACTTTTCATACAAGATATGCAAGTAGAGGCCCCTGCTCCTTCTCCCTATCACTTTTCATACAATATATGCAAGTAGGGGCCCCTGCTCCTTCTCCCTATCACTTTTCATACAATATATGCAAATAGGGGCCCCTGCTCCTTCTCCATATAACTTTTCATACAAGATATGCAAGTAGGGGCCCCTGCTCCTTCTCCATATCAGTTTTCATACAATATATGCAAGTAGAGGCCCCTGCTCCTTCTCCCTATCACTTTTCATACAAGATACGCAAGTAGGGGCCCCTGCTGATCCTCCCCATCACTCTTCATACAAGATACGCAAGTAAGGGCCCCTGCTCCTTCTCCCCATCAGTTTTCATACAATATATGCAAGTAGGGGCCCCTGCTCCTTCTCCCTATCACTTTTCATACAATATATGCAAGTAGGGGCCCCTGCTCCTTCTCCCTATCACTTTTCATACACTATATGCAAGTAGGGGCCCCTGCTCCTTCTCCCTATAACTTTTCATACAATATATGCAAGTAGGGGCCCCTGCTCCTTCTCCCTATCACTTTTCATACAACATATGCAAGTAGTGGCCCCTGCTCCTTCTCTACATAACTTTTCATACAAGATATGCAAGTAGGGGCCCCTGCTCCTTCTCCCTATCACTTTTCATACAACATATGCAAGTAGGGGCCCCTGCTCCTTCTCCCTATCACTTTTCATACAAGATATGCAAGTAGGGGCCCCTGCTCCTTCTCCCTATCACTTTTCATACAATATATGCAAGTAGGGGCCCCTGCTCCTTCTCTACATAACTTTTCATACAAGATATGCAAGTAGGGGCCCCTGCTCCTTCTCCCTATCACTTTTCATACACTATATGCAAGTAGGGGCCCCTGCTCCTTCTCCCTATAACTTTTCATACAATATATGCAAGTAGGGGCCCCTGCTCCTTCTCCCTATCACTTTTCATACAACATATGCAAGTAGTGGCCCCTGCTCCTTCTCTACATAACTTGTCATACAAGATATGCAAGTAGGGGCCCCTGCTCCTTCTCCCTATCACTTTTCATACAACATATGCAAGTAGTGGCCCCTGCTCCTTCTCTACATAACTTTTCATACAAGATATGCAAGTAGGGGCCCCTGCTCCTTCTCCCTATCACTTTTCATACACTATATGCAAGTAGGGGCCCCTGCTCCTTCTCCCTATAACTTTTCATACAATATATGCAAGTAGGGGCCCCTGCTCCTTCTCCCTATCACTTTTCATACAACATATGCAAGTAGTGGCCCCTGCTCCTTCTCTACATAACTTTTCATACAAGATATGCAAGTAGGGGCCCCTGCTCCTTCTCCCTATCACTTTTCATACAACATATGCAAGTAGTGGCCCCTGCTCCTTCTCTACATAACTTTTCATACAAGATATGCAAGTAGGGGCCCCTGCTCCTTCTCCCTATCACTTTTCATACACTATATGCAAGTAGGGGCCCCTGCTCCTTCTCCCTATAACTTTTCATACAATATATGCAAGTAGGGGCCCCTGCTCCTTCTCCCTATCACTTTTCATACAACATATGCAAGTAGTGGCCCCTGCTCCTTCTCTACATAACTTGTCATACAAGATATGCAAGTAGGGGCCCCTGCTCCTTCTCCCTATCACTTTTCATACAATATATGCAAGTAGGGGCCCCTGCTCCTTCTCCCTATCACTTTTCATACACTATATGCAAGTAGGGGCCCCTGCTCCTTCTCCCTATCACTTTTCATACACTATATGCAAGTAGGGGCCCCTGCTCCTTCTCCCTATAACTTTTCATACAATATATGCAAGTAGGGGCCCCTGCTCCTTCTCCCTATCACTTTTCATACAACATATGCAAGTAGTGGCCCCTGCTCCTTCTCTACATAACTTTTCATACAAGATATGCAAGTAGGGGCCCCTGCTCCTTCTCCCTATCACTTTTCATACAACATATGCAAGTAGTGGCCCCTGTTCCTTCTCTACATAACTTTTCATACAAGATATGCAAGTAGGGGCCCCTGCTCCTTCTCCCTATCACTTTTCATACACTATATGCAAGTAGGGGCCCCTGCTCCTTCTCCCTATAACTTTTCATACAATATATGCAAGTAGGGGCCCCTGCTCCTTCTCCCTATCACTTTTCATACAACATATGCAAGTAGTGGCCCCTGCTCCTTCTCTACATAACTTTTCATACAAGATATGCAAGTAGGGGCCCCTGCTCCTTCTCCCTATCACTTTTCATACAACATATGCAAGTAGGGGCCCCTGCTCCTTCTCTACATAACTTTTCATACAAGATATGCAAGTAGGGGCCCCTGATTGAGGTAGAGAGCCACTGACCTTGGAGCCAAAAAGGTACTGGGGTTGGGCGTTGGGCGGCTTGTCCCTCTGGAACTCCTGGGAGAAAGGCAGCACGGTGCGCACAAACCTGGACACAGAGTGGGGGCGGAGCCTCAGCGATGATGTCATAGGTGTGCTGACACGCCCTCACCTGTTGGTGGAGCCGTTGTAGCAGTAGTTGGGCAGGAAGTCGTAGTTGAGCTCCCAGAAGACGTGCAGAGTGATGCGGCCGTACGGTGCAGACACGTTGTGGTTGGCCTCACGGAACATGGCGTCAAAGCTGTCCAGAGTCAGGAACTTGCAGAGCAGCTTGTGAGTCAGACGATTGATCTCCACCAGCCCGTCCAGCTCCTGCAGACACACCACACTAACATCTCACATGTCCTGCAGACACACCACACTAACATCTCATGTCCTGCAGACACACCACACTAACATCTCACATGTCCTGCAGACACACCACACTAACATCTCATGTCCTGCAGACACACCACACTAACATCTCATGTCCTGCAGACACACCACACTAACATCTCATGTCCTGCAGACACACCACACTAACATCTCATGTCCTGCAGACACACCACACTAACATCTCATGTCCTGCAGACACACCACACTAACATCTCATGTCCTGCAGACACACCACACTAACATCTCATGTCCTGCAGACACACCACACTAACATCTCATGTCCTGCAGACACACCACACTAACATCTCATGTCCTGCAGACACACCACACTAACATCTCACATGTCCTGCAGACACACCACACTAACATCTCATGTCCTGCAGACACACCACACTAACATCTCATGTCCTGCAGACACACCACACTAACATCTCACATGTCCTGCAGACACACCACACTAACATCTCATGTCCTGCAGACACACCACACTAACATCTCACATGTCCTGCAGACACACCACACTAACATCTCATGTCCTGCAGACACACCACACTAACATCTCATGTCCTGCAGACACACCACACTAACGTCTCATGTCCTGCAGACACACCACACTAACATCTCATGTCCTGCAGACACACCACACTAACGTCTCATGTCCTGCAGACACACCACACTAACATCTCATGTCCTGCAGACACACCACACTAACATCTCATGTCCTGCAGACACACCACACTAACATCTCACATGTCCTGCAGACACACCACACTAACATCTCATGTCCTGCAGACACACCACACTAACATCTCATGTCCTGCAGACACACCACACTAACGTCTCATGTCCTGCAGACACACCACACTAACATCTCATGTCCTGCAGACACACCACACTAACATCTCATGTCCTGCAGACACACCACACTAACGTCTCATGTCCTGCAGACACACCACACTAACATCTCATGTCCTGCAGACACACCACACTAACATCTCATGTCCTGCAGACACACCACACTAACGTCTCATGTCCTGCAGACACACCACACTAACATCTCATGTCCTGCAGACACACCACACTAACATCTCACATGTCCTGCAGACACACCACACTAACATCTCATGTCCTGCAGACACACCACACTAACATCTCATGTCCTGCAGACACACCACACTAACATCTCATGTCCTGCAGACACACCACACTAACATCTCATGTCCTGCAGACACACCACACTAACATCTCATGTCCTGCAGACACACCACACTAACATCTCACATGTCCTGCAGACACACCACACTAACATCTCACATGTCCTGCAGACACACCACACTAACATCTCACATGTCCTGCAGACACACCACACTAACATCTCATGTCCTGCAGACACACCACACTAACATCTCACATGTCCTGCAGACACACCACACTAACATCTCATGTCCTGCAGACACACCACACTAACATCTCATGTCCTGCAGACACACCACACTAACGTCTCATGTCCTGCAGACACACCACACTAACATCTCATGTCCTGCAGACACACCACACTAACGTCTCATGTCCTGCAGACACACCACACTAACATCTCATGTCCTGCAGACACACCACACTAACATCTCATGTCCTGCAGACACACCACACTAACATCTCACATGTCCTGCAGACACACCACACTAACATCTCATGTCCTGCAGACACACCACACTAACATCTCATGTCCTGCAGACACACCACACTAACGTCTCATGTCCTGCAGACACACCACACTAACATCTCATGTCCTGCAGACACACCACACTAACATCTCATGTCCTGCAGACACACCACACTAACATCTCATGTCCTGCAGACACACCACACTAACATCTCATGTCCTGCAGACACACCACACTAACATCTCACATGTCCTGCAGACACACCACACTAACATCTCATGTCCTGCAGACACACCACACTAACATCTCATGTCCTGTGCAAGCTTTTTTTGTGTGTAGTTATTTTTGCATGTGTCGCTTATTTTGGCATTTGTTGCATTCTAACTGTTAACATGCCAGATTTTTTTTAGCTATTTTTGCAGGTGTCATTCATGTTGGTACTTTTTGCATGCTAACTGTGCTAACTTTTTTTTTTCCTCAGCTATTTTTGCAGATGTCCTTTATTTTGGTACTGGATACATGCTAACTGTTAGCATGCAAGTTTTTGTTTTTGTTAGCTATTTTTGCAGATGTCCTTTATTTTGGTACTGGATACATGCTAACTGTTAGCATGCAAGTTTTTGTTTTTGTTAGCTATTTTTGCAGATGTCCTTTATTTTGGTACTGGACACATGCTAACTGTTTGCATGCAAGCTTTTTATTTTTTAAGCTATTTTTGCATGTGTCGCTTATTTTGGCATTTGTTACACTCTAACTGTTAGCATGCAATGTTTGTTTTTTTTTAGCTATTTTTGCAGATGTCATTCATTTTGGTACTTTTCACATGCTAACTGTTGGCTAAACTTTTTTTTTTAAGCTATTTTGCAGATGTCCTTTATTTTGGTACTTGACACATGCTGACTGGTGGCATGCAAGGTTTAAAAAAAAAAATTTTTTTAGCTATTTTTGCAGGTGTCGTTTATTTTGGCATTTGTTGCTTTCCAAAATATTTAAAGTATTTCTGATTCTGATAATTGTTAGCATGCAATGTTTTTTTTAGCTATTTTTGCAGGTGTCATTTATTTTGGTACTTTTCACATGCTAACTGTTAGCTAAACTTTTTTTTTAGCTATTTTGCAGGTGTCATTTATTTTGGTACTTGACACATGCTAACTGTTAGCATTCAAGCTTTTTTTTATTTTATTTAGCTATTTTTGCAGATGTCCTTTATTTTGGAACTGGACACATGCTAACTGTTAGCATTCAAGCTTTTTTTAAATTTTATTTAGCTATTTTTGCAGATGTCCTTTATTTTGGAACTGGACACATGCTAACTGTTAGCATGCAAGCTTTTTAATTTTTTTAATTTTTTGGGTATTTTGCAGGTTTCATTCATTTTGGTACTGGACACATGCTAACTGTTAGCATGCAAGCTTTTATATTTATTTATTTTTTGGGTATTTTTGCAGATGTCCTTTATTTTGGTACTGGACACATGCTAACTGTTAGCATGCAAGCTTCTTCTTTTTTAGCTATTTTTACAGATGTCCTTTATTTTGGTACTGGACACATGCTAATTGTTAGCATGCAAGCTTTTTATTTTTTATTTTTGTTAGCTATTTTTGCATGTGTCATTTATTTTGGCATTTGTTGCATTGTAACTGTTAGCATGCAATATTTTTTTTAGCTATTTTTGCAGGTTTCATTCATTTTGGTACTGGACACATGCTAACTGTTGGCATGCAAGCTTTTTTTATCTATTTATTTTTTTAGCTATTTTTGCAGATGTCCTTTATTTTGGTACTGGACACATGCTAACTGTTAGCATGCAAGCTTCTTTTTTTTTTTAGCTATTTTTGCAGATGTCCTTTATTTTGGTACTGGGCACATGCTGACTGTTAGTATGCAAGTTTTGTTTGTTTGTTTGTTTTTTAGCTATTTTTGCATGTGTCACTTATTTTGGCATTTGTTGCATTCTAACTGTTAGCATGCAATATTTTTTTTAGCTATTTTTGCAGGTGTCATTCATTTTGGTACTTTTCACATGCTAACTGTTAGCTAAACTTTTTTTTTTTTTTTAGCTATTTTGCAGATGTCCTTTATTTTGGTACTGGACACATGCTGACTGTTAGCATGCACATTTTTTCTGTTTGTTTTTTAGGTATTTTATGTCGTGTCGTTTATTTTGGCATGTGTTGCATTCTAAAGTATTTAAAGTATTTCTGATTCTGGTAACTGTTAGCATGCAATATTTTTTTTTTGTTATTTTTGCAGGTGTCATTTATTTTGGTACTGGACACATGCTAACTGTTAGCATGCAAGCTTATTATTATTATTATTATTATTTTTTTTTGTAGCTATTTTTGCATGTGTCGCTTATTTTAGCATTTGTTGCATTCTAACTGTTAGCATGCAATATTTTTTTTAAAGCTATTTTTGCAGGTGTCCTTTATTTTGGTACTGGACACATGCTAACTGTTAGCATGCATGCTTTTTTTTAATTTTTTTTATTTTTTAAAGCTATTTTTGCATGTGTCGCTTATTTTGGGATTTGTTGCATTCTAACTGTTAGCATGCAATATTTTTTTTAAGCTATTTTTGCAGATGTTCTTTATTTTGGTACTGGACACATGCTAACCGTTAACATGCAAGCTTTTTTGTTTGTTTTAGCTATTTTTGCAGATGTCCTTTATTTTGGTACTTGACACATGCTAACCGTTAACATGCAAGCTTTTTTGTTTGTTTTAGCTATTTTTGCAGATGTCCTTTATTTTGGTACTTGACACATGCTAACAGTTAACATGCAAGCTTTTTTGTTTGTTTTAGCTATTTTTGCAGATGTCCTTTATTTTGGTACTTGACACATGCTAACCGTTAACATGCAAGCTTTTTTGTTTGTTTTGGCTATTTTTGCATGCGTTGTTTATTTTGGCATTTGTTGCATTCTAACTGTCAGCATGCAAACTTTTTTTGTAACTATTTTTGCATGTGTCGCATTTGCAGGCAAGCTTCTTTAGCTAGTCTTGCAAGTGTTGTTTATTTTGGCACTTGGCGCATGCCAACTGTTTGCATGTTGACATTAACATGCCTAGCTTTTAAGCTAATTTCACAGGTATACATGAGGGTCTGATATTTTTGTACTTGACAGATGCTAACAGTATATGAAAAATACAAAAATACAAATACAAAAATATGTATTTTACATCTATTTTACGACATTTTGTTCCTCATAGTTCAAACGCCGTATAAAATATCGGAACAAGATTGTTTTCTTGAACACCTTTTACGCTTCGATGTGAACAATTGGATACATTGTAGTCGTCTACAATCGTCATTTTTGTTTTAAATGTGAGAATCTTTGCCGACACATTTAAGTCGGGAGATGTTGGAGAGGGGGCGGGGTCAAAGGCATCGTAATGTACGATAATTATGGAATTGATTATCGTACAATGTTACAATTCTAACATTCTAGAATTGTAACATGCTAGCTTTTTTGGCAAATGTTTCAGACATACACCTAACAGTCTTTTATTTGGGTACGTGACACACGCTTACTGTTAGCTGAAGGCATATATCCCAGAGTCGTACAGTTTGGTACTTTATGCATGCGAACTGTTATTTTATTTTGCGCTAACTGTTAAGATTTCAGTTTAACTTTTCAGCATTCTCACGTAGTTTCTCACAAAATTGCATTATCTAGTTAATGGACTTTAAGTTGAATATGAGTACTATTTGTTTTTGGTAACACCTAGTGGCCACAACAATTAGTACGTTGAATGATGTGGACACGTTTGTTACTGTGCCTTGGAGACTTTGTGTAATTAATTGATACTTGTTTATGTTGACAAATGTGCTGTTTTACTGTTCAATGATTATTACCTATGTCTGGCTTGTGTGCTATTGTGTGCTTAGCTGTTGTGTAGCTGCCAGCTCCTAGTAGCCTACAGCCGAGCATGTCTACCTTTTGTAAATGACTTGGTCAAAACAGAAGAAAGTAATTGTTATGGAGCAAATAAGGGTCTACCATGATGGAGGTGAGGTCCTCGCTCTCAAAGCGGTTGATGGCCAACTCCAGGGACTTGTAGAGAGCGGCCGAGATCCTCTGAGTGATCAGCCTGTTCAGGTCTATGGAGCGTCCCAGGAGCTGCAGGAAGACCACCGAGTCAGAAGATGCAGATTGCGAGAGCACGGGGGAGGAACATGCCTGGACGTGGCGCTGCTTCAGCAGGGTCTCGTAGCGGTTGGAGGAAGGCCAGGGGATGTTGGCTCCCTGGTTCTTGCAGTCGGCCCTCAGACGTTTGTCCAGCAGGAGACTAGGAGAACCCAGACAGCGTTATTTGACGCTCCCGTGGAGGAGAATCCACTCTGATGAGCTACCTTCCGGCCAGGATCTTGTAGTAGGCAAAGATCTGATCGGCCAGCTTGTAGACGAACTGATCAAAGCACAAGTTGACCTGAAAGAAGACAAGAAGATGTTGCAGTGGAACCTTATGTACCTCCCAGTACCACGCTTCATTCGCTCTTTTTGTCCCTACTCGTCACTTATTTGGAACATGCATACGATACAATGTATAACATGCATCACATGTTTCCACTTGTTTCATTACAGCACGTCCGAAAAGGAGCAGGAAGAAGCTGAGCTCCTTTAATCCTGCCCCTTTTCCTACCATAGCAATTGTATCCCATGCCATTGTTCTCTGTATCAGAACAGTGAATAAATAATAAATAAATAATAAATAAATAAATACAATACCATAGTAAGTCTCCTCTCTGAGCTGCCACCTTACCGTGGTAGAGGAGTTTGCGTGTCCCAATGATCCTAGGAGCTATGTTGTCCGGGGGCTTCCATGCCCCCTGGTAGGGTCTCCCAAGACAAACAGGTCCTAGGTGAGGGATCGGACAAAGAGCAGCTCAAAGACTTCTATGGAAATGCAAGAACCGAGACTCAGATTTCCCTCGCCCGGACGCGGGCCCCCCTCCGGAGCCAGGCCCGGAGTTGGGGCACGATGGCGAGCGCCTGGTGGCCGGGCCTGTCCCCATGGGGCCCGGCCGGGCACAGCCCGAAGAGGCAACGTGGGTCCCCCCTCCAATGGGCTCACCACCCATAGCAGGGGCCATAGAGGTCGGGTGCAATGTGAGCTGGGCGGAAGCCGAAGGCAGGGTACTTGGCGGTCCGATCCTCGGCTACAGAAGCTAGCTCTTGGGACGTGGAACGTCACCTCGCTGGGGGGGAAGGAGCCTGAGCTAGTGCGAGAGGTAGAGAAGTTCCGGTTGGATATAGTCGGACTCACCGCGACGCACAGCAAGGGCTCCGGAACCAGTTCTCTCGAGAGGGGCTGGACTCTCTTCCACTCTGGCGTTGCCAGCAGTGAGAGGCGACGGGCTGGGGTGGCAATTCTTGTTTCCCCCCGGCTCAGAGCCTGCACGTTGGAGTTCAACCCGGTGGACGAGAGGGTAGCTTCCCTCCGCCTTCGGGTGGGGGGACGGGTCCTGACTGTTGTTTGCGCTTACGCGCCAAACGGCAGCTCAGAGTACCCACCCTTTTTGGATTCACTCGAGGGAGTACTTGAGGGTGCGCCCCCGGGTGATTCCCTCGTTCTACTGGGGGACTTCAACGCTCATATTGGCAACGACAGTGAAACCTGGAGAGGCGTGATTGGGAAGAATGGCCGCCCGGATCTGAACCCGAGTGGTGTTTTGTTATTGGACTTTTGTGCCCGTCACGGATTGTCCATAACGAACACCATGTTCAAGCATAAGGGTGTCCATATGTGCACTTGGCACCAGGACACCCTAGGCCGCAGTTCTATGATCGACTTTGTAGTTGTGTCATCGGATTTGCGGCCTCATGTTTTGGACACTCGGGTGAAGAGAGGGGCGGAGCTTTCTACCGATCACCACTTGGTGGTGAGTTGGCTGCGATGGTGGGGGAGGATGCCGGACAGACCTGGCAGGCCCAAACGCATTGTGAGGGTTTGCTGGGAACGTCTGGCAGAGTCTCCTGTCAGAGAGAGTTTCAATTCCCACCTCCGGAAGAACTTTGAACATGTCACGAGGGAGGTGCTGGACATTGAGTCCGAGTGGACCATGTTCCGCACCTCTATTGTCGAGGCGGCTGATTGGAGCTGTGGCCGCAAGGTAGTTGGTGCCTGTCGTGGCGGTAATCCTAGAACCCGTTGGTGGACACCGGCGGTGAGGGATGCCGTCAAGCTGAAGAAGGAGTCCTATCGGGTTCTTTTGGCTCATGGGACTCCTGAGGCAGCGGACAGGTACCGACAGGCCAAGCGGTGTGCGGCTTCAGCGGTCGCGGAGGCAAAAACTCGGACATGGGAGGAGTTCGGGGAAGCCATGGAAAACGACTTCCGGACGGCTTCGAAGCGATTCTGGACCACCATCCGCCGCCTCAGGAAGGGGAAGCAGTGCACTACCAACACCGTGTATGGTGCGGATGGTGTTCTGCTGACCTCGACTGCGGAAGTTGTGGATCGGTGGAGGGAATACTTCGAAGACCTCCTCAATCCCACCAACACGTCTTCCTATGAGGAAGCAGTGCCTGGGGAATCTGTGGTGGGCTCTCCTATTTCTGGGGCTGAGGTTGCTGAGGTAGTTAAAAAGCTCCTCGGTGGCAAGGCCCCGGGGGTGGATGAGATCCGCCCGGAGTTCCTTAAGGCTCTGGATGCTGTGGGGCTGTCTTGGTTGACAAGACTCTGCAGCGTCGCGTGGACATCGGGGGCAGTACCTTTGGATTGGCAGACCGGGGTGGTGGTTCCTCTCTTTAAAAAGGGGAACCGGAGGGTGTGTTCTAACTATCGTGGGATCACACTCCTCAGCCTTCCCGGTAAGGTCTATTCAGGTGTACTGGAGAGGAGGCTACGCCGGATAGTCGAACCTCGGATTCAGGAGGAACAGTGTGGTTTTCGTCCTGGTCGTGGAACTGTGGACCAGCTCTATACTCTCGGCAGGGTCCTTGAGGGTGCATGGGAGTTTGCCCAACCAGTCTACATGTGCTTTGTGGACTTGGAGAAGGCATTCGACCGTGTCCCTCGGGAAGTCCTGTGGGGAGTGCTCAGAGAATATGGGGTTTCGGACTGTCTGATTGTGGCGGTCCGCTCCCTGTATGATCAGTGTCAGAGCTTGGTTCGCATTGCCGGCAGTAAGTCGGACACGTTTCCGGTGAGGGTTGGACTCCGCCAAGGCTGCCCTTTGTCACCGATTCTGTTCATAACTTTTATGGACAGAATTTCTAGGTGCAGTCAAGGCGTTGAGGGGATTCGGTTTGGTGGCTGCAGGATTAGGTCTCTGCTTTTTGCAGATGATGTGGTCCTGATGGCTTCATCTAGCCGGGATCTTCAGCTCTCACTGGATCGGTTCGCAGCTGAGTGTGAAGCGACTGGGATGAGAATCAGCACCTCCAAGTCCGAGTCCATGGTTCTCGCCCGGAAAAGGGTGGAGTGCCATCTCCGGGTTGGGGAGGAGATCCTGCCCCAAGTGGAGGAGTTCAAGTACCTCGGAGTCTTGTTCACGAGTGAGGGAAGAGTGGATCGTGAGATCGACAGGCGGATCGGTGCAGCGTCTTCAGTAATGCGGACGCTGTATCGATCCGTTGTGGTGAAAAAGGAGCTGAGCCGGAAGGCAAAGCTCTCAATTTACCGGTCGATCTACGTTCCCATCCTCACCTATGGTCATGAGCTTTGGGTTATGACCGAAAGGACAAGATCACGGGTACAAGCGGCCGAAATGAGTTTCCTCCGCCGGGTGGCGGAGCTCTCCCTTAGAGATAGGGTGAGAAGCTCTGTCATCCGGGAGGAGCTCAAAGTAAAGCCGCTGCTCCTCCACATCGAGAGGAGCCAGATGAGGTGGTTCGGGCATCTAGTCAGGATGCCACCCGAGCGCCTCCCTAGGGAGTTGTTTAGGGCACGTCCGACCGGTAGGAGGCCACGAGGAAGACCCAGGACACGTTGGGAAGACTATGTCTCCCGGCTGGCCTGGGAACGCCTCGGGATCCCCCGGGAGGAGCTGGACGAAGTGGCTGGGGAGAGGGAAGTCTGGGCTTCCCTGCTTAGGCTGCTGCCCCCGCGACCCGACCTCGGATAAGCGGAAGAAGATGGATGGATGGATGGACCATAGTAAGTAAACCAATATTAAATACATAAATAATTAGAGATGTCCGATAATGGCTTTTTTGCCGATATCCAATATTGTCCAACTCTTAATTACCGATTCCGATATCAACCGATACCGATATATACAGTCGTGGAATTAACACATTATTATGCTGAAGCATTAAAGTTAAAGTTAAAGTACCAATGATAGTCACACACACACTAGGTGTGGCGAAATTATTCTCTGCATTTGACCCATCACCCTTGATCAACCCCTGGGAGGCGAGGGGAGCAGTGAGCAGCAGCGGTGGCCGCACCCGGGAATCATTTTTGGTGATTTAAACCCAATTCCAACCCTTGATGCTGAGTGCCAAGCAGGGAGGTAATGGGTCCCATTTTTATAGTCTTTGGTATGACTCGGCCGGGTTTTGAACTCACAACCTACCGATCTCAGGGCCATACTTGCCAACCTTGAGACCTCCGATTTCGGGAGGTGGGAGGTGGGGGTGGGGGTGGGGGGGCGTGGTTAAGAGGGGAGGGTATATTGACAGCTAAAATTCACCAAGTCAAGTGTTTCATACATATATACATATATATATATATATATATATATATATATATATACATATATATATATATATATATATATATATGTATGTGTGGGAAAAAAATCACAAGACTATATCATCTCTACAGGCCTGTTTCATGAGGGGGTTCCCTCAATCATCAGGAGATTTTAATGGGAGCATTCACATACCATGGTTTATATAGGGCACAGAGTGGGTGGGTACAGGCTGGCGTAGGGGCGTGGTGATTGGCTCATGTGTTACCTAGGAGGTGTTTCCGTCTGTGGCGGCATGCTGTTACAATTTCGCTGCGCTTGTTGAGGGATGACAGGTCTGGACGGTAAATAATAAACAGTTTCTCTTTCAAGCATAGGTTGCATCTTTTATTACCACTATTGTAAGGTGTGCTGGATGCAAGAATTTGCCATGTTATTGAATATTCAACATTATTGTCTTTGAGGTCCCAAATGTGTTTGCTGAGTTCTGTGGTATTCCGCAGGTTTTGGTTCCTGAAAGAAGCCTTGTGATTGTTCCATCTGGTTTTGAATTCTCCCTCGGTTAATCCTACATATGTGTCGGATGTGTTAATGTCCTTGCGTGTTACCTTAGATTGGTAGACAACTGATGTTTGTAAGCACCCCCCGTTGAGAGGGCAATCAGGTTTCTTTCGGCAGTTACAGCCTTTGTTGGTTTTGGAGTCGCTCTGTCCGGGGGCCGACGGCTCATTTGCAATTGTTTTGTTGTGGTTTGAGATAATTTGTCGTATATTGTTCATACAGCTGTAGCTCAACTTAATGTTGTTCTTGTTGAATACTTTTCTTAGGGTGTTGTCTTTGGGAAAGTGTTTGTCAATCAGATTGAGGAATTTGCGTCCAATGTTAGTTGAGACGTTTTTGCTGTATGGGGGGTTGTACCAGATGATGTCGTTTCGTTTTCTGTTCTTTTTTGGTTGGTTTTCTGGCGTGGGTTCATAGGTGAGGGTGAAATTGTATCCGCTTTCATCAAGGGCTTTTTGGTACGGGGGGGTTGCTTGGTCAAATTCAGCTTTGCTAGATGACAGCATCGATAGCCTTTTATTAATTCCGGTAGGTATTCTTTTCGTGGTGGTGGGTGGGTGGTTGCTGTCATGGTGCACGTATTGGAGTGTTGTGTTGGGTTTCGTGAATGGTTGGTAGCTGTTATTTCTCAGGTTGAAAGTGACGTCAAGGAAGTTGACGGTTTGCTTGTTGGCTTCAATCGTGATCCGTAGGCCGTTCTCTTTGAAAATTTGGCATATGCGCTTCTTGGTATTCTCGCTGCTCCTTGGCGAGGCGCGACACACTGCCAGTCCGTCATCACGGTAAATACCAAGGTTCAGATTGAGGCTAGCGAGCTGGGAGAGGAGGAAACTCCCAACGAGTTCACACGTTTCTGCTCCGTCAAAACTTCCCATAGTGACGTCAAATGTTGCATTGTTCTTTTTTTGCCATGGTGTACTGTTGTGGATGAGAATGGAGTTTTTTGCGGGGATGATGATGTTTCTTTCGTTGCCTGTGATTGAGTCGTAGTCTGAGGCGAAGTCTAGTGCTTGAGTCAGTAGGTCTTGCGTGATGGAAGGGTAAAATTATTCGATATCAAAGGAGATGAAGTTGTGCTGTTGTTTGTCTTGGATGTTGTTGAACCATTTGATTACTGCTGCTGTATTTCTCCATTGGTTGAGTGGTGTTTTGTCCTTGATTTTTGTGTTGACTCTGTCCAGGATTATTTTGCTGATTTTTCCTATTTCAGATTTAGTTGGGTTTATTAGTCGGCATGTTGGGTTATTTGCGAAGTTGGGTTTGTGGTCCTTCAATGTGATGAAGGCTTCCTTGTTGGCTGTGGCGTCCACCCTGTCCTCAATGTCCAGTTCAGCCGCGATCCTTTTATTTTCCAGGTGGATGTTCTGTAAGGTGTTGGGTTGTGCTTTTTTGTATGATTTGGTGATGCTTCTGTCCAGTAAGGTGTGATGTTCTGGTATGTCCATTCTGTAGAAGTTTGTGGTTTTATCGGCAGCTATGATGAGGTTGTTTACTTTCTTGATGCGCTCCTTGTCATTTTTCAGCTTGGTGAGGAGTGGGTTGCGGATTGGCTTGAATTTGACTGATTGTATCATTTTGAGCATGTCGTTCTCAAAATCCTTTAGTTCCTCAACTGTGGGTGGGTTCTTGGTAGATTTGAATCCGTAAGTTTTCTTTTGCGTTCCTTTTGTTTCAGGGTGGAGGAAAAAATGTGCTTTCCACCGCATCCTTCTTAGGAAGTGTTCCGTCTTTTCTATGAGCCTTAGCTTGTAGTCATTCTGCGCGGGTATGGGAATGTTCTTCGTGGAGTAGTCGATGTTGAATTTTTCCATTTCTGATCGTCGTACTCTACTACGGTATCGAGCACTATTTTTTGGATAACCTTATTAAGACATATACTCCGCTCCAAATTGACATTTGTTGAGCAATGTACGACGATCAGAAATGGAAAAATTCAACATCGACTACTCCACGAAGAACATTCCCATACCCGCGCAGAATGACTACAAGCTAAGGCTCATAGAAAAGACGGAACACTTCCTAAGAAGGATGCGGTGGAAAGCACATTTTTTCCTCCACCCTGAAACAAAAGGAACGCAAAAGAAAACTTACGGATTCAAATCTACCAAGAACCCACCCACAGTTGAGGAACTAAAGGATTTTGAGAACGACATGCTCAAAATGATACAATCAGTCAAATTCAAGCCAATCTGCAACCCACTCCTCACCAAGCTGAAAAATGACAAGGAGCGCATCAAGAAAGTAAACCTCATCATAGCTGCCGATAAAACCACAAACTTCTACAGAATGGACATACCAGAACATCACACCTTACTGGACAGAAGCATCACCAAATCATACAAAAAAGCACAACCCAACACCTTACAGAACATCCACCTGGAAAATAAAAGGATCGCGGCTGAACTGGACATTGAGGACAGGGTGGACGCCACAGCCAACAAGGAAGCCTTCATCACATTGAAGGACCACAAACCCAACTTCGCAAATAACCCAACATGCCGACTAATAAACCCAACTAAATCTGAAATAGGAAAAATCAGCAAAATAATCCTGGACAGAGTCAACACAAAAGTCAAGGACAAAACACCACTCAACCAATGGAGAAATACAGCAGCAGTAATCAAATGGTTCAACTACATCCAAGACAAACAACAGCACAACTTCATCTCCTTTGATATCGAAGAATTTTACCCTTCCATCACGCAAGACGTACTGACTCAAGCACTAGACTTCGCCTCAGACTACGACTCAATCACAGGCAACGAAAGAAACATCATCATCCACGCAAAAAACTCCATTCTCATCCACAACAGTACACCATGGCAAAAAAAGAACAATGCAACATTTGACGTCACTATGGGAAGTTTTGACGGAGCAGAAACGTGTGAACTCGTTGGGAGTTTCCTCCTCTCCCAGCTCGCTAGCCTCAATCTGAACCTTGGTATTTACCGTGATGACGGACTGTGGCAGTGTGTCGCGCCTCGCCAAGGAGCAGCGAGAATACCAAGAAGCGCATATGCCAAATTTTCAAAGAGAACGGCCTACGGATCACGATTGAAGCCAACAAGCAAACCGTCAACTTCCTTGACGTCACTTTCAACCTGAGAAATAACAGCTACCAACCATTCACGAAACCCAACACAACACTCCAATACGTGCACCATGACAGCAACCACCCACCCACCACCACGAAAAGAATACCTACCGGAATTAATAAAAGGCTATCGATGCTGTCATCTAGCAAAGCTGAATTTGACCAAGCAACCCCCCCGTACCAAAAAGCCCTTGATGAAAGCGGATACAATTTCACCCTCACCTATGAACCCACGCCAGAAAACCAACCAAAAAAGAACAGAAAACGAAACGACATCATCTGGTACAACCCCCCATACAGCAAAAACGTCTCAACTAACATTGGACGCAAATTCCTCAATCTGATTGACAAACTTGCTTTTATTTTACATAGCCATCCCTATGCGTCAGTGCCTTTCCCTAGCGGGACTTGCCTTTTGTTAATTTTTGGTTTAAGCGTTACATACCTTTTTACCTGCACGCTGTCTCCCGCTGTGCTCTGCATATTGGGATCACGACAAACCATCCTCCACGCGTTCCGACTACTACCTGCTGCCACCTACTGATATGGAGTTTTACAAGATTACCCTGCCAAACTCTACACAGCACAGGCACTAGACAACGGCACATTATTATGATTATTGATTTGCAAAATATATTTTTTGGACCAATTAGGTGAAGTTGCATAATTCATACTTGCCAACCTTGAGACCTACGATTTCGGGAGGTGGGAGGTGGGGGGTGGGGGGTGGGGGGGCGTGGTCGGGGTGGGGCGGGGGCGGGGCTAGGGGGGGAGGAGTATATTTACAGCTAGAATTCACCATATATATAAGAAATACTTGACTTTCAGTGAATTCTAGCTATATATATATATATATATATATATTTATTTTATTAAATCTCCTGATGATTGAGGGAACCCCCCCTCATGAAACAGGCCTGTAGAGATGAAATAGTCTTGTGATTTTTTTCCCACACATACATATATATATATATATATATATATATATATATATATAAATTAAAAGAAATACTTGAATTTCAGTGTTCATTTATTTACACATATACACACACACATAACACTCATCTACTCATTGTTGAGTTAAGGGTTGAATTGTCCATCCTTGTTCTATTCTCTGTCACTATTTTTCTATGCTTAACACCCTTTCGCAGGTACCCAGAAAGGTTTCGAGTACCACCAAAAAAACGGAATCTCTGAAGACAGTATAAAAATCTGTGTTAAAGGTGTACAAATACTGTTTGTATAATAAGCATGCTATTTTTTTTTACAAATGAGGGTTAAGAGTTCAGTACTAAAAAAAAAAGAAAAAAGAATGTGGCTTAAGTACAGTTTTTTAATTGAGCTGCTGCATTTTTTGGTTGGGTTGTTTATTTATTTTGAGTAACTTTTATACATTTCTAAAAGGGGAATAATGTAATAGAGTGATCTATGTTTGTCTGTTGCCATCTCCTGGTGAATGTTGGCTATAGCTACTGGGGTTACTTTTTGGTTGGCCAATGATTTACGTGGTGTTGCGCACCTGACGTCACTCAGGTCCGCATGGAGCTGGAGAGGGCGTGGCTTCCAGCTCCGCCTGAATTTCGGGAGATTTTCGGGAGAAAATTTGTCCCGGGAGGTTTTCGGGAGAGGCGCTGAATTTCGGGAGTCTCCCGGAAAATCCGGGAGGGTTGGCAAGTATGGCATAATTTCCCACGGCACACCAGACAATATCTCACGGCACAGTTGAAAAACACTGTTCTACACAATAACAATAATATTGTAACAATAGTGAGCAGTAAAGAATATTAAGTGATTTTTGGTCTAGAACATATTTTGCTTTATTCATTGTTTTATTTCTTGCTACTTTATGTTGTATATTTTTTACATGAGATTTCCAGTTCATTTTATCATCTATTATTACACCCAAAAATGTGTTTTCTTTTACCCTTTCAATATCTACACCGTCTATTTGTATTTATCTTTGACTTTCTCTTCTACTGTTACCAAATGTCATTATTTTAGTTTTACTGAGATTCAAAGAGCCTGTTTTTGTCAAACCATCTTTTTAATTTGTTAATTTCTTCTGTTATTATTTGTATTATCTTCTGTGTGCTCTCTCCTGAACAAAACACAGTTGTATCATCTGCAAATAATACTAACTTTAAGTCCTTTGTAACTTTAACTTCAGCGTGTGTGTTTTCCCCCCGTTTGGCAAGTTTAGTCCATTTTCTTAACTCAACACGAGTCCCAAAAAGACAACACACCATCGTGTAAGAAGGAAGTTTCGTTATGGATGGATGAAAAAAAAGAAAAAAAGACTATATGCGAGGAGTACATTTATGGCATTTGCAGGTTTTGTACCACAGCGAGTTTTAATTAAGATGATTCTGGACAAAGACGCCAAAGCAGACTTATTTCACATTACCTCTCGTTAAGCGGCGCCTCTTTCAAGCATGCACATCCACACACACACACACACACACACACACACACACACACACACACACACACACACACACATGAGCACACCTATACTGGTAGGCTAGCAGGGCAAATGTCCCTAACGCGGCCAACATGTAAAAAAAAAAACCCCAGGTTTGAGTACCACAAGTCCTGCAGCCGGCCACGCGAGTCCTGGGGTGCCCAACATGCCCAAAACGCACCCAGCATAGTCACAGGGGAGGGGGGGGGGGGGGGGGGGGAGAGAATTCCCCTTTAGGGGACCTTTTGCAGCCGGCCACGCAAGTCCAGGGGTGCCCATGATGTCCAAAACGCACCCAGCAAAGTCGCACTGTGAGTGGGGAAGAAAAGTTGGGAAAGTGGGCAAAAGTCCCGAAAATGATCAAAAATGACACCCAGGTTCGAGTCTCAAAAGTCCCGCCGCGTTCCACCCGAGTCCGGGGGTGCCCCCGACATGTCCAAAACGCACCCAACAAAGTCGCACTGTGAGTGAGGAAAAAAAGTTGGGAAAGTGGGCAAAAGTCCTGAAAATGATGAAAAATGACACCCAGGTTCGAGTCCCAAAAGTCCCGGCGCGTTCCACCCGAGTCCAGGGGTGCCCAACATGTCCAAAACGCACCCAGCAAAGTCGCACTGTGAGTGGGGAAGAAAAGTTGGGAAAGTGGGCAAAAGTCCCGAAAATGATCAAAAATGACACCCAGGTTCGAGTCCCAAAAGTCCCGCCGCGTTCCACCCGAGTCCGGGGGTTCCCCCGACATGTCCAAAACGCACCCAGCAAAGTCACACTGTGAGTGGGGAAGAAAAGTTGGGAAAGTGGGCAAAAGTCCCGAAAATGATCAAAATTGACACCCAGGTTCGAGTCCCAAAAGTCCCGCCGCGTCCCACCCGAGTCTGGGGGTGCCCCTGACATGTCCAAAACGCACCCAGCAAAGTCGCACTGTGAGTGGGGAAGAAAAGTTGGGAAAGTTGGCAAAAGTCCAGAAAATGATCAAAAATGACACCCTGGTTCGAGTCCCAAAAGTCCTGCCGTGTTCCACCCTAATCCGGGGGTTCCCCCGACATGTCCAAAACGCACCCAGCAAAGTCGCACTGTGAGTGGGGAAGAAAAGTTGGGAAAGTGGGCAAAAGTCCCGAAAATTATCAAAAATGACACCCAGGTTCGAGTCTCAAAAGTCCCGCCGCGTTCCACCCGAGTCCGGGGGTGCCCCCGACATGTCCAAAACGCACCCAACAAAGTCGCACTGTGAGTGAGGAAGAAAAGTTGGGAAAGTGGGCAAAAGTCCTGAAAATGATGAAAAATGACACCCAGGTTCGAGTCCCAAAAGTCCCGCCGCGTTCCACCCGAGTCCAGGGGTGCCCAACATGTCCAAAACGCACCCAGCAAAGTCGCACTGTGAGTGGGGAAGAAAAGTTGGGAAAGTGGGCAAAAGTCCCGAAAATGATCAAAAATGACACCCAGGTTCGAGTCCCAAAAGTCCCGCCGCGTTCCACCCGAGTCCGGGGGTTCCCCCGACATGTCCAAAACGCACCCAGCAAAGTCACACTGTGAGTGGGGAAGAAAAGTTGGGAAAGTGGGCAAAAGTCCCGAAAATGATCAAAATTGACACCCAGGTTCGAGTCCCAAAAGTCCCGCCGCGTCCCACCCGAGTCTGGGGGTGCCCCTGACATGTCCAAAACGCACCCAGCAAAGTCGCACTGTGAGTGGGGAAGAAAAGTTGGGAAAGTTGGCAAAAGTCCAGAAAATGATCAAAAATGACACCCTGGTTCGAGTCCCAAAAGTCCTGCCGTGTTCCACCCTAATCCGGGGGTTCCCCCGACATGTCCAAAACGCACCCAGCAAAGTCGCACTGTGAGTGGGGAAGAAAAGTTGGGAAAGTGGGCAAAAGTCCCGAAAATTATCAAAAATGACACCCAAGTTCGAGTCTCAAAAGTTCCGCCGCGTTTCACCCGAGTCCGGGGGTGCCCCCGACATGTCCAAAACGCACCCAGCAAAGTCGCACTGTGAGTGGGGAAGAAAAGTTGGGAAAGTGGGCAAAAGTCCCGAAAATGATAAAAAATGACACCCAGGTTCGAGTCCCAAAAGTCCCGCCGCGTTCCACCCGAGTCCAGGGGTGCCCAACATGTCCAAAACGCACCCAGCAAAGTCGCACTGTGAGTGGGGAAGAAAAGTTGGGAAAGTGGGCAAAAGTCCCGAAAATGATCAAAAATAACACCCAGGTTCGAGTCCCAAAAGTCCCGCCGCGTCCCACCCGAGTCCGGGGGTTCCCCCGACATGTCCAAAACGCACCCAGCAAAGTCGCACTGTGAGTGTGGAAGAAAAGTTGGAAAAGTTGGCAAAAGTCCCGAAAATGATCAAAAATGACACCCAGGTTCGAGTCCCAAAAGTACCGCCGCGTTCCACCCGAGTCCGGGGGTGCCCCCGACATGTCCAAAACCCACCCAGCAAAGTCGCACTGTGAGTGGGGAAGAAAAGTTGGGAAAGTGGGCAAAAATCCCGAAAATGATCAAAAATGACACCCAGGTTCGAGTCCCAAAAGTCCCGCCGCGTCCCACCCGAGTCCGGGGGTTCCCCTGACATGTCCAAAACGCACTCAGCAAAGTCGCACTGTGAGTGGGGAAGAAAAGTTGGGAAAGTGGGCAAAAGTCCCGAAAATGATCAAAAATGACACCCAGGTTCGAGTCCCAAAAGTCCCGCCGCGTTCCACCCGAGTCCGGGTGTGCCCCCGACATGTCCAAAACTCACCCAGCAAAGTCGCACTGTGAGTGTGGAAGAAAAGTTGGCAAAAGTCCCGAAAATGATCAAAAATGACACCAAGGTTCGAGTCCCACAGGCCCCGCCGCGTTCCACCCGAGTCCGGGGGTTCCCCCGACATGTCCAAAACGCACCCAGCAAAGTCGCACTGTGAGTGGGGAAGAAAAGTTGGGAAAGTGGGCAAAAGTCCCGAAAATGATCAAAAATGACACCCAGGTTCGAGTCCCAAAAGTCCCGCCGCGTTCCACCCGAGTCCGGGGGTTCCCCCGACATGTCCAAAACGCACCCAGCAAAGTCACACTGTGAGTGGGGAAGAAAAGTTGGGAAAGTGGGCAAAAGTCCCGAAAATGATCAAAATTGACACCCAGGTTCGAGTCCCAAAAGTCCCGCCGCGTCCCACCCGAGTCTGGGGGTGCCCCTGACATGTCCAAAACGCACCCAGCAAAGTCGCACTGTGAGTGGGGAAGAAAAGTTGGGAAAGTTGGCAAAAGTCCAGAAAATGATCAAAAATGACACCCTGGTTCGAGTCCCAAAAGTCCTGCCGCGTTCCACCCTAATCCGGGGGTTCCCCCGACATGTCCAAAACGCACCCAGCAAAGTCGCACTGTGAGTGGGGAAGAAAAGTTGGGAAAGTGGGCAAAAGTCCCGAAAATTATCAAAAATGACACCCAGGTTCGAGTCTCAAAAGTCCCGCCGCGTTCCACCCGAGTCCGGGGGTGCCCCCGACATGTCCAAAACGCACCCAGCAAAGTCGCACTGTGAGTGTGGAAGAAAAGTTGGAAAAGTTGGCAAAAGTCCCGAAAATGATCAAAAATGACACCCAGGTTCGAGTCCCAAAAGTCCCGCCGCGTTCCACCCGAGTCCGGGGGTGCCCCCGACATGTCCAAAACCCACCCAGCAAAGTCGCACTGTGAGTGGGGAAGAAAAGTTGGGAAAGTTGGCAAAAGTCCCGAAAATGATCAAAAATGACACCCAGGTTCGAGTCCCAAAAGTCCTGCCGCGTTCCACCCTAATCCGGGGGTTCCCCCGACATGTCCAAAACGCACCCAGCAAAGTCGCACTGTGAGTGGGGAAGAAAAGTTGGGAAAGTGGGCAAAAATCCCGAAAATGATCAAAAATGACACCCAGGTTCGAGTCCCAAAAGTCCCGCCGCGTTCCACCCGAGTCCGGGGGTGCCCCTGACATGTCCAAAACGCACTCAGCAAAGTCGCACTGTGAGTGGGGAAGAAAAGTTGGGAAAGTGGGCAAAAGTCCCGAAAATGATCAAAAATGACACCCAGGTTCGAGTCCCAAAAGTCCCGCCGCGTTCCACCCGAGTCCGGGTGTGCCCCCGACATGTCCAAAACGCACCCAGCAAAGTCGCACTGTGAGTGTGGAAGAAAAGTTGGCACAAGTCCCGAAAATTATCAAAAATGACACCAAGGTTCGAGTCCCACAGGCCCCGCCGCGTTCCACCCGAGTCCGGGGGTGTCCCCGACATGTCCAAAACCCACCCAGCAAAGTCGCACTGTGAGTGTGGAAGAAAAGTTGGAAAAGTTGGCAAAAGTCCCGAAAATGATCAAAAATGACACCCAGGTTCGAGTCTCAAAAGTCCCGCCGCGTTCCACCCGAGTCCGGGGGTGCCCCCGACATGTCCAAAACGCACCCAGCAAAGTCGCACTGTGAGTGGGGAAGAAAAGTTGGGAAAGTGGGCAAAAGTCCCGAAAATGATCAAAAATGACACCCAGGTTCGAGTCCCAAAAGTCCCGCCGCGTTCCACCCGAGTCCAGGGGTGCCCAACATGTCCAAAACGCACCCAGCAAAGTCGCACTGTGAGTGGGGAAAAAAGTTGGGAAAGTGGGCAAAAGTCCCGAAAATGATCAAAAATGACACCCAGGTTCGAGTCTCAAAAGTCCCGCAGCGTCCCACCCGAGTCCGGGGATGCCCCTGACATGTCCAAAACGCACCCAACAAAGTCGCACTGTGAGTGAGGAAGAAAAGTTGGGAAAGTGGGCAAAAGTCCTGAAAATGATGAAAAATGACACCCAGGTTCGAGTCTCAAAAGTCCCGCCGCGTTCCACCCGAGTCCGGGGGTGCCCCCGACATGTCCAAAACGCACCCAGCAAAGTCGCACTGTGAGTGGGGAAGAAAAGTTGGGAAAGTGGGCAAAAGTCCCGAAAATGATAAAAAATGACACCCAGGTTCGAGTCCCAAAAGTCCCGCCGCATTCCACCCGAGTCCAGGGGTGCCCAACATGTCCAAAACGCACCCAGCAAAGTCGCACTGTGAGTGGGGAAAAAAGTTGGGAAAGTGGGCAAAAGTCCCGAAAATGATCAAAAATGACACCCAGGTTCGAGTCTCAAAAGTCCCGCAGCGTCCCACCCGAGTCCGGGGATGCCCCCGACATGTCCAAAACACACCCAACAAAGTCGCACTGTGAGTGAGGAAGAAAAGTTGGGAAAGTGGGCAAAAGTCCCGAAAATGATGAAAAATGACACCCAGGTTCGAGTCCCAAAAGTCCCGCCGCGTTCCACCCTAATCCGGGAAACCCCCGACATGTCCAAAACGCACCCAGCAAAGTCGCACTGTGAGTGTGGAAGAAAAGTTGGAAAAGTTTGCAAAAGTCCCCAAAACAAATCCCCTACAGTGATTTTGTAAACAGATTTCCCTTCAGGGGACCTTTATTTTGGTCCCCATAACGTCAAACGTCCCCTAAAGTGACTTTGTAAATAGAAAGACGTCCCCAATAAGTACGCATTGCCAGAACACACACACACACACACACACACACACACACACACACACACACACACACACACACACACACACACACACCCAATCCCTCCCTTCTCTCCCTATGTCTGCTCTTTTATCGTCAGCTCCTCCTTGTTGATGTTTACTTTTTTAAATATTTGTTATTGTGGCAAAATGCTTGTTACAATTAAGGATTTTGGTGATTTGTGATCGTTTGCTTCAGAACCACGACAACCCGACACCTGCTGATTGGACTAAAGGTTGCTGTGGTCCATCGACTAATTGGGCAGACGTGGGCAGCCTTCATGATTGATGGGATGGGAACTCAAAATGTTGCGGTTCCTGAACTAAATGGCAAACTGGATAACATCTCGGAGAAGCTTTACGCTCTGCAAAGGCGATATTGTGATGAGTTTAATAACCAAAACAATAATTCAGCTCCCTCTGTACTGACCTTGGAAGGCCATGCTGTAAACACAGTGCAGCAAAATTAGACTCTCAGAAATCCCTTCCCCCCTTTCCTTCCGAGGACATTGGGAATGTTTTTGACTCTGCTAGGCGAGACCTGGAACGCCTCAAAGCAACCAGCTGTCACTCTGCGGAATGAGACAAAAGGCTGTAGCGCCGTACAGAGCGACTTCCAGGCTACCCAAGGACTACTACTATACAGATACACACACATACACCCCAACCCAGGACTTCGGCCCCGCAACTGTTGAAAGTCTTAAGTAATATATGCTCATGCTGTATGTGCTTATGTTTGTTTAGGTTTTCGTCATGTAGCACTGGTGCTAAACAAAAATAAGATCATAAAAATGTCCGCTCTCACTGGGATGTTTGTATCTTTCAGCACCGCAATTGTGCTCCATGTTGAGCTGGTCATTTCAACATAATTTTAAGAAAAATGCTGGAAGAGCTAGCATACCTCTCGACTCTTGCAAGTAGCCTGGGGCACTGTGAGCAAGGTGCTGTGTGACTGTGCCAAAAAAAGTAGTTCCTTGGTGTTAGCTCCTATGACAACGTCGCTGTACCTTGGTTGATGTGTTATGCAGGTCACCGCATGGAGATAGAGAGTTTGTAGGCGATATAGAAGGATTCCTGTTACTTGCATTGTTAGCCGCCTCGTGCTAACAGTTTTTTTTACTATCCGAGAGATGGCAATTGTGGATCATTCCAAAAAAAGTGCAGTTTTCTTATACGTGTTTCAGGGGGGAGTGCATACCTCAGCCTCAATTTCGTCGTAGAGGAACTGCTTCCGAAACTTGGTCAAGGCGTAGTGGGCGCTGTCGTTGTACAAGTCCAGCGGATAGAGCACATACCTGAAACATGTGGCAGAACAGCCACAGCAAACTTTACCATTTTGTTCCGGACCACAGCGATTGTTACAATGTTGCTCCAGACCACAGCAAACGTTGCCATGTTGTTCCAGACCACAGCAATTGTTACAATGTTGTTCCAGACCACAGCAAATGTTACCATTTTGTTACAGACCACAGCGATTGTTACAATGTTGTTCCAGACCACAACAAACGTTACCATTTTGTTCCAGACCACAGCGATTGTTACAATGTTGTTCCAGACCACAACAAACGTTACCATTTTGTTCCAGACCACAGCGATTGTTACAATGTTGTTCCAGACCACAGCGAACGTTGCCATGTTGTTCCAGACCACAGCAATTGTTACAATGTTGTTCCAGACTACAGCGAACGTTGCCATGTTGTTCCAGACCACAGCAATTGTTAATGTTGTTCCAGACCACAGTAAACGTTGCCATTTTGTTCCAGACCACAGCGATTGTTACAATGTTGTTCCAGACCACAGCAAACGTTGCCATGTTGTTCCAGACCACAGCAATTGTTACAATGTTGTTCCAGACCACAGCAAATGTTACCATTTTGTTACAGACCACAGCGATTGTTACAATGTTGTTCCAGACCACAACAAACGTTACCATTTTGTTCCAGACCACAGCGATTGTTACAATGTTGTTCCAGACCACAACAAACGTTACCATTTTGTTCCAGACCACAGCGATTGTTACAATGTTGTTCCAGACCACAGCGAACGTTGCCATGTTGTTCCAGACCACAGCAATTGTTACAATGTTGTTCCAGACTACAGCGAACGTTGCCAAGTTGTTCCAGACCACAGCAATTGTTAATGTTGTTCCAGACCACAGTAAACGTTGCCATTTTGTTCCAGACCACAGCGATTGTTACAATGTTGTTCCAGACCACAGCAAACGTTACCATTTTGTTCCAGACCACAGCGATTGTTACAATGTTGTTTCCCAACCACAGCAAACGTTACCATTTTGTTCCAGACCACAGTGATTGTTACAATGTTGTTCCATACCACACAAACAATGCCATGTTATTCCAGACCACAGCAATTGTTACAGTTATTCCAGAACACAGTAAACGCTGCCATGTTGTTCCAGACCACAGCAATTGTTAATGTTCTTCCAGACCAGAGTAAACGTTGCCATGTTGTTCTAGACCGCAGCAAACGTTGCCATGTTGTTCCAGAACACAGCAAACGTTGCCATGTTGTTCCAGACCACAGCAAACGTTGCCATGTTGTTCCAGACCACAGCAAACATTGCCATGTTGTTCCAGACCACAGCAATTGTTAATGTTGTTCAAGACCACAGTAAACGTTGCCATATTGTTCCAGACCACAGCTATTGTTACAATGTTGTTCAAGACCACAGCAAACGTTGCCATGTTGTTCCAGACCACAGCGATTGTTACAATGTTGTTCAAGACCACAGCAAACGTTGCCATGTTGTTCCAGACCACAGCTATTGTTACAATGTTGTTCAAGACCACAGCAAACGTTTCCATGTTGTTCCAGACCACAGCAATTGTTACATTGTTGTTCCAGACCACAGCGAACGTTGCCATGTTGTTCCAGACCACAGTAAACGTTGCCATGTTGTTCCAGACCACAGTAAACGTTGCCATGTTGTTCCAGACCACAGCAAACGTTGCCATGTTGTTACAGACCACAGCAATTGTTACCATTTAGTTCCAGACCACAGTAAACGTTGCAGACTACAGCAATTGTTACCATTTTGTTCCAGACAACAGCATATGTTGCCATGTTGTTCCAGACCACAGCAAACGTTGCCATGTTGTTCCAGACCACAGCAAACGTTACCCAGCTTGCAAAGATAGTAATAAATCCATCAGAAGAAGACGGCCTGCCGTTTCCACACACATCTATACCTTTGGTTATTCTAAGCCAGTCATTTCCAGGAGTTATCTCACCCTCTGAGAAGCTGTATTAATGATTTCCAATGTTGTTAAAAAGTGTAGAATAAATATTACATTTCTGTCAAAAACATTTTTTGTGTCAGCTTGCGACACACAGTCATTTTGATAGTAGGCTAATATAGCTAATATAGACATTTACATCATGTGTTGTCTTCATTATAACGCTTGGATAAGACTTTTAAAGTCATTTTGATAGTAGGCTAATATAGACACATCATGTGTTGTCTTCATTATAACGCTTAGATAAGACTTTTAAAGTCATTTTGATAGTAGGCTAATATAGACACATTATGTGTTGCCTTCATTATAACACTTATATAAGACTTTTTAAAGTCATTTTGATAGTAGGCTAATATAGACACTTACATCATGTGTTGTCTTCATTATAACACTTATATAAGACTTTTAAAGTCATTTTGATAGTAGGCTAATATAGACACATCATGTGTTGCCTTCATTATCACACTTGTATAAGACTTTTAAAGTCATTTTGATAGTAGGCTAATATAGACACATGTGTTGCCTTCATTATAACGCTTAGATAAGAATTTTAAAGTCATTTTGATAGTAGGCTAATATAGACACATCATGTGTTGCCTTCATTATAACACTTATATAAGACTTTTAAAGTCATTTTGATAGTAGGCTAATATAGACACATCAGGTGTTGCCTTCATTATAACACTTATATAAGACTTTTAAAGTCATTTTGATAGTAGGCTAATATAGACACATCATGTGTTGCCTTCATTATAACGCTTAGATAAGACTTTTAAAGTCATTTTGATAGTAGGCTAATATAGACACATCATGTGTTGCCTTCATTATAACACTTATATAAGACTTTTTAAAGCCATTTTGATTGTAGGCTAATATAGACACTTACATCATGTGTTGTCTTCATTATAACACTTATATAAGACTTTTTAAAGTAATTTTGATAGTAGGCTAATATAGACACTTACATCATGTGTTGTCTTCATTATAACACTTATATAAGACTTTTTAAAGTAATTTTGATAGTAGGCTAATATAGACACTTACATCATGTGTTGCCTTCATTATAACACTTATATAAGACTTTTAAAGTCATTTTGATAGTAGGCTAATAAAGCTAATATAGACACATCATGTGTTGTCTTCATTATAACACTTATATAAGACTTTTAAAGTCATTTTGATAGTAAGCTAATATAGACACATCATGTGTTGCCTTCATCATAACACTTATATAAGACTTTTTAAAGTCATTTTGATAGTAGGCTAATATAGACACTTACATCATGTGTTGTCTTCATTATAACACTTATATAAGACTTTTTAAAGTCATTTTGATAGTAGGCTAATATAGACACTTACATCATGTGTTGCCTTCATTATAACACTTATATAAGACTTTTAAAGTCATTTTGATAGTAAGCTAATATAGACACATCATGTGTTGCCTTCATCATAACACTTATATAAGACTTTTTAAAGTCATTTTGATAGTAGGCTAATATAGACACTTACATCATATGTTGTCTTCATTATAACACTTATATAAGACTTTTTAAAGTCATTTTGATAGTAGGCTAATATAGACACTTACATCATGTGTTGCCTTCATTATAACACTTATATAAGACTTTTAAAGTCATTTTGATAGTAAGCTAATATAGACACATCATGTGTTGCCTTCATCATAACACTTATATAAGACTTTTTAAAGTCATTTTGATAGTAGGCTAATATAAACACTTACATCATGTGTTGTCTTCATTATAACACTTATATAAGACTTTTTAAAGTCATTTTGATAGTAGGCTAATATAGACACTTACATCATGTGTTGCCTTCATTATAACACTTATATAAGACTTTTAAAGTCATTTTGATAGTAGGCTAATATAGACACTTACATCATGTGTTGTCTTCATTATAACACTTATATAAGACTTTTAAAGACATTTTGATAGTAGGCTAATAAAGCTAATATAGACACATCATGTGTTGCCTTCATTATAACGCTTAGATAAGACTTTTAAAGTCATTATGATAGTAGGCTAAGATAGACACATCGTGTGTTGTCTTCATTATAACACTTATATAAGACTTTTAAAGTCATTTTGATAGTAGGCTAATATAGACACATCGTGTGTTGTCTTCATTATAACACTTATATAAGACTTTTAAAGTCATTTTGATAGTAGGCTAATATAGACACATCATGTGTTGCCTTCATTATAACACTTATATAAGACTTTTAAAGTCATTTTGATAGTAGGCTAATATAGACACATCATGTGTTGCCTTCATTATAACACTTATATAAGACTTTTAAAGTCATTTTGATAGTAGGCTAATATAGACACATCATGTGTTGCCTTCATTATAACACTTATGTAAGACTTTTAAAGTCATTTTGATAGTAGGCTAATAGAGACACATCATGTGTTGCCTTCATTATAACACTTATATAAGACTTTTTAAAGTCATTTTGATACTAGGCTAATATAGACACTTACATCATGTGTTGTCTTCATTATAACACTTATATAAGACTTTTAAAGTCATTTTGATAGTAGGCTAATATAGACACATCACGTGTTGTCTTCATTATAACACTTATACAAGACTTTTAATGTCATTTTGATAGTAGGCTAATACAGACACATCATGTGTTGCCTTCATTATAACACTTATATAAGACTTTTTAAAAGTCATTTTGATAGTAGGCTAATAGACACTTACATCTTGTGTTGCCTTCATTATAA
The DNA here is from genome assembly GCF_033978685.3 of Nerophis lumbriciformis. Taxonomy (NCBI): domain Eukaryota; kingdom Metazoa; phylum Chordata; class Actinopteri; order Syngnathiformes; family Syngnathidae; genus Nerophis; species Nerophis lumbriciformis. The sequence goes on along the minus strand of NC_084565.2, from coordinate 6,981,226 downwards.
CACGTATATAAGAGTTTTAAAGTCATTTTGATAGTAGGCTAATATAGACACATCATGTGTTGCCTTCATTATAACACTCATAAGAATTTTTAAAAGTCATTTTGATAGTAGGCTAATATAGACACATCATGTGTTGCCTTCATCATAACACTTATGTAAGACTTTTTAAAGTCATTTTGATAGTAGGCTAATATAGACACTTACATCATGTGTTGCCTTCATTATAACACTTATATAAGACTTTTAAAGTCATTTTGATAGTAAGCTAATATAGACACATCATGTGTTGCCTTCATCATAACACTTATATAAGACTTTTTAAAGTCATTTTGATAGTAGGCTAATATAGACACTTACATCATGTGTTGTCTTCATTATAACACTTATATAAGACTTTTAAAGTCATTTTGATAGTAAGCTAATATAGACACATCATGTGTTGCCTTCATCATAACACTTATATAAGACTTTTTAAAGTCATTTTGATAGTAAGCTAATATAGACACATCATGTGTTGCCTTCATTATAACGCTTAGATAAGACTTTTAAAGTCATTTTGATAGTAGGCTAATATAGACACATCATGTGTTGCCTTCATTATAACACTTATATAAGACTTTTAAAGACATTTTGATAGTAGGCTAATAAAGCTAATATAGACACATCATGTGTTGCCTTCATTATAACACTTATATAAGACTTTTAAAGACATTTTGATAGTAAGCTAATATAGACACATCATGTGTTGCCTTCATTATAACACTTATATAAGACTTTTTAAAAGTCATTTTGATAGTAGGCTAATAGACACTTACATCTTGTGTTGCCTTCATTATAACACGTATATAAGAGTTTTAAAGTCATTTTGATAGTAGGCTAATATAGACACATCATGTGTTGCCTTCATTATAACACTCATAAGAATTTTTAAAAGTCATTTTGATAGTAGGCTAATATAGACACATCATGTGTTGCCTTCATCATAACACTTATGTAAGACTTTTTAAAGTCATTTTGATAGTAGGCTAATATAGACACTTACATCATGTGTTGCCTTCATTATAACACTTATATAAGACTTTTAAAGTCATTTTGATAGTAAGCTAATATAGACACTTACATCATGTGTTGTCTTCATTATAACACTTATATAAGACTTTTAAAGACATTTTGATAGTAGGCTAATAAAGCTAATATAGACACATCATGTGTTGCCTTCATCATAACACTTATATAAGACTTTTTAAAGTCATTTTGATAGTAGGCTAATATAGACACTTACATCATGTGTTGTCTTCATTATAACACTTATATAACACTTTTAAAGACATTTTGATAGTAGGCTAATAAAGCTAATATAGACACATCATGTGTTGCCTTCATTATAACACTTATATAAGACTTTTAAAGACATTTTGATAGTAAGCTAATATAGACACATCATGTGTTGCCTTCATTATAACGCTTAGATAAGACTTTTAAAGTCATTTTGATAGTAGGCTAATATAGACACATCATGTGTTGCCTTCATTATAACACTTATAAGACTTTTTAAAGTCATTTTGATAGTAGGCTAATATAGACACTTACATCATGTGTTGTCTTCATTATAACACTTATATAAGACTTTTAAAGTCATTTTGATAGTAGGCTAATATAGACACATCATGTGTTGCCTTCATTATAACACTTATAAGACTTTTTAAAGTCATTTTGATAGTAGGCTAATATAGACACTTACATCATGTGTTGTCTTCATTATAACACTTATATAAGACTTTTAAAGTCATTTTGATAGTAAGCTAATATAGACACATCATGTGTTGCCTTCATCATAACACTTATATAAGACTTTTTAAAGTCATTTTGATAGTAGGCTAATATAGACACTTACATCATGTGTTGCCTTCATTATAACACTTATATAACACTTTTAAAGTCATTTTGATAGTAAGCTAATATAGACACATCATGTGTTGCCTTCATTATAACACTTATATAAGACCTTTAAAGTCATTTTGATAGTAGGCTAATATAGACACATCATGTGTTGCCTTCATTATAACACTTATATAAGACTTTTAAAGTCATTTTGATAGTAGGCTAATATAGACACTTACATCATGTGTTGTCTTCATTATAACACTTGTAAGACTTTTTAAAGTCATTTTGATAGTAGGCTAATACAGACACATCATGTGTTGCCTTCATTATAACGCTTAGATAAGACTTTTAAAGTCATTTTGATAGTAGGCTCATATAGACACTTACATCATGTGTTGTCTTCATTATAACACTTATATAAGACTTTTAAAGTCATTTTGATAGTAGGCTAATATAGACACTTACATCATGTGTTGCCTTCATTATAACACTTATATAAGAGTTTTAAAGTAATTTTGATAGTAGGCTAATATAGACACATCATATGTTGCCTTCATTATAACACTTGTATAAGACCTTTTAAAGTCATTTTGATAGTAGGCTAATATAGACACATCATGTGTTTCCCTCATTATAACACTTATATAAGACTTTTAGTCATTTTGATAGTAGGCTAATATAGACACATCATGTGTTGCCTTCATTATCACACTTGTATAAGACTTTTAAAGTCATTTTGATAGTAGGCTAATATAGACACATCATGTGTTGCCTTCATTATAACACTTATAAGAATGTTTAAAAGTCATTTTGATAGTAGGCTAATATAGACACTTACATCATGTGTTGCCTTCATTATAACACTTATATAAAACTTTTAAAGTCATTTTTATAGTAGGCTAATATAGCTAATATAGACACTTACATCATGTGTTGCCTTCATTATAACACTTATATAAGACTTTTAAAGTCATTTTGATAGTAGGCTAATAAAGCGAATATAGACACATCATGTGTTGCCTTCATTATAACACTTAGATAAGACTTTTAAAGTCTTTTTGATAGTAGGCTAATATAGACACATCATGTGTTGCCTTCATCATAACACTTATATAAGACTTTTTAAAGTCATTTTGATAGTAGGCTAATATAGACACATCATGTGTTGCCTTCATCATAACACTTATATAAGAGTTTTAAAGTCATTTTGATAGTAGGCTAATATAGACACATCATATGTTGCCTTCATTATAACACTTGTATAAGACTTTTAAAGTCATTTTGATAGTAGGCTAATATAGACACATCATGTGTTGCCTTCATTATAACACTTATATAAGAATTTTTAAAAGTCATTTTGATAGTAGGCTAATATAGACACATCGTGTGTTGTCTTCATTATAACACTTATATAAGACTTTTTAAAAGTAATTTTGAGAGTAGGCTAATATAGACACATCATGTGTTGCCTTCATTATAACACTTATATAATAATTTTTAAAAGTAATTTTGATAGTAGGCTAATATAGACACTTACATCATGTGTTGCCTTCATTATAACACTTATATAAGACTTTTAAAGTCATTTTGATAGTAGGCTAATATAGACACATCATGTGTTGCCGTCATTATAACACTTATTTTTGTATTTTTGCTCCAATTTGGCTCTTTCAAAATGTTGGGTTGCTGACCCCTGACCTATTGGTACACCAAATAATAACATTTAAATATTTAAACACAGTGTTACTGTTCAAACGGTGCGGCCGAAAATATAAAAAATACTCTGGGCTTGTTTTTATAAATGCTTGGGCCTACTTTGCTGCCGTCTTTTAGTGCTGGTCATTATGGTGGACATTTTCTGAGGAGGAACTTTGTCAAAAAGTTTAAGAACCTACTAGACATTTTCAAGTACAGTGGCTATACAAAATACAATTAAACAGCAGAGCTAGTTTGACATTTTCATTTGTCGGTGCAACTTTCAGAATGAAAGAGGAATTACAGTGCTGCCATGGATTAGGTCAAATCTGTCACAAATCGACATAATCCTGCAGGAAAAACATGGCAACGTGTACGGTTACAGTAATCCCAATGTTTTAGAGAGTGTGTGAGAATTATGTGCAAGTTGATACAGGAAAGTGTCCTCACTCCATCATTGACGACTCCTTGGTCTCCAGGATGTGGTCTGTGAGTATCCAGGGCATGGACATCTCAATGGGGAACTGGATCCTGCGGCCCATGGTGAGCTCCAGGAAGAACTCCCTGAACCAGAGCTGGGAGAGGTCGCAGCACTTCTGCAGGGTTTCTACATGGGACAGAGAGCGACTGGTAAATCCCGTTTGTTAGCGCGACCGTGTGGGCGACGTGGACTCACCGCTGAAGTTGAGCAGGTGGGTGTAGAAGAAGGATTCACGGTGGAACTTCTCAATGTCCTGGATGGTGGGGCCCTCCAGACTGCTGCGCAGAGTCTTCTTGGAGCCGCTTTTGTCCGCAATGAGGGACTCCAGCATGGTCCTCACCATGTAGAGCTGCGAGGGCAGGAGACCAGATGATGAACTCTTATTGTGAAAAACTGCTGCGTGTTCACACAGTACACAATTCAGTAGGGGTGCACAAAGAAAATGATTCACATTCGAATCGCAATTCATTTCATCCCTAAATCGATTTATGATTTTCCAAAAAAACAATATATCCATCCATCCATCCATCCATTTTTTACCGCTTGTCCCTTTCGGGATCGCAGGGGATGCTGGAGCGTATCTCAGCTGCATTCGGGCGGAAGGCGACGTACACCCTGGACAAGTCGCCACCTCATCACAGGGCCAACACAGATAGACAGACAACATTCACACTCACACACTAGGGACTAGAGATGCGCGGTTTGCGGACACAACCGCGGAGTCCGCGGATTATCCGCGGGTCGGGCGGTTGAAATAAAAAAAAATTAGATTTTATCCGCGGGTCGGGTCGGGCTGTTGAAATTTAAAAAAATTTGATTTTAAATAGATTCAGGCGGGTGGCAGTTAAACCAAGTCGGAAATATATATACATAGTTAAATGTTGTTACCCACATACGAAAAACGAGCAGGCACCTGCAGCATATGCCACAACAGAAGAAGAAAAAAAAAAGAGATGGCAACGCCGGCAGCAAACGTGGTACGCGACAAACTAAAAAAGGGAATACTAAAGACCAGGGGAAAAAAAGGCCAGAAAAGTTCAGCGTGGACTCGTTTTTATGAGGTTGTAAATCAGGATGATAGTAATGCTGGCTACGTGATTTGCAAGAGCTGCGACGCTGTTTATGTCTACGACAGTCACAAAACCGGGACATCTAACATGGTGCATCACATTTGTGCAAAACCCCGAACCTCAACAAACACCCTGAGCATGAGCAGTTTCGTCCGCCGTGATCCCAGAAGAGTGCCACAGGATGTTAAAACAAGATAGAACGCAGCTGCCTGCAGCAGTTTGAGTGGCGCGAGCGCGCTTGGAGGTGCGCTCAGCGCGGCTCCCAGATGATTGCGCACTGGTGTGCGTCTGGGCCGTGACAGCGTGGCACGCATTGAATGTCTCTGCTACATTGGATCAGTCTCCTTTCTTTAACAGGCAAAAGCTTTATAACCTCACTAATGCCTTGCATCGTCTATATTAGATATATAACAACGGGCGGGTACGGGCGGGTGCGGTTTTGATTAAATGTTAGTTCGGGTGGATGCGGATGGTTGACGACTTTTGTGATGCGGTTGCGGATGAAATAATTGCCTATCCGCGCATCTCTACTAGGGACCATTTAGTGCTGCCAATCAACCTATCCCCAGGTGCATGTCTTTGGAGGTGGGAGGAAGCCGGCTAATCCAAATCACTTTAAATTTATGCAAAAACGAAATCAATTTAAGGGCTTTTACATTTTTAATCATTTTCCAAGATTTGATTGATCATTTTAAACTATTAAACCAATTAGAAAATGTAGGTTTTGCTTTCACAAATCGACATTTACGTAGAATTTTTGTTTGTTTGGAGCAGAGTAATGTTGAAAAACATTTCCATGCTACCATCATTTATAAATATGCCAAATTTGATCTCTTCTACAAACCCCGTTTCCATATGAGTTGGGAAATTGTGTTAGATGTAAATATAAACGGAATACAATGATTTGCAAATCCTTTTCAACCCATATTCAATTGAATATGCTACAAAGACAACATATTTGATGTTCAAACTGATAAACTTTTTTTTTTTTTTGCAAATAATCATTAACTTTAGAATTTGATGCCAGCAACACGTGACAAAGAAGTTGGGAAAGGTGGCAATAAATACTGATAAAGTTGAGGAATGCTCATCAAACAGGTGAACAGGCAAATTGAGAACAGGTGGGTGCCATGATTGGGTATAAAAGTAGATTCCATGAAATGCTCAGTCATTCACAAACAAGGATGGGGCGAGGGTCACCACTTTGTCAACAAATGCGTGAGCAAATTGTTGAACAGTTTAAGAAAAACCTTTCTCAACCAGCTATTGCAAGGAATTTAGGGATTTCACCATCTACGGTCCGTAATATCATCAAAGGGTTCAGAGAATCTGGAGAAATCACTGCACGTAAGCAGCTAAGCCCGTGACCTTCCATCCCTCAGGCTGTACTGCATCAACAAGCGACATCAGTGTGTAAAGGATATCACCACATGGGCTCAGGAACACTTCAGAAACCCACTGTCAGTAACTACAGTTGGTCGCTACATCTGTAAGTGCAAGTTAAAACTCTCCTATGCAAAGCGAAAACCGTTTATCAACAACACCCAGAAACGTTGTCGGCTTCGCTGGGCCTGAGCTCATCTAAGATGGACTGATACAAAGTGGAAAAGTGTTCTGTGGTCTGACGAGTCCACATTTTAAATTGTTTTTTTTGAAACTGTGGACGTGGTGTCCTCCGGACCAAAGAGGAAAAGAACCATCCGGATTGTTAGAGGCGCAAAGTGTAAAAGCCAGTGTAACGCTCACATGGGCTAGGCGGGTAAAGAGTGTAAACTGTGTGACAGAAGATGGTTCGTCTAGGAGCCTGAGGTATGAAAGATGACGACAACTAGTTATCTTGGTTTCGACTGCATTAAATGTATTGACACAAGAATATAAATGCCACAGATGACACAATAGGAAAAAAAAAAAAAATGCCCAAAACAAAAATACAAGATGCAGTCCTGCTGCCTTCTCGGAACAAGTTCACAGTTCAATTCAAAAGGTACGCAAACGCTTTCGCGTCAGACCAAAAGTTCAGTTCAAAAACAAAAGTAATCCAAAAGGTTCGCGGCAGAGGAGAAAAAAATGCTTATCCTACCCCGTAGTTGTTTAGCTCGCCATTTGAAGGTGGATAGGAAGCTCAGGTTGTTTGGGTAAACGGGTATTCCTTCCCGTAAAAAAAACCTGACCTGAGTAATCGAGGGCAAAACAACATACCATGCACGCCCCGATAGTTAATCGAACATGCCGGCTCTAATTATGAAGTTTGCAAAGTGTGAGAATGAGGAGATTTTGCGAGTTTCTTCTCAAGCGCGTCTCACAGCACCGCAGCCACAGCAGACGGGAGGGGGTGGTAAAGTGAGCAGCACTTCCTTAAAAAGGAAGTGAGCGGCAGGAAGTAACCCTCCACAATAAAAGTCTTTGCCCTGTATGCGCATTTTCAGTGGGTATTTTAAATATGGGTTACATCAGCATGTGTGATGGTATGGGGGTGTATTAGTGGCCAAGACATGGGTAACTTACACATCTGTGAAGGCGCCATTAATGCTGAAAGGTACATACAGGTTTTGGAGCAACATATGTTGCCATCCAAGCAACGTTACCATGGACGCCCCTGCTTATTTCAGCAAGACAATGCCAAGCCACGTGTTACATCAACGTGGCTTCATAGTAAAAGAGTGCGGGTACTAGACTGGCCTGCCTGTAGTCCAGACCTGTCTCCCATTGAAAATGTGTGGCGCATTATGAAGCCCAAAATACCACAATGGAGACCCCCGGACTGTTGAACAACTTAAGCTGTACATCAAGCAAGAATGGGAAAGAATTCCACCTGAGAAGCTTCAAAAATGTGTCTCCTCAGTTCCCAAACGTTTACTGAGTGTTGTTAAAAGGAAAGGCCATGTAACACAGTGGTGAACATGCCCTTTCCCAACTACTTTGGCACGTGTTGCAGCCATGAAATTCTAAGTTAATTATTATTTGCAACAAAAAAAAAAAGTTTATGAGTTTGAACATTAAATATGTTGTCTTTGTAGTGCATTCAACTGAATATGGGTTGAAAAGGGTTTGCAAATCATTGTATTCCGTTTGTATAGTGAATGGGGACATCTCCACCCCCTTAGTCATTCGGGATGTCCGTTGTGATTTCCCTTCCTGGTTCGATGACCCGCTCTATCTTGCCTCTGATTGGCCTGTCCCTAATGATTTGCCCTAATCTTAACCAATCGTGACTCATCATAGTAAACCCACCAACCAGTCATGGATGTTCTTATACGTGAACCGATCATTGATGTTTACTGTATAGTATGTCCCCTGCCCGTGGAGTTGCAGTAGTCCAGTGTTTTTCAACCACTGTGCCGCGGCACACTAGTGTGCCGTGAGATACAGTCTGGTGTGCCGTGGGAGATTATCTAAATTCACCTATTTGGGTTGAAATATTTTTTGCAAACCAGCAATTATAGTCTGCAAATTATGTGTTGTTGTTGAGTGTCGATGCTGTCTAGAGCTCGGCAGAGTAACCGTGTAATACTCTTCCATATCAGTAGGTGGCAGCCGGTAGCTAATTGCTTTGTAGATGTCGGAAACAGCGGGAGGCAGCGTGCAGGTAAAAAGGTGTCTAATGCTTAAACCAAAAATAAACAAAAGGTGAGTGCCCCTAAGAAAAGGGCATTGAAGCTTAGGGAAGGCTATGCAGAACGAAACTAAAACTGAACTGGCTCCAAAGTAAACAAAAACAGAATGCTGGACGACAGCAAAGACTTACTGTGGAGCAAAGACGGCGTCCACAATGTACATCCGAACATGACAATCAACAATGTGCCCACAAAGAAGGATAAAAACAACTGAAATATTCTTGATTACGAAAACAAAGTAGATGCGGGAAATATCGCTCAAAGGAAGACATGAAGCTGCTACTGGAAAATACCAAAAAAATAGGAGCGCAAGACAAGAACTAAAACACTACACACAGGAAAACAGCAAAAAATACAAAATAACTCAGGGTGTGATGTGACAGGTGGTGACAGTACAACTACTTTGAGACAAGAGCTATAGTGATGCATGCTTGGTTATGTTTTAAAGTCATATCCAACAATTGCGACAACTTTTTACTGTCAACTGAGTTTCGTTTTTTTAGTAATTTCTGCTGGTGGTGTGCCTCCGCATTTTTTCAAAGCAAAAAATGTGCTTCGGCTCAAAAAAGGTTGAAAAACACTGCAGTAGTCATTTCTCTCTCTCTTCTTGTAGACCATGTAGCTAAGCTACGGAAATCACTACTTGTTTCAAAAGTAGCAAAAGTAGACAAACTACGTAGCTTCGATTCTTAAGTTAATAATTTTGATTGGAAACCCGTGGTTTTTACCACTGGATTATCAAAAACTGTACTCATTACGCATACTTGCCAACCTTGAGACCTCCGATTTCGGGAGGTGGGGGTGGTCGGGGGTGGGGCGGGGGGCGTGGTTAAGATATATATATATATATATATATATATACACACCGTATATATATATATAAGAAATACTTGACTTTCAGTGAATTCTAGCTATATATATATATATATATATATATATTTTATTACATATATATATATATATATATATATATATATATATATATATATATATATATATATATATATATATATATATATAAATAAAATAAGGACTTGAATTTCAGTGTTCATTTATTTACACATATACACACACAACACTCATCTACTCATTGTTGAGTTAAGGGTTGAATTGTCCATCCTTGTTCTATTCTCTGTCACTATTTCAGAACACACACATTATACAAATATACATTTTAAAATCAATAAGAAAACGGGAGCTCTAATTTGGGAGTCTGAATTAGGATCAGAAGTTCCTATATAAACATTGCGCACTCACGTCGCCTTTTTGTATTGATTACTACAGCTGTGCACGGGATTCATTCACAAATACAAACTACAACTCACAAACACTTTAGAGTTAGGCTCCACCATCAGAATGTGTACTTAAACTTATAAAGATCAAATGGATATTATTCAGTGAGTTGATTCACCAAAACTAACCTGTTATACAGGAGGAAAAAGCACACAGGACGTTTCAATTGTTCACAGACTGGTCGCTCTCATCAGAATGACAAGACACTTCCGGTCTGCAGGTGATAGCATTCAATTGGGAAGAAACGCCCTACTGACCAATGTGAATACTGATAAATGTGTAATGACAGCTCCAAAAACGAATTCAAACCACAAAATAAAATAAATAAATCAACACAAAAATGCTGATATCCGATATTGTCCAACTCTTAATTACCGATACCAACCGATACCGAAACATACAGTTGTGGAATTAACACATTATTATGCCTAATTTTGTTGTGATGCCCCGCTGGATGCATTAAACAATGTAACAAGGTTTTACAAAATAAATCAACTCAAGTTATGGAAAAAAATGCCAACATGGCACTGCCATATTTATTATTGAAGTCACAAAGTGCATTATTTTTTTTTTAACATGCCTCAAAACAGCAGCTTGGAATTTGGGACATGCTCTCCCTGAGAGAGCATGAGGAGGTTGAGGTGGGCGGGGATGGGGGTGTATATTGTAGTGTCCCGGAAGAGTTAGTGCTGCAAGGGGTTCTGGGTATTTGTTCTGTTGTGTTACGGTGCGGATGTTCTCCCGAAATGTGTTTGTCATTCTTGTTTGGTGTGGGTTCACAGTGTGGCGCATATTTGTAACAGTGTTAAAGTTGTTTATACGACATACTTGCCAACCTTGAGACCTCCGATTTCGGGAGGTGGGGGGAGGGTGGTTGGGGTGGGCGTGGTCGGGGTGGGACGGGGGCGTGGTTGGGGGCGTGGCTAAAAGGGGAGGAGTATATTTACAGCTAGAATTCACCAAGTCAAGTATTATCACGTATATATATGTATTTTATTATATATATATATATATATATATATATATAAAATAAATACTTGAATTTCAGTGTTGATTTATTTACACATATACACACACATAACACTCATCTACTCATTGTTGAGTTAAGGGTTGAATTGTCCATCCTTGTTCTATTCTCTGTCACTATTTTTCGAACCATGCTGAACACCTCTGATGATGCATTCTGTGTGGCACGCACAAAAGTGCTTTCATCAAATGCACTAGATGGCAGTATTGTCCTGTTTAAGAGTGTCACAACATTGCTGTTTACGGCAGACGAACTGCTTTACGGTATACAAAAACGTGACTGCTGTTGTTGTGTGTTGTTACCGCGCTGGGAGGACGTTAATGAAACTGCCTAACAATAAACCCACATAAGAAACCAAGAACTAGCCCTCCATCATTCTACAGTTATAACGTTATTGGGCAGGTATGCTGTTTATGTTGTGGGTTAGCGGACTCAGGTCCTCATGGACCTGAGTCCGCCTGAATTTCGGGAGAAAATTTGTCCCGGGAGGTTTTCGGGAGAGGCGTTGAATTTCGGGAGTCTCCCGGAAAATTCGGGAGGGTTGGCAAGTATGTTATACGGCCACCCTCAGTGTGACCTGTATGGCTGTTGACCAAGTATGCATGCATTCACTTGTGAGTGTGTCAAAAGCCGTAGATATTATGTGACTGGGCTGGCACGCAAAGACACCGCCTTTAAGGTTTATTGGCGCTCTGTATTTCTTCCTACGTCCATGTACACAGCGGCGTTTTAAAAAGTCATACATTTTACATTTTGAAATCGATACCGATAATTTTTTACCGATATTACATTTTAAAGCATTTATCGGCAGATAATATCGAACATCCCTAATTGTGACGTATCATGTTGTATGCAAACAGCAGGAAAGAGCCTGACACCTGAGTGCTGGAGGGTCCTACAGCCCGTCTGGGAACCTTGATGTCAAACCCGCCCTTGGGGTCCTTCTCCCCGCGGAGGGCCGGGTCGTTGTGCGGCTCTCGGCCCGTCTCCCAGTCGCACACCGTCTTCCTGATGGCCTGGAGGACACTGAGGGAAGACAGGACAAAGCACAGCTGCACAGTCTGCCACAGCCAGGCAACGCCTCCACCGACGCACCTCTGGACCACGTTCTTCTTCTTCTTGATGGCCTGGCGCAGAGGGTCGCGCAGCGTCACCTGGGAGAAGTCCTGCAGCGCCGAGTAGATGGTGTGGCGGATGGCGTGGTTGAAGACGCTCTCCATGCGGCCCATCAGCACCTGCAGCCCCTTGATCATGGCGATCACCTGACCAAAGGCGGCACCCGGGAGTCAGATGGGGAAAAAGCCCTTGGGGGAGCGTGCGAGAGTGCTGATTGGCTGACCTCCACCAGGGCAAACTTCTCCTCGGTGGTGTAGTTGTATCGAGTGGCGCGCTCGTACTCCTCCGCGTTGTCGGGACACTCCTTGTTGGAGTACTTGTCTGTGGGGTGCACCAGCTTCCAGGAGTACTGTTTAGAAAGATGGTTTAATATCACCCATAGAAGGAGGGCTGTATCGCGATATCAGTGTTTCGTATCGATAATAAGGATATTTGTTATGACATGTGGAGCAGGATAAAAATATATTGTATTTGAAATGTAACTTCCTGTTATTGTAATCAATGCAGAAAGGAAATGTCAACACTAGCGTGGAAAACAGTCCAACAATGTCAACAAAATAGTCAAATCACATTGAACACTTAAGATCTTCAAAATAAGGAATATGTAAGAAATGCTTCATAAAGTGGTAGAAAATAGTGCAAAGTGTGAAAATGTAAACAGTGAAACCTAAAAATAACTATTTTCTGCAGATTTAGTGGCAGGAAATAATGGCTGTGTAACATGAATTTGCCATGTTATTCTTATTTAACTATGGAAAGGAATTTTTGTTTTGCAGTAATTGTTTAAATATTAATATATCGGTCGATATTGATAATTATTGACATTTTTTTAGAATAATTTCAGCGGGGCATCACAACAAAATTAGGCATAATAATGTGTTAATTCCACGACTGTATATATCGGTATCGGTTGATATCGGAATCGGTAATTAAGAGTTGGATAATATCGGAATATCGGAAAAACAGCCATTATCGGACATCTCTAGTTAGAATGCAAAAATAAAACAAAAAACAATTTGTCCTCTTGTCTTTCATAATGATTGTGAACGATAAGCAACATTCCAAAAAAGTGCAGTTCCCCTTTAAGTGTTCAACGTGATTTGACTATTTTGTTGACATTCTTTGAGTGTTTTCCATGTTTGTTTTGACATTTCCTTTCCGCCTTGAAGGTTACCGTATTTTCCGCACTATAAGGCGCACCTAAAAACCACAATTTTTCTCAAAAGCTGACAGTGCGCCTAATAACCCGGTGCGCTTTATTACGATTCATTTTCATAAAGTTTCGGTCTCGCAACTTCGGTAAACAGCCGCCATCTTTTTTCCCGGTAGAACAGGAAGCGCTTCTTCTTCTACGCAAGCAACCGCCAAGGAAAGCACCCGCCCCCATAGAACAGGAAGCGCTTCACCCGCCCCCATAGAACAGGAAGCGCTTCACCCGCCCCCGGAAGAAGAAGAAAAAACGCGCGGATATCACCGTACGTTTCATTTCCTGTTTACATCTGTAAAGACCACAAAATGGCTCCTACTAAACGATCCGGGTCATAAAAAGACGCAATCTCTCCATCCGCACACGGATTACTACCGTATTTCACAGCAACTGAACCGCACTGTGGAACGGGAGCACGTACGGTGAATATTCGCTCCACAGGGAATGAGAAGTCATCCTTCACTGTGGTTCTAGCTTGCCATGCTAACTTCCACTCATGGTGATATTCAAAAGGAAGACCTTGCCAAAAGAGACCTTTCCAGCCGGCGTCATCATAAAAGCTAACTCGAAGGGATGGATGGATGAAGAAAAGATGAGCGAGTGGTTAAGGGAAGTTTACGCGAAGAGGCCGGGTGGCTTTTTTCACACAGCTCCGAAGGCGAACACACCTTCACTAAGACGGGCAGACAGCCTCGGACGACATACGCCAACATCTGCCAGTGGATCGTAAATGCTTGGGCAGATATTTCGGTCACAACTGTGGTCCGAGCTTTCCAGAAGGCAGGATTCACAGAACAACAGCGACACTGACTCCCGATGACTTCTACGAGACGGAACCGGCCATTTTGGATCCCACGCTAGCGCAACTTTTCAATTCGGACACCGAAGACGAAGAATTCGAAGGATTTACGAATGAAGAATAACTTCAGAAGGTGAGCGCTATGTTTATTTTGTGTGTTGTGACATTAACGTTCGAGCAACATTACCGGTATGTTGCTATTGCTCTACACCATTTTGAATTTTACTATGTTTGTGATTGCACATTTGTACATTTTGGGACAGAGTTGTTAGAACGCTGGTTTTCAATATATTATTAAAGTTTGACTGAACTATCTGACTGTTTTTTTGACATTCACTTTAGCGCAGCGTTTTTTTGACATTCACTTTAGCGCAGCGTAGGCGCGGCTTTTAGTCCGGGGCGGCTTATTGGTGGACAAAATTATGAAATATGTAATTCATAGAAGGTGCGGCTAATAATCCGGTGCGCCTTATAGTGCGGAAAATACGGTACATTCGAAATAATAATGATGTTTACAGTGTTTCCCGCTCATTTCCCAGAAGTCATAAGAACATGAATACTTATCGGCCGATCTTCATGAATGATATCGGCCGATACAAAACCCTGATAGCGTGATACAGTATTCAGCCCTCGCCACATTGCAAAATCACGACATGGCAGATGTCAGAATAATTGTACCTAAGTTATCACAAAACTCTGTGTTGCCATGAGTTCCCGGTGAGAGGACAAAAGTTGTCTTTGATCCTACCAAGCAGAAGGCTTGTAAAACTCCACTGTGTAGGATGGGAAGCGACATGAAGTCGTTGGTTTCTTTGATGTATTGTAATCACAGAAAGATATTGTCTTGACCCAAGATCTACAAAGCGGAGAGGAAGCAGGGCCTGACTCCCCTCCAGGCACCTCTTCTTTGAACTGTTTTACGACCTCTTCTTTGAACTGTTTACGACCTTTTCTTTGAACTGTTTTACGACCTTTTCTTTGAACTGTTTGTAATCAAAGACGATGGCTGTTTACGACCCCCCTCCCTTAGAAACACAGTACAGTCCAGCCCAGATGTTTCTCCTCAATTGAGCCAAATTTAATTTTTTTCTATTTAATTCTTTGCTTCTTGTCTTGTTTAATAGAATAATCAGTGTTTGAACCTGACAGCAGATTTTATTTTGGAGCAATGATGGTGACGCTCACCACTTCCATGACGTGAGCGCTCCACTGCGAGAGGAGGTGCATGCCCTGCAGCGCCAGGTCGAACAGCTTCCTGTACTCCATGTCTGTCTTCTGGGCCTCCTGACGCCCGGACCCCGTCACCACCTGCACGGACCGGGCAAGAACCGTCATGTCGGCACCCGGACGCGAAATGTTCCTCAGCACCAACCTCGCTGTTGCTGTAGCGAGCCAGCTCTGAGATGAAGCGCATGTGGTCTTCTCGGATCTGGATCATCTGCTCGCAGATGTTGTACTGAGGGCTGCTTGATATGGACGTGCACGTCCACCTGGAGATGACAAAGTCGGTCAGTAACTACAAGTTCTGGTAGGAATGGTTCATATGGCGAGGTTTGTATAGTGCCCATTCATTGTGAATGGGGGGAAATTTCTGGTAATTCCAGGTAATCGGGGGAATTCTCGGAACCGGGGAACATGCTGGCTTTAATGTCCAGGGTGAGTGAAGTGGGTGGGTGTTGGAACGGTTCAAATCGCTTGAGAAATGCGCAGTATGGAGAGTTTTGTATATTTCCCATTCATTGTCAACGGAGAGAAAATGATCGGAAATTCCAAGAAAAATGGGAATTTGGGGAAAGGGACAACATATTTTGCGTTCAACCTATGTGAAGAACAGTGTGGGTGAATCCCTGGAAATTATGGGAATTAGGGAAAACAGGAACTTTTAAAACTATATAGGTAATACAACAATTGTCCTAGATGATATGTCGGGGTTGGTGTTGGAATTTTTCCAAAACGGTTGAAAAATGTTGACGTAGTAACAGTTTGAATTAATAAATAAATGGGTATTTTGGAATTCCTGGAATTTCGGGAAAACCGGGAATTTGGGGAAAGGGACAACATGTTTTGCGTTCAACCTATGTGAAGAACAGTGTGGGTGAATGGTTGAAAGGTTGGAATCAGGTAAAAATGGCGAAAATTTTGGGAAATGGAGAACTATGAACATGTCCATTCATTTGAATGGGAGTTCCCTGGAAATTTGGGAATTTAGGGGAAAAAATTAATTTAAAAAAAATATAGGTAATACAACAATTGTCCTAGATGATATGTAGGGGTTGGTGTTGGAATTTTTCAAAACGGTTGAAAAATGTTGACGTAGTAACAGTTCGAATGGGTATTTTGGAATTCCTGGAATTTCGGGAAAACCGGGAATTTGGGGAAAGGGACAACATGTTTTGCGTTCAACCTATGGGAAGAACAGTGTGGGTGAATGGTTGAAAGGTCGGAATCAGGTAAAAATGGCGAAAATGTTGGGAAATGGAGAACTATGAATACGTCCATTCATTTGAATGGGAGTTCCCTGGAAATTTGGGAATTTAGGGGAAAAAATAAATTTAAAAAAAATATAGGTAATACAACAATTGTCCTAGATGATGTGTAGGGGTTGGCGTTGGAATTTTTCAAAACGGTTGAAAAATGTTGACGTAGTAACAGTTCGAATTTAAATGGGTATTTTGGAATTCCTGGAATTTCGGGAAAACCGGGAATTTGGGGAAAGGGACATGTTTTGCGTTCAACCTATGTGAAGAACAGTGTGGGTGAATGGTTGAAAGGTCGGAATCAGGTAAAAATGGCGAAAATTTTGGGAAATATAGAACTATGAATACGTCCATTCATTTGAATGGGAGTTCCCTGGAAATTTGGGAATTTAGGGAAAAAAGGAATAAAAAAAAAAATATATAGGTAATACAACAATTGTCCTGGATGATGTGTAGGGGTTGGCGTTGGAATTTTTCAAAACGGTTGAAAAATGTTGACGTAGTAACAGTTCGAATTTAAATGGGTATTTTGGAATTCCTGGAATTTCGGGAAAACCGGGAATTTGGGGAAAGGGACATGTTTTGCGTTCAACCTATGTGAAGAACAGTGTGGGTGAATGGTTGAAAGGTCGGAATCAGGTAAAAATGGCGAAAATTTTGGGAAATATAGAACTATGAATACGTCCATTCATTTGAATGGGAGTTCCCTGGAAATTTGGGAATTTAGGGAAAAAAGGAATAAAAAAATATATATATAGGTAATACAACAATTGTCCTGGATGATGTGTAGGGGTTGGTGTTGGAATTTTTCAAAACGGTTGAAAAATGTTGACGTAGTAACAGTTCGAATTTAAATGGGTATTTTGGAATTCCTGGAATTTCGGGAAAACCGGGAATTTGGGGAAAGGGACATGTTTTGCGTTCAACCTATGTGAAGAACAGTGTGGGTGAATGGTTGAAAGGTCGGAATCAGGTAAAAATGGCAAAAATTTTGGGAAATATAGAACTATGAATACGTCCATTCATTTGAATGGGAGTTCCCTGGAAATTTGGGAATTTAGGGAAAAAAGGAATAAAAATAAAATATATAGGTAATACAACAATTGTCCTGGATGATGTGTAGGGGTTGGTGTTGGAATTTTTCAAAACGGTTGAAAAATGTTGACGTAGTAACAGTTCGAATTTAAATGGGTATTTTGGAATTCCTGGAATTTCGGGAAAACCGGGAATTTGTACAAAAATGAAAATGGTAGTTTTGTCGTACCAATAAGGTGGAATGGTCATAAACAGTTGAGAAATGTGGACTGCGAAAACTTTCCAGGGAGAGATGAAAATAGGGCTTTGGAAAACCGGGAATTCTGGGAATTCCTGGAATTTCTTTGAACTTAGAGGAAGTATGGTAGTTTGACTGTCCAAAGTGATTGGAGTGTGTGGATGGTGGAACGGTTCAAATCGGTTGAGAAATGTGGGATATGGTGAGGTTTGTGTAATGCCCATTCTTTTTCAATGGGGAGAAAATTACCGGAAATTCCGGAAAAACTGGAATTTTGGGAAAGGGACAACATGTTTTGTGTTCAACATATGTGAAGAGTAGTGAGTGTTGATGGTTGAAAGGTCAGAATCGGGTAAAAATGGTGCAACATTTTGGGAAATGTAGAACTATGAATACGTCCATTCATTTGAATGGGAATTTTCTAGAAATTTCAGGAAAAATGGGAATTTTTTAAAATATAGGTAATACAACAATTATCCTAGATGATATGAATGGGTTGGTGTTGGAATTTTTCAAAACGGTTGAAAAATGTTGACGCAACAGTTCAAATTTAAATGGATATTTTAGAATTCCTGGAAAACCGGGAATTTGTATCAAAATGGTAGTTGTCCCAATTATTAGGAATGTTTTGAATGTGTAATGGTCAAAAACGGTTGAAAAATGTGGACTATAAAAACCTTTCCAGGTAGAGGTGAAATTAGAGCTTTGGAAAACTGGGAATTCTGGGAATTTCTAGAATTCTTTTTTTAACTTGGAAAATTGTAGTTTGGTTGTCCAATCTGAGTGGAGTGTGTGGATGGTGGAATGGTTCAAATCGCTTGAGAAATGTGGGATATGCAGTCGATGGTGTATTTCCCATTCAGTGTCAATGGGGAGAAAATAACTGGAAATTCCGGGAAAACCGGGAATTTTGGGAAAGGGACAACATGTTTTGTGTCCGACATATGTGAAGAGTAGTGTGGGTGGATGGTTGAAAGGTCGGAATTGGGTAAAAATGGCGAACATTTTGGTCATTGTAGAACTATGAATAGGTCCATTCATTTGAATGGGAATTTCCTGGAAATTTGGGAATTTCAGGTATTCCTGAAATTTCGGAAAACCAGGATTTGGTAGTTTTGTTCTCCCAATTAAGAAGAATGTTTTGAAGGTGGAATGGTCAAAAACGGTGGAAAAATGTGGAATGTGATAACTTTCCAGGGAGAGGTGAAAATAGGGCTGAGAATTCTGGGAATTCCTGGAATTTTTGTTTAACTTGAAGTTTGATTGTCCAAGGTGAGTGGAGTGTGTGGATGTTGGAACGGTTCAAATCGCTTGAGAAATGTGGGATATGGAGAGTTTTGTATATTGTCCATTTATTGTCAATGGAGAGAAAATTACCGGAAATTTCGGGGAAAAAATTAATTTTGGGAAAAGGACAACATGTTTTGCATTCAAAATATGTGAAGAACAGTGTGGGTTGATGGTTGAAAGGTCGGAATCAGGTAAAAATGGTGCAATATTTTGAGCAATGTAGAACTATGAATACGTCCATTCACTTGAATGAGAATTTCCTGGAAATTACGGGAAAAACAGGAATTTTTGAAAATATAGGTAATACAACAATTCTTCTAGATGAATGGGTTGGTTTTGGAATTTTTCAAAACGGTTGAAAAATGTTGACGCAGTGACAGTTCGATTTTAAATGGGTATTTTGGAATTCCTGGAATTCCGGGAAAATCGTGAATTTGTATGAAAATGGTAGTTGTCCCAATTAAGAAAAATGTTTTGAAGGTGGAATGGTGAAAAACTTGGACATTGACACAATAATAATAATAATAAATAGATGTTTTGGTGTAGAATCTTTAAGTGTGAATGCTTGGACATTCACACAATAATCAGTGTTGAGATCAGAGTTCTAGAATAAACAAGGTGTCCTCTCTCACCTGGACTTGTTCTCTTCGAAGTGAGCACTGGTCTTGATGTACCGGGACAACTCGATCTGCATGTCGCCGAACAGAGGAACCACCTGGAGCTGCTGTAGAGTACAAACAAAACAAGAACTGGAGTGAGTAGAAATGACAGAGAAATAAGAGTTGGGACAGCAATAGACATCTTATAAGGGTACGCAGCATGGAGCGCTACTGCCTACTGACGCTGACGTTGACGAGACGCGGGGCCACCATCTTGGAGTGGTGATCCGCTCCACTCAATTAATTTGGCAGCTGTCAGCGCATTTAATTCATTTTACCTCACTGAATACCACTGATTTTCCCACCTTTTTTGGTCATACGTGTAGCTATGATAAAGGACACGTGTTTTGGCGTGTTTTATTATTCATAGTTTGCTTAACAGTAATAGAATATTCTTATATGCTATAAGTGACCGGACGTCCGAGATCAAAACTGGGAATATAATCCCAGAGAAGGGGGAAAAAAACGGTCAGCTATTTTTAAGTTGAAGAAACAATATGATTAGGTTATATGTACATGCGTATATCCTACATAAACAATCTATCAGTGACGTGCAGTCACTAGAGGCGGGGCCTCACCTGTCATCATGGAAAGAAAAAAAATGTAAACTTTTTTTTTTTTTAAATTAAATTGTTAAATGTATCCAGTGATTATACTATAAAGTTATTTTCCATTTAACCTCACCAGTTTTAGATTATTTTTATTCAAAATCGCTGAATTTTCACATTTGCCGTTCAAATACTGAGAAGAGACGGTGCGGTGATCAGCAGCCAGTTGAGGCACGTCACTCAGTGCCTCAACATGGATTGCGGACTCGGCTAACTGCTGGCCTGCTGTGCAGTGAGACTATATTGCTATATGAACTATATTATACATTTCCATAGTTTAGTTAGCTGAGGTATATAATGTACAGTGTATTTTGTCAACAACTGTATGTGTGTAAAGTATTTATTGTGCTGAGCGATCATAAAACGGATGCAAAAGACGCACTGGCTGAGGCTCGCAGTAGTCCCGCCTCCTGCACCCCCTGACGGGAGTGTTATATCAACTAAAGCCCACACTTAAACATTCCACGTGCAAGATTGAATCTATTTAAAAAAGTTATTCCATAAGAAGCCAAAAAGTGCAAAAACAATAATGTTGGTGTTGGAGGACTTGTGAATGATGCGGGGCCACAACATTAGGTACACCTGCAGAGTGCAGGTGTACCTAATTCTCAACTCCTCCAACACGAACATTATTGTTTTTGCACTTTTTGGCTTCTTATTAAATAACTTTTGTAACCTATTTTTATGGGCTTTCCTCTTTGTGATGTTAAGTTCCTGTTATGCGCTATTATACAGTAAATGCTTTGAGCTCTTATTTTGAAGGCGCTAAGAGCGGAAGTGATGACACAGAGTGGAGCGGAGGTTTTTGAAAGAAGGTAAATAAAGTGGTCCTCGTGTAAACTGGAGCCTCCGTGTTTGTTATTTTGTAGTTTCATACAGGATAGGCGACATTTATAAACCCTCGGTTACACTTTTTTAAATAGATTCAATCTTGCACGTGGAAAGTTTAAGTGAGGGCTTTAGTTGATATAACACTCCCGTCAGGGGGTTCATTAATCCAGCACAACAGCGGCGCATGGACTTCATTTATAAGTAAAGGTAAGACCATAATAACGTTTTTTTATTAAATGTGCTTTTTTGTGTGCTACAGTTTGTATGTGTAAAGTTACAGTTAAGTTAAAGTACCAATGATTGTCACACACACACTAGGTGTGGTGAAATTTGTCCTCTGCATTTGACCCATCCCCTTGTTCACCCCCTGGGAGGTGAGGGGAGGAGTGGGCAGTAGCGGCACCGCGCCCGGGAATCATTTTTGGTGATTTAACCCCCCAATTCCAACACTTGATGCTGAGTGCCAAGCAGGGAAGAATGCTGGTATGAGCTTTTTAACATAACCCGTTAACTGCTGCCAATCAAATGGTGAATAAGATACTCTTTAGGGTTCATATGTTTGTAAATCTGACTGTGATGAAGTCAGTGCCTCACCAGCCATCAACCTCACCGCACGTCACTGCAATCTATATATCTTAGGGACCTATAGACTGTATCTCTGTTGCTGCAGCAACAGAGAGTTTATTCTGTCTTGACAATTTGTATTGATATTTTGTATTACATTCTTCCCTTAAATGATAATGTTTACAGTGATTGTTTTATATGTATTTTTTTTTATGCATGTCTGTTAGAATAATTATGTATATATTATCACACAACTCTTATGCTTAAGGGCCATTGCTATAGTTATTATCAATTGTGCTGAAGTGGTATTTTTCTTTGTCTGTGCAAAGCTGGCAATCCAAAAGATTGCAAGCCAGTCTGGTATCAGCGTCTGTGTCCAGGAACGGCCTGCTGACTGCCAAGGCCGAACACCGCCGTGACGCAGACAGAGCAGAGACAAGGCGATATCACCAGTGTCAACACATTTGCATTTTTTGTATAATCATATATTGTGTCTAACTGGAGCTGTCGAGAAAACCCCCTTCCCTCAGCGTCAGCTTCAGTGATGTAACCAGGGACCTCCCAAATAAATAGAGGACGCACGTGGACTGGACTTTTAGAACGTAGTTTGGATCTGTAACTAGAGTACAGCCTAAAAAAACGTGTCTCCTCAATTGAGCCAAATTTAACTCTGTCTCTGCATGATTCCTTGCTTCTCGTCTGTTTAATAGATGTCATCAGTGTTTGAACCTGACAATGTGGCTTTGGATAAAAGCGTCCGTCAAATACTTAAACATAAACATATATAAACACCTGAAAGTCTTTATATCAGCTAAAACCACTAATCTGTTTCACTGGATTCAGAATAAAACTAAATTCCGTCTTACAATCTTTATCTTCATCGTTTATCTCAACTTTATGTTATTCAAGTAAGACATTTTTAAATGTAATTCATTTCATTGACAAGCAATTCTATTATGGTTTGCTAGCGGCTACGATTTCAGTACTATTGAAGATCTTTGCTCCTTCTCAACTCTGTGGTAATATTCTTTTCACAAAATACAACCAATAGTACGTTGATGTTAAATCTTACTTGTGAAAAGTAATCCCCCGATTCCTATTTTCAACAGTCTGCTCATTTGAGCAGAAACACGCTGAACACCATCTTTGTTTTCTACCTGTCAACTGTCATTTTAGGCTGCTTGCCGGCTTCTCGTCACCACTTCAAGATAGCGGCCAAATTTCTCGCATCACAGCAGCCAATACTGTGGCACGAGAAACTTTATTTGTCACCATGGAGACCAGGATTAGTGATTTAGAAGTAGCTAAAACACTGCAGACTGCTGTCGGAATAATTGTATCTAAGTTATCACAAAACTTTGTGTTTCAATGAGTTACCGGACAGACAAAAGGGGTCTTTGAACCTACCAAGAAGAAGGCTTGTAAAAATCCACTGTGTAGGATGGGAAGCAACATGAAGGTGTTCTGTTTCTTTTGTATTGTAATCAACAGAAAGATATTGTCTTGACCCAAGAACTACAAAGCGGAGAGGAAGCAGGGCCTGACTCCCCTCAAGGCGACCTCTTCTTTGAACTGTTTTACAACCTTTTCTTTGAACTGTTCTGTAACCAAAGGCGATGGCTGTTTACGACCCACGTCCCTTAGAAACAGTTGTACAAAGAATACAGTCCAGACGTTTCTCCTCAAATTGAGCCAAATTGAATTCTGTCTGTGTTTAATTCTTTGCTTCTTGTCTTGTTTAATAGATGTCATCACTGCGGATGGACTTTAGCCACTAGCTAGCTAGCCATGTCTTAAAGCACCTCTTCCTGAGGGCGTTTCAGTGTTATAACTTCACCTTTATCTTTAGTTTTTAAGTCAAAATTGGTCCGTTCTCCCTTTTCTGTCTACACACGGTGTCTGCTTGTAAGTACTTTGTGTGTGTGCCATGTCGAATATGCTCCTCTGCTCGTAAAATCAGCAATGTAATGACGTGACGATGTGCCGTCATTCCCATTAAAAATAAAAATGGGGAACCGGTACTTTTCAAACAGAGTATAGTACCGTTTTTGATTCATTAGTACCGCGATACTATACTAGTGTAACCCTTACAGCTTCACTCCATTTTGGTGAATGCTATATGACTCAGGGACCCAAAAGGGACTGAGTCTATCCAGTGTTAATATTTTTACTTTCAACACTTAAATATCTCTAAATCAACTTTAGATCTATTCCTTAATTAAAACCCCCAAAACAAGTGAATTTGTCACGTTGTGTAATTGGTAAATAAAAACAGAATACAATGATTTGCAAATCCTTTTCAACTTATATTCAATTAAATAGACTGCAAAAACAAGATATTTAATGTTCACACTGGAAAACTTTGTTATTTTTTGCAAATATTAGCTCAAAAGCTGGCACAAGTGGCAAAAAAGATTGAGAAAGTTGAGGAATGCTCATCAAACACTTATTTGGAACATCCCACAGGTGAACAGGCTCATTGGGAACAGGTGGGTGCCATGATTGGGTATAAAAGCAGCTTCCATGAAATGCTCAGTCATTCACAAACAAGGATGGGGCGAAGGTCACCACTTTGTCAACAAATGCGTGAGCAAATTGTCCAACAGTTTAAGAACAACATTTCTCAACCAGCTATTGCAAGGAATTTAGGGATTTCACCATCTACGCTCCGTAATATCATCAAAAGGTTCAGAGAATCTGGAGAAATCACTGCACGTAAGCGATGATATTACGGACCTTCGATCCCTCAGGCTGCATCAAAAAGTGACAGTGTGTAAAGGATATCACAACATGGGCTCAGGAACACTTCAGAAAACCACTGTCAGTAACTACAGTTGGTCGCTACATCTGTAAGTGCAAGTTAATTATTATTATTATTGTTAACTATACGAAGCCAAAGCCATTTATCAACAACACCCAGAAATGCCACCGGCTTCGCTGGGCCCGAGCTCATCTAAGATGGACTGATGCAAAGTGTAAAAGTGTTCTGTGGTCTGACGAGTCCACATTTCAAATTGTTTTTGGAAACTGTACATCGTGTCCTCCGGACCAAAGAGGAAAAGAACCATCCGGACTGTTATAGGTGCAAAGTGTAAAAGCCAGCATGTGTGATGGTATGGGGGTGTATTAGTGCCCAAGGCATGGGTAACTTACACATCTGTGAAAGCACCATTAATGCTGAAAGGTACATACAGGTTTTGGAGCAACATATGTTGCCATCCAAGCAACGTTATCATGGACGCCCCTGCTTATTTCAGCAAGACAATGCCAAACTACGTATTACAATAGCGTGGCTTTATAGTAAAAGAGTGCGGGTACTAGACTGGCCTGCCTGTAGTCCAGACCTGTCTCCCATTGAAAATGTGTGGCGCATTATGAAGCCTAAAATAGCACAACGGAGACCCCCGGACTGTTGAGCAACTTAAGCTGTACATCAAGCAAGAATGGGAAAGAATTCCACTTGAGAAGCTTCAAAAATGTTAACTGAGTGTTGTTAAAAGGAAAGGCCATGTAACACAGTGGTAAAAATGCCCCTGTGACAACTTTTTTGCAATGTATTGCTGCCATGAAATCCTAAGTTAATGATTATTTTCAAAAAAAATAAAAGGTTTCTCAGTGTGAACATTAAATATCTCGTCTTTGCAGTCTATTCAATTGAATATAAGTTGAAAAGGATTTGCAAATCATTGTATTCTGTTTTTATTTACCATTTACACAACGTGACAACTTCACTGCTAGTTTTGAAGCCAAAATACGTCCATTCTGTCTCCACCCTGTTTCCGCTTGTAAGCGCTCTGTGTGTGCGCGCCTGGTTCCAATTTTAATTTGGTATATCTTTTTTTAAGGTAGCGTTTCGGTACAAATTCCACTTCCTGCAGCCTCCTACCTTGAAGAACTTGTCGATCTTGGTCAGGTTGATTCTCTTCTTGGCGTCCATCTTGTAGATGTTGCTGCTGTTCCCGTCCATGAGGTACAAGCCAAAGCCCATCACCTGTGCGCAAAGTGCGGGGGGGTCAGCAGGGGCCAACTAACCCACAAAGAGCTCCGGCCACTCACTTTGAGCAGCATGTGCTTCTCGCCGGGGGTGAGGTACATCTTGTTGTCGTAGTACTCCACACACAGGTTGACGATGTCGGCCAGCAGCTCCTCGTAGCCGTTGATCACCTCCAGCTGCTGCTGCAGAGACTGCAGGGCCACCGAGGATCCAGACCGTTAGCTGACTCATGCTAAGTTGCATTACAGTGGCCACACGCAGGATTCTCACAGGTATGAGGCAAAAACCTCTGATGCTTTTTGAGAACCCACCTGCGTGATCTTGTTGTGGTTTGCCAGGAACATGGACAAGTTCTGAGACTCCTGGATGGACGAGGGCTCGGACATTTTCCTTAGGAACTGGGCGGCGCTGCAAGGAGAATTGGATTCGGTTCAAATCAGAATTGGATTCAGATACGTGATGGAGATGGTTCAAGTACTGACTTAGTATTACAGGTTTTATTTGTTTTTAAAGTTAAAGTTAAAGTGCCAATGATGATGCGAAATTATTCTCTGCATTTGACCCATCACCCTTGATCACCCCCGGGAGCAGTGAGCAGCAGCGGTGGCCACGCCCGGGAATCAATTTTGGTGATTTAACCCCCAATTCCAATCTTTGATGAGTGCCAAGCAGGGAGGTAATGGGTCCCATTTTTATAGTCTTTGGTATGACTCGGCCGGGGTTTGAACTCACAACCTACTCAGGGCGGACACTCTAACCACTAGGCCACTGAACTACTTTATTCTAAAATATTGAATCTCATTTTTGGTAGTTATTAAATGTTCTTATTATTTTTTATTTTTTTTCCCCTTAACTAAAAAAAAAACATTGTAACGCACGAGCGTTTTAACAATAGAGAAAAAAGACAGCATTAGCTTTCAGCTAACATTAACAAATAGCCCACATTAGCCAAAAGCTAGCATTTGTTGATAACTAGCATTAGTTTATAGCTAGCATTAGCTTATAACTAAAATGTGTTAATAGCTAGAATTAGTTGATATCTAGCATTAGCTTATTGCAAAAAATTTATAGCTAGCATTAGCTAATAGCTAGCATGAGTTTATAGCTAGAATTAGCTTATAGCTAACATTAATAGCTAACATTAGCCAATAGATAGCATTTGTTGAGAACTAGCATTAGCTTAGAGCTATAATTAGCTTACAACTAGAATGAGTTAATAGCTCAAATTAGCTAATAGCTAGCATTAGTTAATATCGAACATTAGCTTATTGCAAACATGAGTAACTGGCATTAGCTAATAGCTAGCATTAGCTTATAGCTGACATTAATAGCTCACATTAGCCAATATCTACCATTTGTTGATAACTAGCATTAGCTTATAGCTAGCATGAACTAAAAGTTAACTTGACTTATATGACTTGTTGTATAACTACAAAATTGGCAAAACAAAAAACAAAAAAAAAAGCTACCATAATAACATTAGCATGCTAACATATATGCATCAAGTAACAAAATGTTTGACACTGAGGAATACATCTGCAAAAATTAGCAAAAAAAAGTTTGCATGCTAACTGTACCATGTGTCAAGTATAACTACAAAATTAGCGAAAAAAATCAACATTAGCATGCTAACAGTTATCATTTGGCAAGTAACAAAACATTTGACACTGACGCATACATCTGCAAAATAAGCAAAAAAAAAGTTAGCATGCTAACAGTATCATGCGCCATATACCAAAATAAGGTGTATAACTACAAAATTCGCACACAAAAAAAACTAGCATAACATTAGCATGCTACCATGTATAATTCGTCAAGTAACAAAATGTTTGTGGAGTATACCAACAAAGTTAGCAAAAAAGCTAGCATGCTAATATTAAAATGCTAACGCTTGTGTCTGGCTAAAAGGTGAGTGCGTACCGCTTGTAAGCCGAGTGGTCGTTCTTGACGCTACACTTCATATTCTTCAGCTCGTCCAGGACAGCGAACATGTTGATGAACTTGCCCAGAGTCAGCAGGTAGGCCTCCGACACAAAGTCCTTGCGCCGCTCCGTGTGACACAGGCGCCGCACCTCGTTGCAGAAGCGGTCGATGGCGGTGCGCTGAAAAAAAAGCAGTCCGCTGTGAGTGAGACTAGAGGCCAGCCTCCTACTTTGAGGGTGGACTAGAGGCCATCCTCCTACTTTGAGGGTGGACTAGAGGCCATCCTCCTACTTTGAGGGTGGACTAGAGGCCAGCCTCCTACTTTGAGGGTGGACTAGAGACCAGCCTCATACTCTGAGGGTGGACTAGAGGCCAGCCTCCTACTTTGAGGGTGGACTAGAGACCAGCCTCTTACTTTGAGGGTGGACTAGAGGCCAGCCTCCTACTTTGAGGGTGGACTAAAGGCCAGCCTCCTACTTTGAGGGTGGACTAAAGGCCAGCCTCCTACTTTGAGGGTGGACTAAAGGCCAGCCTCCTACTTTGAGGGTGGACTAGAAACCAACCAGACTCCTACTTTGAGGGTGGACTAGAAACCAACCAGACTCCTACTTTGAGGGTGGACTAGAGACCAGCCAGACTCCTACTTTGAGGGTGGACTAGAGACCTGCCAGTCTCCTACTTTGAGGGTGTACTAGAGACCAACCTCCTACTTTGAGGGTGGACTAGAAGCCAGCCTCCAACTTTGAGGGTGGACTAGAGACCAGCCATCCCCCTACTTTGAGGGTGGACTATAGGCCAGCCATCCTCCTACTTTGAGGGTGGACTAGAGGCCAGCCTCTTACTTTGAGGGTGGACTAAAGGCCAGCCTCCTACTTTGAGGGTGGACTAGAAACCAACCAGACTCCTACTTTGAGGGTGGACGAGAGACCAGCCAGACTCCTACTTTGAGGGTGGACTAGAGACCAGCCAGACTCCTACTTTGAGGGTGTACTAGAGACCAACCTCCTACTTTGAGGGTGGACTAAAGGCCAGCCTCCTACTTTGAGGGTGGACTAGAAACCAACCAGCCTCCTACTTTGAGGGTGGACTAGAGACCAGCCAGCCTCCTACTTTGAGGGTGGACTAGAGGCCAGCCTCCTACTTTGAGGGTGGACTAGAGGCCAGCCTCCTACTTTGAGGGTGGACTAGAGGCCAGCCTCCTACTTTGAGGGTGGACTAGAGGCCAGCCTCCTACTTTGAGGGTGGACTAGAGGCCAGCCTCCTGCACTACCATGAGCTAATGCAACAAAATGTCGTTCTTATCGATACTGTAAAGTTCAAATTTGAATGACAATAAAAAGAAAGTCTAAGTGTAGTCTAAGTCTACTTTGAGGGTGGACTAGAGACCAGCCTCCTACTTTGAGGGTGGAATAGAGACCAGCCTCCTACTTTGAAGGTGGACAAGAGACCAGCCTCCTACTTTGAAGGTGGACGAGAGACCAGCCACACTCCTACTTTGAGGGTGGACTAGAGACCAGCCACCCTCCTACTTTGAGGGTGGACTAAAGACCAGCCTTCTACTTTGAGGGTGGAATAGAGACCAGCCTCCTACTTTGAGGGTGGACAAGAGACCAGCCTCCTACTTTGAGGGTGGACGAGAGACCAGCCAGCCTCCTACTTTGAGGGTGGACTAGAGACCAGCCAGCCTCCTACTTTGAGGGTGGACTAGAGGCCAGCCTCCTACTTTGAGGGTGGACTAGAGGCCAGCCTCCTGCACTACCATGAGCTAATGCAACAAAATGTCGTTCTTATCGATACTGTAAAGTTCAAATTTGAATGACAATAAAAATAAAGTCAAAGTGTAGTCTAAGTCTAAGTCTAGTCTAAGTCTACTTTGAGGGTGGACTAGAGACCAGCCTCCTACTTTGAGGGTGGAATAGAGACCAGCCTCCTACTTTGAAGGTGGACGAGAGACCAGCCTCCTACTTTGAGGGTGGAATAGAGACCAGCCAGCCTCCTACTTTGAGGGTGGACTAGAGACCAGCCACCCTCCTACTTTGAAGGTGGACGAGAGACCAGCCTCCTACTTTGAAGGTGGACGAGAGACCAGCCACCCTCCTACTTTGAGGGTGGACTAGAGACCAGCCACCCTCCTACTTTGAGGGTGGACTAAAGACCAGCCTTCTACTTTGAGGGTGGAATAGAGACCAGCCTCCTACTTTGAGGGTGGACGAGAGACCAGCCAGCCTCCTACTTTGAGGGTGGACTAGAGACCAGCCAGCCTCCTACTTTGAGGGTGGACTATAGGCCAGCCATCCTCCTACTTTGAGGGTGGACTAGAGGCCAGCCTCTTACTTTGAGGGTGGACTAAAGGCCAGCCTCCTACTTTGAGGGTGGACTAGAAACCAACCAGACTCCTACTTTGAGGGTGGACGAGAGACCAGCCAGACTCCTACTTTGAGGGTGGACTAGAGACCAGCCAGACTCCTACTTTGAGGGTGTACTAGAGACCAACCTCCTACTTTGAGGGTGGACTAAAGGCCAGCCTCCTACTTTGAGGGTGGACTAGAAACCAACCAGCCTCCTACTTTGAGGGTGGACTAGAGACCAGCCAGCCTCCTACTTTGAGGGTGGACTAGAGGCCAGCCTCCTACTTTGAGGGTGGACTAGAGGCCAGCCTCCTACTTTGAGGGTGGACTAGAGGCCAGCCTCCTACTTTGAGGGTGGACTAGAGGCCAGCCTCCTACTTTGAGGGTGGACTAGAGGCCAGCCTCCTACTTTGAGGGTGGACTAGAGGCCAGCCTCCTGCACTACCATGAGCTAATGCAACAAAATGTCGTTCTTATCGATACTGTAAAGTTCAAATTTGAATGACAATAAAAAGAAAGTCTAAGTGTAGTCTAAGTCTACTTTGAGGGTGGACTAGAGACCAGCCTCCTACTTTGAGGGTGGAATAGAGACCAGCCTCCTACTTTGAAGGTGGACAAGAGACCAGCCTCCTACTTTGAAGGTGGACGAGAGACCAGCCACACTCCTACTTTGAGGGTGGACTAGAGACCAGCCACCCTCCTACTTTGAGGGTGGACTAAAGACCAGCCTTCTACTTTGAGGGTGGAATAGAGACCAGCCTCCTACTTTGAGGGTGGACGAGAGACCAGCCTCCTACTTTGAGGGTGGACGAGAGACCAGCCAGCCTCCTACTTTGAGGGTGGACTAGAGACCAGCCAGCCTCCTACTTTGAGGGTGGACTAGAGGCCAGCCTCCTACTTTGAGGGTGGACTAGAGGCCAGCCTCCTGCACTACCATGAGCTAATGCAACAAAATGTCGTTCTTATCGATACTGTAAAGTTCAAATTTGAATGACAATAAAAATAAAGTCAAAGTGTAGTCTAAGTCTAAGTCTAGTCTAAGTCTACTTTGAGGGTGGACTAGAGACCAGCCTCCTACTTTGAGGGTGGAATAGAGACCAGCCTCCTACTTTGAAGGTGGACGAGAGACCAGCCTCCTACTTTGAGGGTGGAATAGAGACCAGCCAGCCTCCTACTTTGAGGGTGGACTAGAGACCAGCCACCCTCCTACTTTGAAGGTGGACGAGAGACCAGCCTCCTACTTTGAAGGTGGACGAGAGACCAGCCACCCTCCTACTTTGAGGGTGGACTAGAGACCAGCCACCCTCCTACTTTGAGGGTGGACTAAAGACCAGCCTTCTACTTTGAGGGTGGAATAGAGACCAGCCTCCTACTTTGAGGGTGGACGAGAGACCAGCCAGCCTCCTACTTTGAGGGTGGACTAGAGACCAGCCAGCCTCCTACTTTGAGGGTGGACTAGAGACCAGCCAGCCTCCTACTTTGAGGGTGGACTAGAGACCAGCCAGTCTCCTATTTTGAGGGTGGACTAAAGGCCAGCCTCCTACTTTGAGGGCGGACTAGGAGGCTGGGAGGCCAACCTCCTACTTTGAGGGTGGACTAGAGACCAGCCAGCCTCCTACTTTGAGGGTGGACTAGAGACCAGCCACCCTCCTACTTTGGAGGGTGGACTAGAGACCAGCCTCCTACCTGGAAGTACATGAAGTTCATCAGCTTGGTGACTTCGGGCTCCAGCACCTCCACCGTCTTCTCGTAGATCTCCACCCTGTTGGGCTGCTCGTTGCATTTCACCTGCAGCGGGCGAGCGAGCACAGAGGTGAGGAAGTGCCGGGCGAGGACGCAAAAAGACCAGTGTTTACCTGCGGTATTGCACGTGAGCAGCTCCTCCAGGTGTAGAGCATGATGGCGTACTCCTGGCCCTTCTCCAACATCTCATTCTATCAGCACACATGGTCACTTCATTAGGAACACCACTACAAACCCTGCAGCTGTGTTGACTTTGAATCGGGAATCGTTTTGAATCTAATCGAATCGGGAGTTGCCCAACAAGCTAGAATTATTTGATAGCTAGCATTAGTCAATATCTGGCATTAGCTTATTGCTAGCATTAGTTGTTAACATTTGTTAATAGCTAGCATTAGCTTATAGCTAGCATTAGCTTATAGCTAGCATTAGTTTATAGCTAGAATTAGTCAATAGCTCAAATTATTTGATAGCTAGCATTAGTCAATATCTGGCATTTGCTTTTTGCTAGCATTACTTATTAGCATTTGTTAATAGCCAGCATTAGCTTATAGCTATCATTAGTTTAAAGCTAGCATTAGCTTATAGCTAGCATTAGTTAATAGCTCAAATTAGCTAATAGCTCAAATTAGTTGATAGCCAACATTAGTTAATATCTAGCATTAGCTTATTGCGAATATTAATAGCTAGCATTAGTTTACAGCTAAAATTAGTTTATAGACAGCATTAGCTTTTGGCTAACATTAGCCAAAAGCTAACATTTGTTGATAACTAGCATTAACTTATAGATAGCATTAGTTTATAGCTAGAATTAGCTTAAGGCCAGAATTTGTTACCCACATATGCGGTCCTCTCCAAGGTTTCTCATAGTCATTCACATCGACGTCCCACTGGGGTGAGTTTTTCCTTGCCCTTATGTGGGCTCTGTACCGAGGATGTCGTTGTGGCTTGTGCAGCCCTTTGAGACACTTGTGATTTAGGGCTATATACCGTAAATAAACATTGATTGATATAGCTAACATTAACTAATAGCTCACATTAGCCAATAACTAGCAGCTTATAACTAGCATTAGCTCACAGCTAACATTACCTTATAGCTTGCATTAGATTAGTTAATAACTCACATTAGCTAATAGCTAGTACTAGTTGATAACTAGCATTATTTAATAGCTAGCATTAGCTTATATTTTGCATTAGAATATAGTTAATAGCTCATATTAGCTAAAAGCTAACATTAGCTTATATTTTGCATTAGATTACAGTTAATAACTCACATTAGCTAATAGCTACTATTAGTTGATAACTAGCATGATTTAATAGCTAGCATTAGCTTATATTTTGCATTAGAATATAGTTAATAGCTCACATTAATTAAAAGCTAACATTATCTTATATTTTGCATTAGATTATAGTTAATAACTCACATTAGCTAATAGCTAGTATTAGTTGATAACTAACATTATTTAATAGCTAGCATTAGCTCATAGCTAACATTAATTTATAGCTAAAATTAGTTTATAACGAGCATTAGCTTACAGCTAACATTAACTTATAGCTCACATTAGCCAATAACTAGCATTAGTTTATAACTAGCATTTTTAATAGCTAGCATTAGCTCACAGCTAACATTACCTTATAGCTTGCATTAGATTATAGTTAATAACTCACATTAGCTAATAGCTAGTATTAGATGATAACTAACATTATTTAATAGCTAGCATTAGCTTAAAGCTAGCATTAGTTTATAGCTAAAACTAATTTATAGCGAGCATTACCTTATAGCTAACATTAACTAATAGCTCACATGTGCCAATAACTAGCAGCTTATAACTAGCATTAGCTCACAACTAACATAGCTTGCATTAGATTACAGTTAACAACTCACATTAGCTAATAGCTAGTATTGTTGATAACTAGCATTATTTAATAGCTAGCATTAGCTTATAGCTAACATTAGCTTATATTTTGCATTAGAATATAGTTAATAGCTCATATTAGCTAAAAGCTAACATTAGCTTATATTTTGAATTAGATTATAGTTAATAACTCACATTAGCTAATAGCTAGCATTAGTTGATAACTAGCATTAATTAATAGTTAGCATTGGCTTATAGTTAATAGCTCACATTAGCTAAAAGCTAGCATCGTCCGCACCGTGCTGAAGCAGAATGAGTCCACAATGACAGCAGAGGACGTTGAAATAATGTCTAAACATTTATCCAAGAAACTATGGAGAAGCTGCTGCAAGGACACACTATAGAAGTCCACTCTAGCTGAAAGGTTGAAGAAGGAGAAGTGGGTCACCATGCTGGAGTGGACGGTGGCCTGCTCGATGTATCTGGCGATGCCCGTCACGAAGGCGTTGCGGTCCTCAAAGTTGGTGTTGAAGTTGGGCTGCGGGGGAGAATGGCGGACAAGACGGTGTGACCCACGGGACATGACGTATCTAGCACGTCTACCACCCACCTGGTACATGACGGAGGAGGGCAGGGGCTCGATGCACGGCTGCTGGTCCGGCAGCGGCAGCTCCTCCAGCAGGTCCACGTTGGACAGAGCATCCTCTAAGGTGACGGGGGACGTCATGCTGCTGCAAAACATAAGACGCCATCTTGAATAGTGTCACATACCAAGTTAAAGGGTTGGGGGCGTGGTTAAGAGGGGAGGAGTATATTTACAGCTAGAATTCACTAAGTCAAGTATTTCATATATATATATATATATATATATAAACATATATGTATATATATATGTGTATATATATATATATATATATATATATACACATATATATATATATATATATATATAAACATATATGTATATATATATATATATATATATATATATATATATATATATATATACACACACACACATATATGTACCGTATTTTCCGCACTATAAGGCGCACCTAAAAACCACAAATTTTCTCAAAAGCTGACAGTGCGCCTTATAACCCGGTGCGCTTTATATATGGATAAATATTAAGATTCATTTTCATAAAGTTTCGGTCTCGTAACTACGGTAAACAGCCGCCATCTTTTTTCC
Organism: Nerophis lumbriciformis; assembly: GCF_033978685.3. NCBI lineage: Eukaryota > Metazoa > Chordata > Actinopteri > Syngnathiformes > Syngnathidae > Nerophis > Nerophis lumbriciformis. The sequence goes on along the minus strand of NC_084565.2, from coordinate 6,946,285 downwards.
CGGTAGAACAGGAAGCGCTTCTTCTTCTACGCAAGCAACCGCCAAGGTAAGCACCCGCCCCCATAGAACAGGAAGCGCTTCTTCTTCTACTGTAAGCAACCACCCGCCCGCGTAGAAGAAGAAAAAGCGCGCGGATATTACGTACGTTTCATTTCCTTTGTGTGTTTACATCTGTAAAGACCACAAAATGGCTCCTACTAAACGACAGGGATCCGGTTCATGAAAAGACGCAATCTCTCCATCCGCACACGGATTACTATTTCACAGCAACTGATATTCCTGTGAACCGCACTGTGGATACAACGGGAGGCACGTACGGTGAATATTCGCACCACAGGGAATGAGAAGTCATCCTTCACTGTGGTTCTAGCTTGCCATGCTAATGGCCAGAAACTTCCACCCATGGTGATATTCAAAAGGAAGACCTTGCCAAAAGAGACCTTTCCAGCCGGCGTCATCATAAAAGCTAACTCGAAGGGATGGATGAAGAAAAGATGAGCGAGTGGTTAAGGTAAGTTTAAGTTTACGCGAAGAGGCCGGGTGTCTTTTTTCACGCAGCTTCGTCCATGTTGATATACGATTGCATGCGCGCCCACATCACGCTGGTTTTTAATATATTATTAAAGTTTGACTGACCTATTTGACTGTTTTTTTGACATTCCTTTAGCGCAGTTAGATGCGGCTTACAACACGGGGCGGCTTATAGGTGGACAAAGTTTTGAAATATGCCGTTCATTGAAGGCGCGGCTTATAACCCAGGGCGCCTTATGGTGCGGAAAATACGGTATATATATATGTATATATATGTATACATATGTATGTATATATATATATATATATATATATATATATATATATATATATATATATATATATATATATATATATATACACATATGTATATATATATATATATATATATATATATATATGTATATATAAGAAATACTTGACTTTCAGTGAATTCTAGCTATAAATATATATTTATTTTATTATTATATATATATATATATATATATATACATATATATATATATATATATATATATATATATATATATGTATATATATATATATATATATATATATATATATAAAAAAAGAAATACTTGAATTTCAGTGTTCATTTATTTACACATATACTTGTTGAGTTAAGGGTTGAATTGTCCATCCTTGTTCTATTCTCTGTCACTATTTTTCTAACCATGCTGAACACCCTCTCTGATGATGCATTGCTGTGTGGCACGCACAAAAGTGCTTTCATCAAATGCACTAGATGGCAGTATTGTCCTGTTTAAGAGTGTCAAAACATTGCTGTTTACGGCAGACGAACTGCTTTACGGTAGACGAAAATGTGACTGCTGTTGTTGTGTGTTGTTACCGCGCTGGGAGGACGTTAATGAAACTGCCTAACAATAAACCCACATAAGAAACCAAGAAGTCGCCCTCCATCATTCTACAGTTATAACGTGATTGGGCAGGCGGACCTGAGTCCGCCTGAATTTCGGGAGATTTTCGGGAGATAATTTGTCCCGGGAGGTTTTCAGGAGAGGCGCCGAATTTCGGGAGTCTACCGGAAAATCCGGGAGGGTTGGCCAGTATGTCCCTTTCAGACATTGCATTTAGTTCCCATTAAAACATTCACATGTTGCACAATGAGATGTAAGCAGGGGATCATGTGTACATTCCTGCAACTTTCTGTTTGTAAAAAATATATTTTTATTAGTATTTATTTAATATACTAACAGCATTTCATGATTAATATTTATAAATGAAGATTCCTAATAAATGACACTAGAATAAGCACACATTTGATTGGTAAATCATAGTGTAACGACCTGGAATGGCACTTTATGTGTGGTGTTGGAGTTGTCCGACTTTTTGTGTGGCTGTAAACGCATCACTGGTGCCATATGTGCATGTGTTGGTGCAAGTGAGAAAGAGCGAGCGGCTGCTGTTGATATAACAAAGTTGCTTTTGGTCTGGTCTGTACTGCAGAAAATGACCAGTTTTGCTTGATATCATTTTTTTACTAATGTTTTGGTGATGTGTTTATGGCTGACAATAAAGAGTTTTGCTCAGTAAAGTGATGGATGGAATTCATGACCTCAAAGTGTCTCGACAGACGTTACAATATTTGAACAGTGATGACGAAAACTGTTTTCTCTGGCATGTCCGTGTCGTGTTGAAAATTGTTATGCGCCTATTTTTTATTAGATTTTGTGCGTGGCATAGATTTGCCGTGCGCAGAGGACGCTTGAGCAGTGCACAATTGCACAGGCGTGCACCTTAGAGGGAACGTTGCTCTGGGGTAAAATGTTGCAAAGTGAGCTGGGAAAAAAAAGTTAGCATGCTAACAGTTAGCATTTGTCAAATACCAAGTTATATGACTGCGGTAAATGGTTGCAAAATGAGTAAAAAAAAAAAGTTAGCATGCTAACCCTTAACACATGTCACCTAAGTTATATGACTCTGGGGTAAACGGTTGCAAAATGAGTAAAAAAAAAGTTAGCATGCTAACCCTTAGCACTTAAGTTATATGACTCTGGGGTAAACGGTTGAAAAAGTTAGCATGCTAACAGTTAGCATGTGTCACATACCAAGTTATATGACTCTGCGGTAAATGGCTGCAAAATGAGTAAAAAAAAAGTTAGCATGCTAACAGTTAGCATGTGTCACATACCAAGTTATATGACTCTGGAGCAAACGTTTGCAAACTTAGCAACCTAACTAATTTTAGCATACTGTATGTCCATCCATCCAGCCATTTTCTACCGCTATGACTCTGAGGTAAACGGTTGCAAAATGAGGTAAAAAAAAATGTGCCTTAATAATAGCTATAGCTAATAGTTTTTTCCAAAGGGACCTTAGTCAGACCAATGTGGTCTGTATATGATGCAAGGCAAGACTGCTAATACCACACCACCTTAGCTCACCCTTTAGAGCACAGCTGTAACTTCCTGCCACTAAACCTGCTTAAAATAGTTCTCAGGTGTCTCTATGTTCCCATTTTCACACTTTGCACTATTTTTTTTTACACTTTAAGAAGCATTTCTTACATATTCCTTATTTCTAAAATCTTCAATGTCATTTGACTATTTTGTTGTGCACGCTTTTGTTGACATTTCCTGGCTGCCTTGATTACCATCACAGGAAGTTACATTTCAAAATAAAAATGTTGACATTTATACTGTTCTGCTGCTGCTCAATAAAAAATATAAATAATTATCGATACAAAACATTGATATCATGATACAGACTTCAATACTCCAATGAGACAAGGTTACAAGTACTGTGCCATAGGTGGGTTAGTTAGGGTGGGCAAATCAAGCGCTCCTTCTCTCCTCACAGCCTGCTGTTGAACAAACATGACTTCTTCACTTATCTGCTGCAAAACTTATTTTTACACTTGCATGATCGTTAAAACCATCTAAAAAAAAAACCCCACCAAGGTCCGGTTTAGTTTCACTTCTTTTAACACGTGAATGACAGTTAAGAAGATTACCATACAGGTAATAGAGGATTTAGCTTGGCAGCAGTTTGACCCTGGAACAGACTATTTATATTTACATGCACTTCTTTGAGAACAAATACATCTAAAACCAACTATAACAACACATCAGATGTTTTTGCCAATCCAACAACACAACGCCAAGATTTCAAAATAAAATCGGGTCATTAGTCAATATCTGACATTAGCTTATTTTTAGCATTAGTTAATAGCTAGCATTAGTTTATAGCTAGAATTAGCTTACACTATAATTAGTTAATAGCTCAAATTAGCTAGCATTAGTTGATAGCTAACATTAGTTAATATCTAGCATTAGCTTATTGCGAACATTAATAGCTAGCGTTAGTTTATAGCAAAATGTTGTTTATAGCCAGAATTAGCTTTTAGCTAACATTAACTAATAGTTCACATTAGCCAATAGCTAGCATTTGTTGATAACTAGCATTAGTTTATTGCTAGAATTAGCTTATAAAGTAGATGGATGGATGGATAGAATTAGTTAATAGCTCAAATTAGCTAATAGCTAGCATTAGTAGATAGCTAGCATTAGTTAATATCTAGCATTAGCTTATTGCGAACATTAATAGCTAGCATTAGCTAATAGCTAGCATTAGTTTATAGCTAAAATTAGTTTATAGCTAGCATTAACTAATAGCTCACATTAGCCAATAGCTAGCATTTGTTGATAACTAGCATTATTTAATAGCTAGCATTAGCTTATAGCTAACATTAGCTTATATTTTGCATTAGATTATAGTTAACAACTCACATTAGCTAACAGCTGGCATTAGTTCATAACTAACATTATCTAATAGCTAGCATTAGCTTATAGCTAACATTATCTTATATTTTGCAGTAGATTATAGTTAATAACTCATTACCTAATAGCTAGCATTAGTTGATAACTAGCATTATTTAATAGCTAGCATTAGATTATAGCTAACATTATCTTATATTTTGCAGTAGATTATAGTTAATAACTCATTACCTAATAGCTGGCATTAGTTGATAACTAGCATTATTTAATAGCTAGCATTAGCTTATAGCTAACATTATCTTATATTTTGCAGTAGATTATAGTTAATAACTCATTACCTAATAGCTAGCATTAGCTTATAGCTAACATTATCTTATATTTTGCAGTAGATTATAGTTAATAACTCATTATCTAATAGCTAGCATTAGTTGATAACTAGCATTATTTAATAGCTAGCATTAGCTTATAACTAACATTATCTTATATTTTGCAGTAGATTATAGTTAATAACTCATTACCTAATAGCTAGCATTAGTTGATAACTAGCATTATTTAATAGCTAGCATTAGCTTATAGCTAACATGATCTTATATTTTTCAGTAGATTATAGTTAATAACTCATTACCTAATAGCTAGCATTAGTTGATAACTAGCATTATTTAATAGCTAGCATTAGCTTATAGCTAACATTATCTTATATTTTGCAGTAGATTATAGTTAATAACTCATTACCTAATAGCTAGCATTAGTTGATAACCAGCATTATTTAATAGCTAGCATTAGCTTATAGCTAACATTATCTTATATTTTGCAGTAGATTATAGTTAATAACTCATTACCTAATAGCTAGCATTAGTTGATAACTAACATTATCTAATAGCTAGCATTAGCTTATAGCTAACATTATCTTATATTTTGCAGTAGATTATAGTTAATAACTCATTACCTAATAGCTAGCATTAGTTGATAACTAGCATTATTTAATAGCTAGCATTAGCTTATAGCTAACATTAGCTTATATTTTGCATTAGATTATAGTTAATAACTCACATTAGCTAACAGCTGGCATTAGTTCATAACTAACATTATCTAATAGCTAGCATTAGCTTATAGCTAACATTATCTTATATTTTGCAGTAGATTATAGTTAATAACTCATTACCTAATAGCTAGCATTAGTTGATAACTAGCATTATTTAATAGCTAGCATTAGCTTATAGCTAACATTATCTTATATTTTGCAGTAGATTATAGTTAATAACTCATTACCTAATAGCTAGCATTAGTTGATAACTAGCATTACTTAATAGCTAGCATTAGCTTATAGCTAACATTCTTATATTTTGTAGTAGATTATAGTTAATAACTCATTACCTAATAGCTAGCATTAGTTGATAACTAGCATTATTTAATAGCTAGCATTAGCTTATAGCTAACATTATCTTATATTTTGCAGTAGATTATAGTTAATAACTCATTACCTTATAGCTAGCATTAGTTGATAACTAGCATTATTTAATAGCTAGCATTAGCTTATAGCTAACATTATCTTATATTTTGCAGTAGATTATAGTTAATAACTCATTACCTAATAGCTAGCATTAGTTGATAACTAGCATTATTTAATAGCTAACATTAGCTTATAGCTAACATTATATCAGTCACAACAGAAAAAACATTATGTGAGTTGTGTATTATTCTAAGAGAATTGCTATGCGTACAGGGATTATCCAGCCTGGCGCTGGCTAGTTCTATCTTAACTGACTCCTCACCCGGACTAGCAGGCTCTGTAATTGCCTGTGACCGGGCTTGCTCTAGTGTAGTTAGTCAAGTGTGACTTAAACAGTAGTCTATGTTTTTAGACAGGATGATGGCGCCTTCCTGGTTAGGGTGAAGGCCGTCTCTCATCAGCAAGCCTGGTTTGCCCCAGAAAGAGGGCCAATTATCAATAAACGTTAGTCCCTGTTGTCTACTGAAGCTATATTTTGCATTAGATTATAGTTGATAACTCACATTAGCTTATACCTAGCATTAGTTGATAACTAGCATTATTTAATAGCTATATCTAAACATTTATCCATGAAACTATTGAAAAGTCCACTCTCCAAAGGAAATACTGTGTATTACTTCCTAATAATAAAAATGTTGACATTTATATTTTTCTCCTGGTCCTCATAAAAAATATCAATGATTATCGATACAAAATACTGATATTGTGATACAGTTTTCAGCCGTATCGCCCATTACTCCAAATGAGGCAAGTTACTTAAGTACTGTGCCAAATAATTCTAAAACCAACCAAAACCACACTTCAGACGTTTTTGCAAATCCAACAACACTCAGTGCAAATATTTCAAAATAAAATGAGGGAAGATTTAAAGACTTTTAAAGACATCCATTCATCCATTTTCTACCGCTTGTCCCTTTTGGGGTGGCGGGGGGGTGCTGGAGCCTATCTCAGCTGCATTCGGGCGGAGGAGAAAAAAAGTTAGTGCAGTCAAGTGTTGGTTCCATGAAGAAAAAGAGGAAATAACCTGCTTCTTCTTCTTCTTCACACCTCACCGTCTCAAAGTGTCTCCTGGGATAAAAAGAGACGAGCGCTCACTCTGCTAAGAGGCTTACTTGCGGTGAGGTGGGCAGTGCCAAGCACAAAAGCACGAAGGCAATATACCTCACGGTGTCTTTGTGACATCACAGCAGCGCTGCCACAACTCACGTCTGCACACGTCACACAAACTACACCATCTGGAAAAGTCCGCTGGGATAGACTCCAGCCTGGCCATGAACCGGATGACCCAGACTACTCAAAGTTCTTTTTTTTTTAAACATTAAAAAGTGGAATAAAAGGTGAAAAGTAACAAGAAAAAGTTATAATGTTGACTAATAACACAAAGATTTTCTTCTTTTGAACTGTCATTGCTCAAAAATAATAAATCAAAATCAATGTTAGGAATGATTGACATAATTAAGTCTCCCATTACTTCACATCAAATATTTAACTTTGACACATTTTTTGAGGAAAATATTGCATATTTTGTGTGTTAGCCGTATAAAAAACTATTTTTTTTCTTCATCAAAAAGGGCATAAAACAAACAAAAAACTAATAAAACTGATAATCAATGGATAGATTTGAAGTTGATCTAGAGATTTAAATGTTGAAAGTAAAAAAACAAAATAAATAAAATATGACTTACATATTTAATATTTTTATGAGTGGGGCCCTTTTGGATCCCCAATAAAAATAAAAATAAAAACTATTTAAGATCTATTCAAGACTCCAATTACTTCACATCAAATATTACATTTTGAAATATTGTGGGGGCAAATATTGCATATGTTGTGTTTTTACCACAAAAAGCAATGTTTTCTTTGGCAAAAAGGGCATAAAACAAAAAAAACTAATAAAATAAAGATTTTAAATAAAGATTTAAAGTTGATCTAGAGATTTAAGTGTTAAAATTAAAAAAAATATTAAAAATGTATGACCTAAATTTAATACTTTTATGAATGGGACCCATTTGGGTCCCCAATATTTTAGTGGGATTAAAATAAAAATTAATTCTGTCAAAAAAATAATAATGAATCAAAACCTAATAATATAAAAACATATAATCAAAGGATAGATTTGAAGTTGATCTATAGATTTAGGTGTTAAAATTTAAAAACAATTAAAAATGTATGACTTACATTTAATACTTTAATGAATGGGACCCTTTTGGGTTCCCAATATTTTAGTGGGATTAAAATAAAAATGAATTCTGTCAAAAAAAAAAAAAAGAATCAAAATCAATTGTTGTGAATTATTAACCTATTTAAGTATTGAAGTAATCCTCTTTGATGTATTTTCAGGGGAAAATATTGCATATTTTGTGTGTTTACCATTACAAAAAGGGCATAAAACTAACAAAAAAAAATTAATAAAATACAAATTTATAATCAAAGGATAGATTTGAAGTTGATCTAGAATTTAAATGTGGAAATTAATAAATTATTTCAAATGTATGACTTACATTTAATACGTTTATGAGTGGGGCCCTTTTGGATCCCCAATAATTTTAGTGGGATTTTTTTTTCTTTAAAAACTGTCATTGCTCAAAAAAAGAATTGACATATTCCAATTACTTCACATCAAATTTTGCACTTTGAAATATTTTTTGGGGAAAATATTGCTTATTTTGTGTGTTGTGTTTGACATCTACACACAAAATAAGCAATATTTTCCCCAAGTGGAGGAGTTCAAGTACCTCGGAGTCTTGTTCACGAGTGAGGGAAGAGTGGATCGTGAGATCGACAGGCGGATCGGTGCGGCGTCTTCAGTAATGCGGACGCTGTATCGATCCGTTGTGGTGAAGAAGGAGCTGAGCCGGAAGGCAAAGCTCTCAATTTACCGGTCGATCTACGTTCCCATCCTCACCTATGGTCATGAGCTTTGGGTTATGACCGAAAGGACAAGATCACGGGTACAAGCAGCCGAAATGAGTTTCTTCCGCCGGGTGGCGGGGCTCTCCCTTAGAGATAGGGTGAGAAGCTCTGCCATCCGGGGGGAGCTCAAAGTAAAGCCGCTGCTCCTCCACATGGAGAGGAGCCAGATGAGGTGGTTCGGGCATCTGGTCAGGATGCCACCCGAACGCCTCCCTAGGAAGGTGTTTCGGGCACGTCCGACCGGTAGGAGGCCACGGGGAAGACCCAGGACACGTTGGGAAGACTATCTCTCCCGGCTGGCCTGGGAACGCCTCGGGATCCCCCGGGAGGAGCTGGACGAAGTGGCTGGGGAGAGGAAAGTGTGGGCTTCCCTGCTTAAGCTGCTGCCCCCGCGACCCGACCTCGGATAAGCGGAAGAAGATGGATGGATGGATATTTAATATTTTTATGAGTGGGGCCCTTTTGGATCACCACTAAAAATAAAAATAAAAACTATTTAAGATCTATTCAAGACTCCAATTACTTCACATCAAATATTACATTTCGAAATATTGTGGGGGCAAATATTGCATATGTTGTGTTTTTACCACAAAAAGCAATGTTTTCTTTGGCAAAAAGGGCATAAAACAAAAAAACCTAATAAAATAAAAAATTTAAATAAAGATTTAAAGTTGATCTAGAGATTTAAGTGTTAAAATTAAAAAAAAATATTAAAAATGTATGACCTAAATTTAATACTTTTATGAATGGGACCCATTTGGGTCCCCAATATTTTAGTGGGATTAAAATAAAAATTAATTCTGTCAAAAAAATAATAATGAATCAAAACCTAATAATATAAAAACATATAATCAAAGGATAGATTTGAAGTTGATCTATAGATTTAGGTGTTAAAATTTAAAAACAATTAAAAATGTATGACTTACATTTAATACTTTAATGAATGGGACCCTTTTGGGTTCCCAATATTTTAGTGGGATTAAAATAAAAATTAATTCTGTCAAAAAAAAAAAAAAGAATCAAAATCAATTGTTGTGAATTATTAACCTATTTAAGTATTGAAGTAATCCGCTTTGATGTATTTTCAGGGGAAAATATTGCATATTTTGTGTGTTTACCATTACAAAAAGGGCATAAAACTAACAAAAAAAACCTAATAAAATACAAATTTATAATCAAAGGATAGATTTGAAGTTGATCTAGAATTTAAATGTGGAAATTAATAAATTATTTCAAATGTATGACTTACATTTAATACGTTTATGAGTGGGGCCCTTTTGGATCCCCAATAATTTTAGTGGGATTTTTTTTCTTTAAAAACTGTCATTGCTCAAAAAAAGAATTGACATATTCCAATTACTTCACATCAAATTTTGCACTTTGAAATATTTTTTGGGGAAAATATTGCTTATTTTGTGTGTTGTGTTTGACATCTACACACAAAATAAGCAATATTTTCCCCAAGTGGAGGAGTTCAAGTACCTCGGAGTCTTGTTCACGAGTGAGGGAAAAGTGGATCGTGAGATCGACAGGCGGATCGGTGCGGCGTCTTCAGTAATGCGGACGCTGTATCGATCCGTTGTGGTGAAGAAGGAGCTGAGCCGGAAGGCAAAGCTCTCAATTTACCGGTCGATCTACGTTCCCATTCTCACCTATGGTCATGAGCTTTGGGTTATGACCGAAAGGACAAGATCACGGGTACAAGCAGCCGAAATGAGTTTCCTCCGCCGGGTGGCGGGGCTCTCCCTTAGAGATAGGGTGAGAAGCTCTGCCATCCGGGGGGAGCTCAAAGTAAAGCCGCTGCTCCTCCACATGGAGAGGAGCCAGATGAGGTGGTTCGGGCATCTGGTCAGGATGCCACCCGAACGCCTCCCTAGGAAGGTGTTTCGGGCACGTCCGACCGGTAGGAGGCCACGGGGAAGACCCAGGACACGTTGGGAAGACTATCTCTCCCGGCTGGCCTGGGAAGGCCTCGGGATCCCCCGGGAGGAGCTGGACGAAGTGGCTGGGGAGAGGAAAGTGTGGGCTTCCCTGCTTAAGCTGCTGCCCCCGCGACCCGACCTCGGATAAGCGGAAGAAGATGGATGGATGGATGGATATTTAATATTTTTATGAGTGGGGCCCTTTTGGATCACCACTAAAAATAAAAATAAAAACTATTTAAGATCTATTCAAGACTCCAATTACTTCACATCAAATATTACATTTCGAAATATTGTGGGGGCAAATATTGCATATGTTGTGTTTTTACCACAAAAAGCAATGTTTTCTTTGGCAAAAAGGGCATAAAACAAAAAAACCTAATAAAATAAAAAATTTAAATAAAGATTTAAAGTTGATCTAGAGATTTAAGTGTTAAAATTTAAAAAATATTAAAAATGTATGACCTACATTTAATACTTTTATGAATGGGACCCATTTGGGTCCCCAATATTTTAATGGGATTAAAATAAAAATGAATTCTGTCAAAAAAATGATAATGAATCAAAACCTAATAATATAAAAACATATAATCAAAGGATAGATTTGAAGTTGATCTAGAGATTTAGGTGTTTAAATTTAAAAACAATTAAAAATGTATGACTTACTGGGAACACCTCAGGATCCCCCGGGAAGAGCTGGACGAAGTGGCTGGGGAGAGGGAAGTCTGGCCTTCCCTGCTTAGGCTGCTGCCCCCGCGACCCGACCTCGGATAAGCGATAAGCGATGAGCGATAGAAAGATAGATAGATAAATAGATAGATAGATAGATAGATGGATAGATAATTTTAGCGGGATTTTTTTTCTTAGAAATTGTTATTGCTCAAAAAATAATTAATCAAAATCAATGTTATGAATTATTGACCTATTCAAGTATTCAAATATATTCCACTTTTAAATATTGCATATTTTATGTGTTTGCCATATGAAAAACAAAGTTTCTATGTCAAATAGGGCAAAAAAAATAAAACAATAATAATCAAATAAAAACGTATAATCAATGGATGGATTTAAAGTTGATCTAGAGATTTAAATGTTGGAAAAAAAAATACAAATGTATGACTTACATTTAATACTTTTATGACTGGGGCCCTTTTGGATCCCCAATATTTTAGTGGGGTTAAAATATTTTCAAAAACTGTCAAAAAGAAAAGAAAAAGAATAAAAATCAATAGTATGAATTATTGACATATTCAAGGTTCTAATTACTTCACATCAAATATTACACTTTGAAATATTTTTGGGGAAAATATTACATATTTTGTGTTTTTGCCATATAAAAAGTTGTATTTGTCAAAAAGGGCATAAAAAAAACAAAAAAAAACTAATATAATAAAAACTTATAATCAGTGGATGATTCTGAAGTTGATCTAGATATTAAAGTGTTGAAATTCAATAAATAATATAAAATGTATTACATACATTTTATACTTTTATGAGTGGGGCCCTTTTGGATCACCAATATTGTAGTGGGATTAAAATAAAATAAAAAACTGTCAAAAAATAATAATGAATTAAAATTACGAATTATTGACTTATTTAAAGGCCTACTGAAATGTGATTTTCTTATTTAAACGGGGATAGCAGGTCCATTCTATGTGTCACACTTGATCATTTCGCGATATTGCCATATTTTTGCTGAAAGGATTTAGTAGAGAACATCGACAATAAAGTTCGCAACTTTTGGTCGCTGATAAAAAAGCCTTGCCTGTACCGGAAGTAGCAGACGAGTAGCGTGACGTCACAGGTTGTGGAGCTCCTCACATCTGCACATTGTTTACAATCATGGCCACCAGCAGCGAGAGCGATTCGGACCGAGAAAGCCACGATTTCCCCATTAATTTGAGCGAGGATGAAAGATTCGTGGATGAGGAAAGTGAGAGTGAAGGACTAGAGGGCAGTGGGAGCGATTCAGATAGGGAAGATGCTGTGAGAGGCGGGTGGGACCTGATATTCAGCTGGGAATGACTAAAACAGTAAATAAACACAAGACATATATATACTCTATTAGCCACAACACAAGCAGGCTTATATTTAATATGCCACAAATTAATCCCGCATAACAAACACCTCCCCGCTCCCGTCCATATAACCCGCCAATACAACTCAAACACCTGCACAACACACTCAATCCCACAGCCCAAAGTACCGTTCACCTCCCCAAAGTTCATACAGCACATATATTTCCCCAAAGTCCCCAAAGTCAAGTACGTGACATGCACATAGCGGCACACACGTATGGGCAAGCGATCAAATGTTTGGAAGCCGCAGCTGCATGCGTAGTCACGGTATCGCGTCTGCGCATCCAACTCAAAGTCCTCCTGGTAAGAGTCTCTGTTGTCCCAGTTCTCCACAGGCCAATGGTAAAGCTTGACTGTCATCTTTCGGGAATGTAAACAATGAAACACCGGCTGTGTTATCCGGCACAACACCTGCCGCAATACACCGCTTCCCACCTACAGCTTTGTTCTTTGCTGTCTCCATTGTTCATTGAACAAATTGTAAAAGATTCACCAACACAGATGTCCAGAATACTGTGGAATTTTGCGATGAAAACAGACGACTTAATAGCTGGCCACCATGGTGTCCCAAAATGTCCTCTACAATCCGTGACGTCACGCGCAGACGTCATCATACCGAGACGTTTTCAGCAGGATATTTCGCGCGAAATTTAAAATTGCACTTTAGTAAGCTAACCCGGCCGTATTGGCATGTGTTGCAATGTTAAAGGGGAACATTATCACAATTTCAGAATGGTTAAAACCATGAAAAATCAGTTCCCAGTGGCTTATTATATTTTTCGAAGTTTTTTTCAAAATTTTACCCATCACGCAATATCCCTAAATAAAGCTTCAAAGTGCCTGATTTTAACCATCGTTATATACACCCATCCATTTTCCTGTGACGTCACATAGTGAAGCCAACACAAACAAACATGGCGGAAAGAACAGCAAGCTATAGCGACATTAGCTCGGATTCAGACTCGGATTTCAGCGGCTTAAGCAATTCAACAGATTACGAATGTATTGAAACGGATGGTTGGAGTGTGGAGGCAGGTAGCGAAAACGAAATTGAAGAAGAAACTGAAGCTATTGAGCCATATCGGTTTGAACCGTATGCAAGCGAAACCGACGAAAACGACACGACAGCCAGCGACACGGGAGAAAGCGAGGACGAATTCGGCGATTGCCTTCTAACCAATGATTGGTATGTGTTTGTTTGGCATTAAAGGAAACTAACAACTATGAACTAGGTTTACAGCATATGAAATACATTTGGCAACAACATGCACTTTGAGAGTGCAGACAGCCCAATTTTCATCAATTAATATATTCTGTAGACATACCCTCATGTCAGCAGGCCAGGGAAGCTAGGGGCGATATTCTTCTCCTGATCATCTTCGGTGTGAGCCAAAACATCCAGGGGGTTTAGCTCGCTCGTCTGCGGGAACAAACTGCCGCCATTGCTTGCCGTGCTAGCGAGGTCCTTTGTCCCTGAATTGCTCACACACTCCGGCAGATTCAATGGGGGTCTGGCGGCAGATTTCTTTGACTTTATCGTTGGAAATGCATCTGCTTTGAGTGTCGCAGGATATCCACACATTCTTGCCATCTCTGTCGTAGCATAGCTTTCGTCGGTAAAGTGTGCGGAACAAACGTCCAATTTCTTGCCACTTTCGCATCTTTGGGCCACTGGTGCAACTTGACTCCGTCCCTGTTCGTGTTGTTACACCCTCCGACAACACACCGACGAGGCATGATGTCTCCAAGGTACGGAAAACAGTCGAAAAAACGGAAAATAACAGAGCTGATTTGACTCTGTGTTTGAGAAAATGGCGGATTGCTTCCCGATGTCGAATATTAGAAAGGCGTTTAATTCGCCAAAATTCACCCATTTAGAGTTCGGAAATCGGTTAAAAAAAATATATGGTCTTTTTTCTGCAACATCAAGGTATATATTGACGCTTACATAGGTCTGGTGATAATGTTCCCCTTTAAGATTTCATCATTGATATATAAACTATCAGACTGCGTGGTCGGTAGTAGTGGGTTTCAGTAGGCCTTTAAGGCTCCAATTACTTCACATCAAATATTACACTTTGAAATATTTTTGGGGAAAAAGATTGCATATTTTGTGTGTTTACCACAAAAAAAACTAAGTTTTCTTAGTCAAAAAGGGCATAAAACTAACTTAAAAACATACAAAAATAAAAGCTTATAATTAGAGATGTCCGATATTATCGGCCGATAAATGCTTTAAAATGTAATATCGGAAATTATCGGTATTGTTTTTTATTATTATCGGTATTTTTTTATATAATATTAAATCAACATAAAAACCACAAGATACACTTACAATTAGTGCACCAACCCAAAAAGCCTCCCTCCCCCATTTACACTCATTCACGCAAAAGGGTTGTTTCTTTCTGTTATTAATATTGTGGTTCCTACATTATATATCAATACAGTCTGCAAGCGTGGCGCAGTGGAAGAGTGGCCGTGCGCGACCCGAGGGTCCCTGGTTCAATCCCCACCTAGTACCAACCTCGTCATGTCCGTTGTGTCCTGAGCAAGACACTTCACCCTTGCTCCTGATGGGTGCTGGTTAGCGCCTTGCATGGCAGCTCCCTCCATCAGTGTGTGAATGTGTGTGTGAATGGGTAAATGTGGAAGTAGTGTCAAAGCGCTTTGAGTACCTTGAAGGTAGAAAAGCGCTATACAAGTATAACCCATTTATCATTTATTAATCGTACTAACATTTAACAGTTCATTTTACTCATTTTCATTCATTACTAGTTTCTATGTAACTGTTTTTATATTGTTTTACTTTCTTTTTCATTCAAGAAAATGTTTTTAATTTATTTATCTTATTTTATTTTAAAACTTTTTTTAAAAAGGACCTTATCTTCACCAGACCTGGTTGTCCAAATTAGGCATAATAATGTGTTAATTCCACGACTGTATATATCCGTATCGGTAATTAAGAGTTGGACAATATCGGAATATCGGCAAAAAAGCCATTATCGGACATCCCTACTTATAATCGATCTTAAGTTGATCTAGAAATTTAAGTGTTGAAAGTAAAAAAATATAAAAATGTATGACTTATAATTAATACTTTTATTAAAGGGGGGCCTTTTTGGATCCCCAATAATGTGTTGGATTGTTTCTTTAAATATGTCATTGCTCAAAAAATAATAATGATGTTATTATGAATTATTGATTTATTTAAGACTAATTACTTCACATCAAATATTACACTTTGACATATTTTTTTGGGGGAAATATTGCATATTTTGTGTTTTTGCCATAAAAGAGCATAAAACACAAAATATCATATATGGACAGATAGACCTGAAGTTGATGTAGAGATGTATGTGTTGAAAGTTAAAAAAAAAAATGTATGAAATATATGTAACACTTATGAGTGGGACCCTTTTGGATCCCTGAGAATTTTAGTTGGATTTTTTTCTTTAAAAACTGTCATTACTACAAAAATAATAAATCAAAATCAATGTTATGAATTATTGATCTATTTAAGGCTACAATTACTTCACATCAAATATTACACTTAAAAAAAATGGGGGAAAATACTGCTTATTTTGTGTATTTTTGACATAAAAAAACAGGGTTTTGACAAACAGAACATTAAAGAAAAAAATGATGTATCGACGGATAGACCTGAAGTTGATCTCAAGATTTAAGTGTTAAATGAAAAAAAATTCATATACGACTTATTTTGAACATATTTATGACAGAACCTTCTGGGTCCCCGGGACCAAACCTGAAGGGAACCCTAAAGGCTAAAAGAAACTGATATATAGTTTATTAGTTTTGAAAATAAAAAATATCAAAATGGCTCCCGTATGTTTACATTTTTCAGTGGAAAACATTTGGACCCTTCTAATACGGAAGATGACCAAATCAATTGTGCAAGTCGTGACACAAAACGTGCTCTTTTAGCGCAGACGGACGTTACAAAACTTCCTGAGCTGCTTTAAGGAAAGGACTCCAAATCAGCGTTTGAAAAAAAAAAAAAAAAAAAAAAAAAAAAAAAAAGCAGTCTGTGTTTTATTCCCATGGCCACGTCTTCTCACAGCATGAACACAACAACGAAAGGGAATTGAAAGTGGCTGATAAAGGGAAATGAAGTCCATAACTTTGGCGGCCTCGTTAAATCACCACGTGGACGCCTAAAACTCGCATTAAAATAATCCAAAAATGGTAATTAATAACACACTTTGATAAACGTATGGACCGACTAGATGCTAACATAAAAACAAGATACATTAAAGTCTAAAAATGGTCATACCCCAATCTACACTTGCAAAATAATTGTATAATGTTAATAATATTGTACACAACTGAGATTGATTATTCACACAGAACATAAAAAATGTGCTGTTTTTACATAAAGTCGTCGATATAAACTCCACATTGTTAAGTTGAAACGGACGAGCGTGTGCTCAACAGGAAGTGACCTCACAGGAACCAGGAAGTGAAAACCAACCAATCACACACACACACACACACACACACACACACACACACACACACACACACACACACACACACACACACACACACACAGACGTGTAAATATATATATATATATATATATATATATATATATATATATATATATATATTTATTAGGGATGTCCCGATCCAGGTTTTTGCACTTCCGATCCGATACCGATATTGTTTTTGCATTTCCGATCTGATACCGATACTGACCGATACTGGCCTATCCGAGCCATGTATTAAAGTTTAAAGTTATTTAGCCTACTTAGTTGTCAGAATCATGTTGAAAGGGGTTTTAGTACTCTTGATAACAACTAGCCAGCTGAATTAGGGGAGTTTGAATAATACACAATGGTTGGTAACAAGAAACTGACCTGTTTATTCAAGGATAAACACAAAATAGACAAAATTATACATGACAAACAGAAATGGCATCATTGACCTAGGGCTGGGCGATATGGCCTTTTTTTAATATTGCGATATTTTAAGGCCATATTGCGATACACAATTTATATCTCGATATTTTGCCTTAGCCTTGAATGAACACTTGATGCATATAATCACAGCAGTATGATGATTCTATGTGTTTTGATTGATTGATTGAGACTTTTATTAGTAGGTTGCACAGTGAAGTACATATTCCGTACAATTGACCACTAAATGGTAACACCCCAATAAGTTTTTCAACTTGTTTAAGTCGGGTTCCACTTAAATTGATTCATGATACAGATATATACTATCAGATATATACTATCATCATAATACAGTCATCACACAAGATAATCACATTGAATTATTTACATTATTTATAATCCAGGGTGTGGAGGGGGGCGCCGGATGTAAGTGTCAAAAAGACAGCCAAAGGGTTTGATATGAGAATAAATCTAAAGTTAAAATATAGGGTAGAAATGCACCCATTTGCAGGAAATGTAGTCTTGATTTTCAAAATTTTCTTTCAAGGCTTGCATGTCTACATTAAAACATTCTTCTTCATACTGCATTAATATATGCTACTTTTAAACTTTCATGCAGAGAAGGAAATCATAACAAAAAAAAATCACTAATTTATTCATACGGTGTTGATGTGGAAATTTTTGCCTCGGCATTTTGATGGTGTGGACGTGTGGCACCGAATGGAAATAAGCGTCTCGACAGACGTTACAATATTTGAACAATGATGACGAAAACTGTTTTCTCTGTCGTGTCGGTGTGTCGAAAATAGTTATGCGCTTATTTTTTTATTTGATTTTGTGCGTGGCATAGATTTGCTATGCGCAGAGGACGCTTAAACAGTGCGCAATTGCACAGGCGAGCACCTTAGAGGGAGCGTTGCTCGCACGGCTGCGCTAGCATCACAGCTAACGTTAGCCATGCTGCTACCTCTCTGCTGGGAGAGGGCGTATACGTATGTGACGTGTGTCGTGACAATATGTGACGTATGACGTGATAGTATGTGACGTGTGTAAGAAGGTGCGCTTGCTGTCTGTGAGAGGGAGACACAGGAAAGAGTGAGAAGAGCCTGTCGTGTAATGCCAGCAGCTAAAAGCAACTGCGTGAGAATTCACAGACCTGTGGACGTGTTGAAGGTGTGCTGGAAAATGCGGAACGGAAATTAGGGAGCAGCAGAAAAGTGGAATGTATTATTTAAATCGGTGCGTTGGAAAACACGGACCAGAGTTGTTTTTTTTAACTGGATCTGGATCGGCATTTTCCCATGCCTTGCTGATACGCAATTTTTGGCAAATATCGGCAGCCGATCCGATCCAAATATCGGATCGGGACATCCCTAATATATATATATATATATATATATATATATATATATATATATATATATATATATATATATATATATATATATATATATATATATATATATATACACGCACGCACACACGCACGCGCGCCCACACACACACACACACACACACACACACACACACACACACACACACACACACACACACACACACACACACACACACACACACACACACACACACACACACACACACACACACACACATTAGGGCTGCAACAACTAATTGATTAAATCGATTAAAATAGATTATAGAAATAGTTGCCGATTAATTTAGTCATTGATTCGTTGGATCTATGCTATGCGCATGCGCAGAGGCAATTATTATTATTATTTTTATTTTATTTTTTAATAAACCTTTATTTATAAACTGCAACATGTACAAACAGCTGAGAAACAATAATCAAAATAAGTATGGTGCCATTATGCTGTTTTTTTTCAAAAAAAATACTGGAAAGGATAGAAATGTAGTTTGTCTCTTTTATCCGATTATTCATCGATTAATCGGAGTAATAATCGACAGATTAATCGATTATCAAATGAATCGTTAGTTGCAGCCCTAATACACATTCAGGGTGTAATGGTACGTGTATTTGTATTGAACCGTTTCGGTACGGGGGGTTCGGTTCGGAGGTGTCCCAAACGAGTTTCCACACGGACATATTAAGTAGCGCACGCACGTTGTGTAAACAATGCACACTGAGGCACAACACACGGCATGCTAGCAGCGACCGGGCTACTACAACATGCAAAAGCCAGAGCTGGAAGACCCTCCTGCCTCGTTAAGATCTCCCATTTGGAAACACTTCGGCTTCGCGGTGCGATACAACAATGGATAACATCACTTCAACGAAGAGAAAGACGAGCGTCGTGCAAACACCGCATTCAAGCAGCCTCTCCTCGGCGAGTCAGGCAGGGCTAAAGCAATAACAAATGTTTTTATAGCAGCAGATTTAAGACCATATTGCATTAAAAACTAGATTTTGAGCCACTTCTATGGTGGAAGAACAATGAGCCCATATATCCTCTTACTGCCAAGTTAGTCAGGCACTACCTGGCCATACCTGCTACATCCGTGCCCACTGAAAGGCTATTTTCCACAGCTGGAGACATTGTAACTGCAAGCAGGTCTGCTCTTTCTGCAGACAATGTGGATAAACTGATTTTTCTGGCAAAAAACATGAAAATTGAGTGAAAGTCACCAGGGTTAAAGGCTGGGGGGAAAGAAAAGTTAATCTGAGGCAGAGTTGACTTGAAACTGTTTGTTGCACTTTTTAGATATAGAAGACAATTTTGTCATTTTATTTAATCTGAGCAACAACTTCAATCAGTTTAATGTTGCACTTTATATGTGGAAATGTTGCACTTTATATGTAGAAAGGTTTTGTTAAGGAACCAATTCTGAGCCTTATCTTATTTAGTTTTTATTTTATAAATGTTGACCGCATGAACCCTGGCAATGGACCCTGTGTGTATATGTATGTTATTGCTATGCTTAGCATTCAGCTGTTGCACTGATCAGCCTAGTTGTGGCTCACATCCATCACACACACAGCTATTTTAAAGCAATGTTAAAAAGGATAAAGCCATTGTTTACAAATGTTGGTAAATAAATAACCATAAAATGTATATTTTGTTGTTTTCTTACTGTACCGAAAATGAACCGAACCGTGACCTCTAAACCGAGGTACATACTGAACTAAAATTTTTGTGTACCGTTACACCCTTACCTTATACACATACATACATACATGCATATTCACACACACACACACACACACACACACACACACACACACACACACACACACACACACACACACACACACACACACACACACACACACACACACACACACACACACACACACACACACACACACACACACACAGACCCCTGGGGTCCTTGGGAGCTTTAATGTTAACCATTTAAGTTGTTCACTTTCAACCAAATTCATGCAATAATCCATTTATAGTTACTATATTATATACAGTAGTGGTCAAAAGTGGACATACACTTGTAAAGAACATAATGTCATGGCTGTCTTGAGTTTCCAATCATTTCTACACCTCTTATTTTTTTGTGATAGAGTGATTGGAGCACATACTTGGTCACAAAAAACATTCATGAAGTTTGCTTCTTTTATGAATTTATTATGGGTCTACTGAAAATGTGAGCAAATCTGCTGGGTCAAAAGTATACAATGCCTACCGTCAAGCATGGTGGTGGTAGTATTATGCTCTGGGCCTGTATTGCTGCCAATGGATCTGGTGCTTTACAGAGAGTAAATGAGACAATGAAAAAGGAGGATTACCTCCAAAATCTTCAGGACAACCTAAAATCATCAGCCGGGAGATTGGGTCTTGGGCACAGTTGGGTGTTCCAACAGGACAATGACCCCAAACTAGAGACGTCCGATAATGGCTTTTTTGCCGATATCCGATATTGCGATATTGTCCAACTCTTAATTACCGATTCCGATATCAACCGATACCAATATATGCAGTCGTGGAATTAACACATTATTATGCCTAATTTGGTTGTGATGCCCCGCTGGATGCATTAAACAATGTAACATTACCATAAATTGATTAACGTGGACCCCGACTTAAACAAGTTGAAAAACTTATTCGGGTGCTACTATTTAGTGGTCAATTGGGGGGGGGAGTGTCCCGGAAGAGTTAGTGCTCCAAGGGGTTCTGGGTATTTGTTCTGTTGTGTTACGGTGCGGATGTTCTCCCGAAATGTGTTTGTCATTCTTGCTTGGTGTGGGTTCACAGTGTGGCACATATTTGTAACAGTGTTAAAGTTGTTTATACGGCCACCCTCAGTGTGACCTGTATGGCTGTTGACCAAGTATGGGTTGCATTCACTTATGTGTGTGTAAAAGCCGCATATAATACGTGACTGGGCCGGCACGCTGTTTGTTTGGAGGAAAAGCATACGTGGCGACAGGTTGTAGAGGACGCTTAAGGCAGTGCCTTTAAGGCACGCCCTCAACATTGTTGTCCGGGTGGAAATCGGGAGAAATTCGGGAGAATGGTTGCCCCGGGAGATTTACGGGACGGGCACTGAAATTCGGGAGTCTCCCGGGAAAATCGGGAGGGTTGGCAAGTACGCCCTACGTCTGTGTTTTACCGGATATGTACCGCTCCGTACAGCGGCGTTTTAAAAAGTCATTAATTTTACTTTTTGAAACTGATAATTTCCGATATTACATTTTAAAGCGTCTTTTTAAAACATCTCTACCCCAAACGCACGTCAAAAGTGGTAAAGGAACGGCTAAATCAGGCTAGAATGAAGGTTTTAGAATGGCCTTCCCAAAGTCCTGACTTAAACGTGTGGACAATGCTGAAGAAACAAGTCCATGTCAGAAAACCAACAAATCTAGCTGAACTGCACCAATTTTGTCAAGAGGAGTAGAGATGTCCGATAATAGCGGACTGCCGATATTATCGGCCGATAAATGCTTTAAAATGTAATAACGGAAATTATCGGTATCGGTTTAAAAAAGTAAAATGTATGACGTTTTAAAATGTCGCTGTGTACACGGACATAGGGAGAAGCACTTCCTTTGCGTGCCGGCCCAATCACATAATACCTACGGCTTTTCACACACACAAGTGAATGCAAGGCATACTTGGTCAACAGCCATACAGGTCACACTGAGGTTGGCCGTATAAAGAACTTTAACACTGTTACAAATATGTTACAAATATGTGCCACACTGTGAACCCACACCAAACAAGAATGACAAACACATTTCGGGAGAACATCCGCACCGTAACACAACAGAACAAATAACCAGAACCCCTTGCAGCACTAACTCTTCCGGGACGCTACAATATACACCCCCCACTACCCCCTAGCCCAGGGGTCGGCAACCCGCGGCTCCGGAGCCGCATGCGGCTCTTTGATCATTCTGATGCGGCTCAGCTGCATACTTGCCGGCCCCCTGATTTTCCCGGGAGACTTCGGGATTTCAGTGCCTCTCGCAGAAACCACCCGTAATTAATATTCTCCGATTTTCACCCTTGCAATAATAATAAGGGCGTGCAGTGACGGTACAGCATTTAGCACCCTCTACAATCTGTATTGTCAGCGTGCCAGCCCAGCCTTTTGTTATATGCATTTTCTGCTAGCACACGTAAGTGACAGCAAGGCATACTTGGTCAACAGCCACACAGGTTACACCGACGGTGGCCATATAAAACAACTTTAAGACTCTTACTAATAATGCGCCACACTTTGAACCAAAACCAAACAAGAATGACAAACACATTTCGGGAGGACATCTGCACCTTAACACAACATAAACACAACAGAACAAATACCCAGAATCCCATGCAGCCCTGACTTTTCCGGGCTCCATTATACACCCCTGCTACCACCAAACCCCGCCCCCACCCCTGCTCCCTCACACATCAACCCCCCCCCCCCCCCGTCTCTGTGCGTCGGTTGAGGTGGTGGGGTTTGGTAGCGGTGGTGTATAATGTAGCCCGGAAGAGTTAGGGCTGCATGGGATTCTGGGTATTTGTCCTGTTGTGTTACGGTGCAGATGTTCTCCCGAAATATGTTTGTCATTCTTGTTTGGTGTGGGTTCACAGTGTGGCGCATTATTAGTAAGAGTGTTAAAGTTTTTTTTATACCGCCACCGCCAGTGTAACCTGTGTGGTTGTTGAACAAGTATGCCTTGCTGTCACCTACGTGAGCAAGCGGAAGCCCCATTCAACATGTGGCTGATCAGGCACGCTGGTTGTAGTGGGCGCTTTATGCTGTACCATCACGGCACGCATGACGCTGACAAGCGCTATTCACCTAAAACCCGTGTGCCGCACCAGCTTAGAAATTCCATAAAAAGGTGTGGGCAGCGTGTCTGAGACCCCTGGTTTATACATAGCACAAAGCAAGCAAAAAAACTTTGTATGCAGTGTTATTTCATTTAAAATTTCAAACATTTTTGCGGCTCCCATTGTTTTCTATAATTTGTGAAACTGGTCCAAATGGCTCTTTGACTGGTAAAGGTTGCCGACCCCTGCATTAGACCCATAATAAATTCATAAAAGAAGCAAACTTCATGAATGTTTTTTGTGACCAAGTATGTGCTCCAATCACTCTATCACAAAAAAATAAGAGTTGTAGAAATGATTGGAAACTCAAGACAGCCATGACATTATGTTCTTTACAAGTGTATGTCCACTTTTGACCACGACTGTAGTTAAATATAGTTAGTGTCTGTACACGTAGTGAGTGAGGTGTGCTGTGTAAAAAGCAGATCTAAGAGCTGGTTCAGCCACAGCTTTTTTTTTAAAGTTGTGGTTTTACCCGCAGCGTCTTCACACTATTTCACTTCCTTCCTTCAGAAAAACACAAAATGACCACTTATTACCCTAAAATAACTTGTATTTATTCAAAGGAACCATATGGTGGATTTTTCAGTACCTTCAGCAGGCACGTAAACACAACACATGATATGGGAGGGGCAGTACCTTGAACGCAGCACCAACAGGTAAAACTGATTTCCGTAGAAACAATTAGTACACACGCATAAAGACAACAATTAAACATATAAATAATTAGTTAATACGCATAAAAACAATATTTCATCAGATACGTCGCGTAAATACACTTTGAAGCGTACGATGGGAGCCATGTTGCTGCGGTTGTTCCTCCCCGCCTGCCCGCTCCTCCCCGGCGGCCTCACTTTGTCTCACAAGTCGGCCCTGCGAGCCGCGACCGAGCTTGACTTTTCTCCCACATTCCAGTCACCTCGGCCGGGTTCAAACACGCCGAGGAGACTCGCAGGTCGACTTGTGAAGGAACTTCCTCCATGTTTTTGCGGTCGGGCTATGCTAGGAAGGCTACACCCAAAGTTAGCATAAAGTTCGGTGCAAACTTACCCGCCGGTGACGGCTGGTGGCGCGGGCAAGAAGAGGCGACTAAGCGGACTAAAGCAACATCCAGAAGGCCGCTGAGGATTCCGACCAAGTTTGACTTTGGCGTTTTTCGCCGCCTTGTGCCGTCTTTTCCTGGCTGGGTGTGATTCGGATGGGCGGAGCAGGACTTCCTGTCCGGGCTGGAGCAGGAACTGGACTGGAACAGGAAACCGGGCGGAAGAGGCGGCCTACGGAGGCTCATTAAAATCATTATTACTCCACTTAAGTCTCTTTATTTCTTCATTTTCTTCAAGGGTGTCCAAACTTTTTCCATTGGGGGCCACACACTGAAAAATCAAGACATGGAGGGGCCATTTTGACGTTTTTCCTTTTCAAAAACTTTACATTTTATTAGGGATCTCTTTTGCCGATATCCGATATTGTCCAACTCTTTAATTACCGATACCGATATATACAGTCGTGGAATTAACACATTATTATGCCTAATGTCATACTTGCCAACCCTCCCGAATTTTCCGGGAGACTCCCGAAATTTAGCGCCTCTCCCGAAAACCTCCCGGGACAAATATTCTCCCGAAAATCTCCCGATTTTCAGCCGGAGCTGGAGGCCACGCCCCCTCCAGCTCCATGTGGACCTGAGTGAGGACAGCCTTTTTTACCGACGGGAGGACAACAGGGTGACAAGAACTAAATCATCCAGTCGAGAGATAAATTGTATTATTATGTTTATCTTACCTAAAAATAAATATATTTATTAAAAAAATAAATAAATAAAATAAATAAATGTTTACTATATTTTGCTAAAAACATCAAAATGAATTGTATTTTTATTTGTATTTTTTCTGACTCCTTATTACATCCAGGCATTAGAATTATACATTAAAATCAACATTTGAAATAATAAATTTTAAATGATCATAATAATTCATTTAAAATGAGCATATTTAATTATTAAAATAATTTAAAATGAGCATATTTAATTATTAAAATAATTGCTTGTTTATCAACAACTTTAGCATTTTATTCATTACATTTTGAAGCTCTCAGAAGCCAAGTTATGTTATATTCCGTAATATTTATTTATGCAAGTTTGAAGTATCAAGTATCTAAACACAGTTTTGTTTGCATATTTTCAGGATGTAGATATATATATATATATATATATATATATATATATATATATATATATATATATATATATATATATATATATATATATATATATATATGTATATATATATATATATATATATATATATATATATATATATATATATATATATATATATATATATATATATATATATATATATCATACTTGCCAACCTTGAGACCTCCGATTTCGGGAGGTGGGGGGTGGGGGCGTGGTCGGGGGTGGGGCGGGGCGTGGTTGGGGGCGTGGTTAAGAGGGGAGGAGTATATTGACAGCTAGAATTCACCAAGTCAAGTATTTCATATATATATATATATATATATATATATATATATATATATATATATATATATATATATATATATATATATATAGATATCTACATCCTGAAAATATGCAAACAAAACGGTGTTTAGATAATTGATACTTCAAACTTGCATAAATAAATATTACGGAAGATCACATAACTTGGCTTCTGACAGTTTCAAAATGTAATGAATAAAATGCTAAAGTTTTTGATAAACAAGCAATTATTTTAATAATTAAATATGGTCATTTTAAATGAATTATTATGATCATTTAAAATCAATTATTTCAAATATGTTTATTTTAATGTAAAATTCTATGGCTGGATGTAATAAGGAGTCAGGAAAAAATACAAATAAAAATACAATTAATTTGGATGTTTTTAGCAAAATATAGTAAACATGTATTTAGTTGTTTGTTTTTTTAGTTAATAAATATATTTATTTTTAGGTAAGATAAACATAATAATACAATTTATCTCTAGTCTGGATGATTTAGTTCTTGTCACCCTGTTGTCCTCCCGTCATGAAAAAAGGATGTCCTCACTCAGGTCCGCATGGAGCTGGAGGGGGCGTGGCTTCCAGCTCCGGCTGAAAATCGGGAGATTTTCGGGAGAATATTTGTCCCGGGAGGTTTTCGGGAGAGACGCTGAATTTAGGGAGTCTCCCGGAAAATTCGGGAGGGTTGGCAAGTATGATATATATATATATATATATATATATATGTATGAAATACTTGACTTGGTGAATTCTAGCTGTCAATATACTCCTCCCCTCTTAACCACGCCCCCAACCACGCCCCCCCCCCCCACCTCCCGAAATCGGAGGTCTCAAGGTTGGCAAGTATGCCTAATTTGGACAACCAGGTACGGTGAAGATAAGGTCCTTTAAAAAAAAAAAAGATAAATAAATTAAAAACATTTTCTTGAATAAAAAAGAAAGTAAAACAATATAAAAACAGTTACATAGAAATGAGTAATTAATGAAAATGAGTCAAATTAACTGTTAGTACTATTAGTGGACCAGCAGCACGCACAATCATGTGTGCTTACGGACTGTATCCCTTGCAGACTGTATTGATATATATTGATATATAATGTAGGAACCACAATATTAATAACAGAAAGAAACAACCCTTTTGTGTGAATGATGAGGAGGGAGGTTTTTTGGGTTGGTGCACTAATTGTAAGTGTATCTTTTGTTTTTTATGTTGATTTAATAAAAATAAAAATAAATTTAAAAAACGATACCGATAATAAAAAAAACGATACCGATAATTTCCAATATTACATTTTAAAGCATTTATCGGCCCATAATATCGGCAGGCCGATATTATCGGACATCTCTACATTTTATACATTTTTTATTATCCTTTAGGCAGGGCTTCCCTCATGTTTGGTCCCAGGTCTCAATCATAAAAAATGTTAAAAATAATTCATATATTATTATTTATTTTATTCGATGCTTAAATGTCTAGATCAACGTCTCGATGAGCTTCAAGAGGATAGTCACCTGAAATGGTTTTCACTTCACAAGTGTGCTTGAAGCTCATCGAGAGAATGCCAAGAGTGTGCAAAGCTGTAATCAGAGCACATTTTGAAGAAACTAGAATATAAAACATGTTTTCAGTTATTTCACCTTTTTTTGTTAAGTACATAACTCAACATGTGTTTTTAGACCAGTTGATCTGCCGTTTCTTTTCTTTTCTCCTCTGCCACCCTCTCCCTTGTGGAGGGGGGGTGGCACAGGTCCAGTGGCCATGGATGAAGTGCTGGGGTGGACCGCTCGCCTGTGCATCGGTTGGGGACATCTCTGCGCTGCTGACACGTCTCCGCTCGGGATGGTTTCCTGCTGGCCCCACTATGGACTGGACTCTCACTATTATGTTAGATCCACTATAGACTGGACTCTCACTATTATGTTAGATCCACTATTGACTGGACTCTCACAATATTATGTTAGATCCACTATGGACTGGACTCTCACTATTATGTTAGATCCACTATGGACTGGACTCTCACTATTATGTTAGATCCACTATGGACTGGACTTTCACAATATTATGTTAGATCCACTATGGACTGGACTCTCACTATTATGTTGGATCCACTATGGACTGGACTCTCACTATTATGTTAGATCCACTATGGACTGGACTCTCACTATTATGTTGGATCCACTATGGACTGGACTCTCACTATTATGTTAGATCCACTATGGACTGGACTCTTACTATTATGTTAAATCCACTATGGACTGGACTCTCACTATTATGTTGGATCCACAATGGACTGGACTCTCACTATTATGTTAGATCCACTATAGACTGGATTCTCACTATTATGTTAGATCCACTATTGACTGGACTCTCACAATATTATGTTAGATCCACTATGGACTGGACTCTCACTATTATGTTAGATCCACTATGGACTGGACTCTCACTATTATGTTAGATCCACTATGGACTGGACTTTCACAATATTATGTTAGATCCACTATGGACTGGACTCTCACTATTATGTTGGATCCACTATGGACTGGACTCTCACTATTATGTTAGATCCACTATGGACTGGACTCTCACTATTATGTTGGATCCACTATGGACTGGACTCTCACTATTATGTTAGATCCACTATGGACTGGACTCTTACTATTATGTTAAATCCATTATGGACTGGACTCTCACTATTATGTTGGATCCACAATGGACTGGACTCTCACTATTATGTTAGATCCACTATGGACTGGACTCTCACTATTATGTTAGATCCACTATGGACTGGACTCTCACTAATATGTTAGATCCACTATGGACTGGACTCTCACTATTATGTTAGATCCACTATGGACTGGACTCTTACTATTATGTTAGATCCACTATGGACTAGACTCTCACTTTTATGTTAGATCCATTATGGACTGGACTCTCACTATTATGTTAGATCCACTGTGGACTGGACTCTTACTATTATGTTAGATCCAATATGGACTGGACTTTCACAATATTATCTTAGATCAACTATGGACTGGACTTTCACAATATTATGTTAGATCCACTATGGACTGGACTCTCACTATAATGTTAGATCCACTATGGACTGGACTCTCACTATAATGTTAGATCCACTATGGACTGGACTCTCACAATATTATGTTAGATCCACTATGGACTGGACTCTCACTATTATGTTAGATCCACTATGGACTGGACTCTCACTATCATGTTAGATCCACTATGGACTGGACTTTCACAATATTATGCTAGACCCACTCGACGTCCATTGCATCCGGTCTCCCCTAGAGGGAGGGTTTACCCACATCTGCGGTCCTCTCCAAGGTTTCTCACAGTCATTCACATTGACATCCCACTGGGTTGTGAGACTTTCCTTGCCCTTTTGTGGGCTCTGAACCGAGGATGTCGTTGTGGCTTGTGCAGCCCTTTGAGACACTTGTGATTTAGGGCTATATAAATAAACATTGATTGATGTGTTCATTCATAGTTTTGATGTGACAATCGAGGGTCTAACTGAGGATGCCAGAGTTTGGACACCATCACTGTATATCAAACACACATAACAAGGAGGTGAAGGATCAATTTGTATTTATTTACAAGCTGAATTGGCTTTTTTGCGCTGCTCGCGCACACACACACACACACACACACAGAAGTGCCTTTGGTGCCCTCACAAACAATCAGAAATCACAAAAATCCTTACCTTCAACAACCATATTGCTACAATAATACATATTTACAAAAGTAAAAATCAGAGCACAGAGGGGGAGAAGGGAGGGACCGTGTGTGTGTGCTGAAAGAGTGCCTTCTCCTTTGCTGTGAAATAAGTCTGCTTTGGCATTTTTTTCCAGAAAAGCCTGGTCTAATCACAAATACAACTAGCCATTCATGTACTATTCCGCAAACTCAAAACCCAAAAGCAGTGAAGTTGTCACGTTGTGTAAATGGTAAAAAAAAACAGAATACGATGATTTGCAAATCCTTTTCAACTTATATTCAATTGAATAGACTGCAAAGACGAGATATTTCACGTTCACACTGAGAAACTACACATTTTTTCTGCAAATAATCCTTAAGTTAGAATTTAATGGCAGCAACACATTACAAAAAAGTTGACACAGGTGCATTTTTACCACTGTGTTAAATAGCACCACAGTTTCCAAAAACAATTTGAAATGTGGACTCGTCAGACCACAGAACACTTTTCCACTTTGCATCAGTCCATCTTAGATGAGCTCGGGCCCAGCGAAGCCGGCGGCGTTTATGGGTGTTGTTGATAAACGGCTTTCGCTTTGCATGGTAGAGTTTTAACTTGCGCTTACAGATGTAGCGACCAACTGTAGTTACTGACGGTGGTTTTCTGAAGTGTTCCTGAGCCCATGTGGTGATATCCTTTACACACCGAGGTCGCTTTTTGATGCAGTACCGCCTGAAGGATCGAAGGTCAATTTCTCCAGATGCTCTGAACCTTTTGATGATATTACGGACCATAGATGGCGAAATCCCTAAATTCCTTGCAATAGCTGGTTGAGAAAGGCTTTTCTTAAACTGTTCAACAATTTGCTCACGCATTTGTTGACAAAGTGGTGACCCTCGCCCCATCCTTGTTTGTGAACGACTGAGCATTTCATGGAATCTACTTTTATACCCAATCATGGCACCCACCTGTTCCCAATTAGCCTGTTCACATGTGGGATGTTCCAAATAAGTGTTTGACGAGCATTCCTCAACTTTCTCAGTCTTTTTTGCCACTTGTGCCAGCTTTTTTGAAACATGTTGCGGGCATCAAATTCCAAATGAGCTAATATTTGCAATAAATAAAGTTTACCAGTTCAAACGTTAAATATCTTGTCTTTGCAGTCTATTCAATTGAATATAAGTTGAAAAGGATTTACAAATCATTTTATTCTGTTTTTATTTACCATTTACACAACGTGACAACTTCACTGCTTTTGGGTTTTGTCGTCTTTGTTTTTTTTAACTCCACACTGTTGTCTTTTTGGGACTCACATTGAGTTAGCAACATGGACAAAGCTCCGCCTCCCCCAAAAATGCTGCGCCCTGCTTTTTGCCTGCAGGCGTGACACAAAATGAGCGATGGTACACAGAGACATGGTTTGCACACAGAGGCACGTTTGGCTCCATGGGAAGGTTTGTCAATGTAAAAGTTTGCAAACAGAGGCGTTCATAGGTCTGGGTTCCACTCTACATTTAACTGCACGTCATACTAGGAAAATATAACTGATGTTGAAGCATCCTTTTTGACTGTGAAAGAGCAAGTACAATATGTCTTCAAAAGACCTTGAGTCATACTTGCCAACCCTCCCGAATTTTCCGGGAGACTCCCGAAATTCAGCGCCTTACCCGAAACCCTCCCGGGACAAATATTCTCCCGAAAATCTTCCGATTTTCAGCCGGAGCTGGAGGCATGCGGACCTGAGTGAGGACAGCCTTTTTTCACGACGGGAGGACAACAGGGTGACAAGAACTAAATCATCAAGACGAGAGCTATATTGTATTATTATGTTTATCTTACCTAAAAATAAATATATTTATTAATTTAAAAAAAAAAAACTAAATACATTTTTACTATATTTTGCTAAAAACATAACAATTAATAGTATTTTTATTTGTATTTTTTCTGACTCCTTATTACATCCAGCCATAGAATTATACATTAAAATAAACATATTTGAAATAATTAATTTTAAATGATCATAATAATTCATTTAAAATGACCATATTTAATTATTAAAATAATTGCTTGTTTATCAACAACTTTAGAATTTTATTCATTACATTTTGAAGCTCTCAGAAGCCAAGTTATGTTATATTCCTTAAGATTTATTTATGCAAGTTTGAAGTATCAATTATCTAAACACAGCTTTGTTTGCATATTTTCAGGTTGTAGATATATATATATATATATATATATATTGTGGTACCTGATTCTCACCAAGACACAGGATTGGTTTTGCAACAAGCCGAAAAGGGCATTTAAACTTCCGGCGAGCAGACAGAGGCTGTCTTTGTTGCACCAAGCCAAAGGCTTGGAAAATTCCATTGTGTACGATGGGAAGAGACGGGAGGTGGTTATCTATTGTCATCCAAGACCTGCCCAAGCTCGATCCAGGACCAGTCCAAGCCCGAGGCATCTTTTTGTTTTGTGTTAATGTGACCAAAAACAATGGCTGTTTACATACCCCCCATTCCTTTAGAAACAGCTGTTGTTATTGACGGAGGCAGATAATTAGATATATCCATATTTGTGTGTTACTTCTTTATTTTCATAGTCATATTACAAAACAGCTAGTGTTCTTTATTTGTTATCTTTTGGTTGTCTGCAAGTACTGTGTACCAACTTTTAAGAATGTGAAGGGGGAGATCTTCTCTGCTTCTCGTCTAAAACCGACTTTAGATAATAAACAAAAGAGACCTGGAGTGAGCTGAGAGAGAGGGGGAGTAGCAATAAATCCTTTTTCTTATCTTCTCCTGTGCCCAGCTGTGGAGTAAGAGGGACAAGGAGGGTGGGGGCAAGAGAGACGTTATAGAAGAGAAGTTCTCCGTATGTGGGATTTAGACCATTTTTAGCTGCGCGAGTGAGCGCTTCTGTACGGGATTTGGTCTCAAGTTTATTTCCAAAGGCTTTGGAAATAAACTTACAAAATACCTATTCTGTCTCTGGTGGTTCTTCTACTCAGCTTTATGTGTCATCAAAAGAGCTTGGGAGTGACCAGCAACTTGAATTCCCTGGGAGGAACAACTGGTCCAAACGCAACATTATGTAAACAGGGAAAGTCCAAATAAAAAGAGGTGGCGTACAATCTTTCGCCAGAGCGTGCTGGAGACTGTACATGTCATGATCTGTGGTCTGGGTCATGTTTTTGTTATTTTCTGTTAGTTTTAAGACTCCATTAGTTCCTGTTTTTGTGCACCCTTGTTTGTTTTAGTTTCCATGGCGACTTATTAGTTTCACCTGCCTCTGGTGTTCGGGACACGCACCTACTCTAATCAAGAGACCATTTTTTAAGCCTGGCGTCATTGCTCGTTTCATGCGATACCATAGTTCATGTTGCTCGTTTTCATGACCGATTCCACAGTTCAGTGTTTTTCAACCTTTTTTGAGCCGAGGCACATTTTTTGCGTTGAAAAAATACGGAGGCACACCACCAGCAGAAATCATTAAAAATTTTAAAAAAGTAAGTCTTTGCTGTCGTCCAGCGTTCTGTTTTTGTTTATGTTGTAGCCAGTACCGTTTTAGTTTCGTTCTGCATAGCCTTCCCTAAGTTTCAATGCCTTTTCTTAGGGGCACTCACCTTTTGTTTATTTTTGGTTTAAGCATTAGACACCTTTTTACCTGCACACTGCCTCCCGCTGTTTCCGACATCTACAAAGCAATTAGCTACCCGCTGCCACCTACTGATATGGAAGAGTATTACACGGTTACTCTGCCGAGCTCTAGACAGCACCGACACTCAACAACAACACATCATTTGCAGACTATAATCACTTGTTTGCAAAAAATATTTTTAACCCAAATAGGTGAAATTAGATCATCTCCCACGGCACAGCAGACTGTATCTCACGGCCGCGGCACAGTGGTTGAAAAACACTGCCATAGTTAATGCTATTTGTTTCATGCCACAGTTTAGTGAGGTTTTCATGCCCATAGTTTCATGTTTCATGTCCCAAGTTTTTTGCCTTAGCTTCCGCGTGCGATAGGCACCCTTGCCTTCGGGTTGTTTTCTGTTTTGTACTTCGATGAGTGTTAGCTGAACAATTAAATATGTTCCTACCTGCAAGCCTTGTCCGGAGTAGTCCGATTAGTCGCAGTAAGCTACGACCCCCACCCCGTTATGACAGTACAAGGGTACAGCCCAGACGTTTCTCCTCAAATTGAGCCAAATGTAATTCTGTCTCTGTTTAATTCCTTGCTTCTTGTCTCGTTTAATAAATGTCATCAGTGTTTGAACCTGACAGAAGGTTGTTTGCATTGTGTCATGTAAGTCAGTGACGTGCAGTCACTAGAGGCAGGTGAGGCCCCGCCTCACCTGCCTCTAGTGAGGCAGGTGAGGAAGAAAAAAAATGTAAAAAGAAATAAAATTAATTAAATTGTTATATGTATCCAGTGATTATACTATAAAGTTATTTTCCATTTAACTTCACCAGTTTTAGATTATTTTTATTCAAAATCGCGGAATTTTCACATTTGCCGTTCAAATACTGAGAAGAGACGGTGCGGTGATCATCAGCCAGTTGAGGCACGTCACTCAGTGCCTCAACATGGATTCCGGACTCGGATAACTGCTGGCCTGCTGTGCAGTGAGACTGTATTGCTATATGAATTATATTATACATTTCCATAGTTTAGTTAGCTGAGGTATATAATGTACAGTGTATTTTGTCAACAACTGTATGTGTGTGACGTATTTCTTGTGCTGAGCGATCATAAAACGGCTGCAAAAGACGCACTGGCTGAGGCTCCAGTAATCCCGCCTCCTGCACCCCCGCCGTAGAATTGTTATATCAACTAAAGCCCACACTTAAACTTTCCACGTGGAAGATTGAATCTATTTAAAAAAGTTATTTCATAAGAAGCCAAAAAGTGCAAAAACAATAATGTTGGTGTTGGAGGAGTTGTGAATGACTGCAGGGCCACAACATTAGGTACACCTGCAGACTGCAGGTGTACCTAATTCACAACTCCTCCAACACGAACATTATTGTTTTTGCACTTTTTGGCTTCTTATTAAATAACGTTTGTAACCTATTTTCATGGGCTTTTCTCTTTGTGATGTTAAGTTCCTGTTATGCGCTGTTATACAGTATATGCCTTGAGCTCTTATTTTGAAGGCGCTAAGAGCGGAAGTGATGACATGTTGTAGTGGAGCGGCGGTTTTTGAAAGAAGGTAAATAAAGTGGTCCTCGTGTAAACTGGAGCCTCCGTGTTTGTTATTTTGTAGTTTCATACAGTATAGGCGACATTTATAAACCCTCGGTTACACTTTTTTAAATAGATTCAATCTTGCACGTGGAAAGTTTAAGTGAGGGCTTTAGTTGTGGACTTCATTTATAAGTAAAGGTAAGACCATAATAACGTTGTTTTTTTTTTAAATGTGCTTTTTTGTGTGCTACAGTTTGTATGTGTAAAGTTAAAGTTAAGTTAAAGTACCAATGATTGTCACACACACACTTGGTGTAATGAAATGTGTCCTCTGCATTTGACCCATCCCCTTGTTCACCCCCTGGGAGGTGAGGGGAGCAGTGGGCAGCAGCGGCGCCGCGCCCGGGAATCATTTTTGGTGATTTAACCCCCAATTCCAACCCTTGATGCTGAGTGCCAAGCAGGGAAGAATGCTGGTATGAGCTTTTAAACATAACCCGTTAACTGCTGCCAATCAAATGGTGAATAAGATACTCTTTAGGGTTCATATGTTTGTAAATCTGACTGTGATGAAGTCAGTGCCTCACCAGCCATCAACCTCACCGCACGTCACTGATGTAAGTAAATGCTGTGCTATTATTTCAAAAGTACTTTCAAGGGTCATTTACTCACATTGTCCACAAGATGGCAGCAGAGGTAACATTCAGAGGTATTTAAGATTCATTTAAAAGCACTCTGCGGTGCTTTGTTGGAGAAATCACGCCTCCTGGGGGCAAATTGAAGAGGCTGAGTAGTTTGGACACCCCTGTTACTAAGTATGTTGGTGTCATCAGCGTATAAAATCAAATTGTTTTGAAAGTAAAAAGTATTTAATATAGATAAGGACCCAACTGGGCATCAGTGCCATTGCTGTGGACCTCTTCTAATCCCATATCTGTACGAGTTCAGGAGTAGCAAGTCGCGGTATCAAAAGCTGGAGTGCAGGATTTGATTTGGCTGACATTAAGAAGAAGAAGGAGGTGTGGAGCAGACTCGGAGTGCTACTTACTGTCAGCACTGCTCAAAGCCGGCCATCAGCGAGAGGGCCAGGGACTCCACTGTGCACAGAACAACAACCCATTGTCATGCCAGGTCTGCATGAAGGAGTCCAAACAAAGCTTGCTTACGGTGAGGGAAGGAGCCTCGACACACAGCTTTGTTGAGGATCGTCACCAGGAACATGTGGCAGTTTTTGAAGTCAGACTCCATCTTGTCGATGGACTCGATCCTGCGGAACGCACGTAATGTTGTCAACGACGACATGGAATTGTACTTTTGGTGCTCATTTTTGCTGCGAGCTCCTACTTCCACGCGCCGAACCCGGCTTGCCATCGGTCCGAGAAGATGAGGACCAGATTGAGCACCTTCATGATGGCTTCCTTGACGAAACTGACCTAGAAAAGGAAGGAGAAGATGAATTATTTGCAAATTCTTTCAACTTATATTCAATTGAATAGACTGCAAAGACAAGATATTTAACATCCGAACTGGAAAACTTTGTTATTTTTTTGCAAATATTAGCTCATTTGGAATTTGATGCCTGCAACATGTTTCAAAAAAGCTGGCACAAGTGGAAAAAAAGACTGAGAAAGTTGAGGAATGCTCACCAAACACTTATTTGGAACATCCCACAGGTGAACAGGCTAATTGGGAACAGGTGGGTGCCATGATTGGGTATAAAAGCAGCTTCCGTGAAATGCTCAGTC
The DNA here is from genome assembly GCF_033978685.3 of Nerophis lumbriciformis. Taxonomy (NCBI): domain Eukaryota; kingdom Metazoa; phylum Chordata; class Actinopteri; order Syngnathiformes; family Syngnathidae; genus Nerophis; species Nerophis lumbriciformis. The sequence continues at coordinate 6,909,268 of NC_084565.2, read as the reverse complement.
ATTCACAAACAAGGACGGGGCGAGGGTCACCACTTTGTCAACAAATGCGTGAGCAAATTGTCCAACAGTTTAAGAACAACATTTCTCAACCACCTACTGCAAGGAATTTAGGGATTTCACCATCTACGGTCCGTAATATCCCGCCAAAGAGTTCATCATCCAAAGGTAGTGTTTTGGAATTGTTCAAGAAGAGAGGAGAGGTAGAGGACGAGCCACATACAGACTGTATGTGATTCAACATGGGAAAAGGCAGTAATACAGCATCAATCACAGAAGAAACCCATTTGTAGAGTAACCTTCGACCAGAAGACAAAAACAATAACATTTGTGATCACCGCATTATAGCAGTCTTTGTCTCATGCTCATGGGGCACAAATTAGGGAACCTGAGCAGAACTATCTTGTTAAATGCTAAATGTCTTATCCAAAAGATTAAAAATAATCAAAATAACCCTAACAATCGTTAAGATTCTAATATTAGCCTTTTTTGGGGAATTTCTGGCATACACCTAGGTGTCAAATCGATTATCAAAAGGTTCAGAGAATCTGGAGAAATCACTGCACGTAAGCGATGATATTACGGACCTTCGATCCCTCAGGCGGTACTGCATCAAAAAGCGACATCAGAGTTTAAAGGATATCACCACATGGGCTCAGGAACACTTCAGAAAATCACTGTCAGTAACTACAGTTTGTCGTAACACCTGTAAGTGCAAGTTAAAACTCTACTATGCAAAGCCAACGCCATTTATCAACAACACCCAGAAACGTTGCCGGCTTTGCTCGGCCCGAGCGCATCTAAGATGGACTGATGCAAAGTGGAAAAAGTACTCTGTGGTCTGACGAGTCCACATTTCAAATTGTTATAGGTGCAAAGTGTAAAAGTCAGCATGTGTGATGGTATGGGGGTGAATTAGTGCCCAAGACATGGGTAACTTACACATCTGTGAAGGCGCCATTAATTCTGAAAGGTACATACAGGTTTTGGAGCAACATATGCTGCCATCCAAGCAACGTTATCATGGACGCCCCTGCTTATTTCAGCAAGACAATGCCAAGCCACGTGTTACAACAGCGTGGCTTCATAGTAAAAGAGTGCGGGTACTAGACTGGCCTGCCTGTAGTCCAGACCTGTCTCCCATTGAAAATGTGTGGCGCATTATGAAGCCTAAAATACCACAACGGAGATTGTTGAACAACTTAAGCTGTACGTCAAGCAAGAATGGGAAAGAATTCCACCTGAGAAGCTTAGAAAATGTGTCTCCTCAGTTCCCAAACCTTTACTGAGTGTTGTTAAAAGGAAAGGCCATGTAACACAGTGGTGAACATGCACATTAAATATCTTGTCCTTGGAGTCTATTCAATTGAATATAAGTTGAAAAGGATTTGCAAATCATTGTATTCTGTTTTTATTTACATGACAACTTCACTGGTTTTGGGTTTTGTAAATACTGTACAAGCAACGTTCCCTCTAAGGTGTGCGCCTGTGCAATTGCGCGCTGCTCACGGCAAATCTATGCCGCGCACAAAGTCCAAAAAAAATAATAATCGCATAACAATTTTTAAAGTAATTGACGACAAGCGGCCACAACAGAGACAACAGTTTTCGTCATCACTGTTCAATTATTGTATTGTATTATTATCTGTCGAGACGCTTTAAGGAGGAAATTAATTCCATCGATCACTTTATTGAGCAAAACTCTTTATAACACATGACCAAAAACATTGCTAAACAATTTCTATCCAGCAAAACTGGTCATTATCTGCCGTACAAACCAGGCTAAAACCAACTTTGCCATCTGTTATATCAACAGCTGCCGCTCGCTCTTTCTCACTTGCGCCAACACATGCACATATGGCACTTAGCCAGTGATGCGTTTACAGCCACACAAAAAGTCGGACATTTCCAACACCGCACATTATGTGTAATTCCAGGTCGTTACACTATGATTGACCAATCAAATGTGTGCTCATTCTACTGTCATTTATTAAGAATCTTACTTTATACAAACCCCGTTTCCATATGAGTTGGGAAATTGTGTTAGATGTAAATATAAACGGAATACAATGATTTGCAAATCCTTTTCAACCCATATTCAGTTGAATGCACTACAAAGACAACATATTTGATGTTCAAACTCATAAACTTAATTTTTTTTTTGCAAATAATTAACTTAGAATTTCATGGCTGCAACACGTGCCAAAGTAGTTGGGAAAGGGCATGTTCACCACTGTGTTACATGGCCTTTCCTTTTAACAACACTCAGTAAAGGTTTGGGAACTGAGGAGACACATTTTTTAAGCTTCTCAGGTGGAATTCTTTCCCATCCTTGCTTGATGTACAGCTTAAGTTGTTCAACAGTCCGGGGGTCTCCGTTGTGGTGTTTTAGGCTTCATAATGCGCCACACATTTTCAATGGGAGACAGGTCTGGACTACAGGAAGGCCAGTCTAGTACCCGCACTCTTTTACTATGAAGCCACGTTTATGTAACACGTGGCTTGGCATTGTCTTGCTGAAATAAGCAGGGGCGTCCATGGTAACGTTGCTTGGATGGCAACATATGTTGCTCCAAAACCTGTATGTACCTTTCAGCATTAATGGCGCCTTCACAGATGTGTAAGTTACCCATGTCTTGGGCACTAATACACCCCCATACCATCACACATGCTGCCTTTTACACTTTGCGCCTAGAACAATCCGGATGGTTCTTTTCCTCTTTGGTCCGGAGGACACGACGTACACGGTTTCCAAAAACAATTAGAAATGTGGACTCGTCGGACCACAGAACACTTTTCCACTTTGTATCAGTCGATCTTAAATGAGCTCAGGCACAGCGAAGCTGACGGCGTTTCTGGGTGTTGTTGATAAACGGTTTTCGCCTTGCATAGGAGAGTTTTAACTTGCATTTACAGATGTAGCGACCAACTGTAGTTACTGACAGTGGGTTTCTGAAGTGTTCCTGAGCCATACTTGCCAACCTTGAGACCTCCGATTTCGGGAGGTGGGGGGCGTGGTCGGGACGTGGTTAAGAGGGGAGGAGTATATTGACAGCTAGAATTAACCAAGTCAAGTATTTCATACATATATATATACATACGTACATATACAAATATATATATATATATATATATATATATATATATATATATATATATATATATATATATATATATATATATGTATATATATATATATATATATATATATATATATATATATATATATATATATATATATATATATATATATATATCCTGAAAATATGCAAACAAAACTGTGTTTAGATAATTGATACTTGAAACTTGCATAAATAAATATTAAGGAATATAACATAACTTGGCTTCTGAGAGCTTCAAAATGTAATGAATAAAATGCTAAAGTTGTTGATAAACAAGCAATTATTTTAATAATTAAATATGGTCATTTTAAATGAATTATTATGATAGTTTAAAATTAATTATTTCAAATATGTTTATTTGTATGTATGATTCTATGGCTGGATGTAATAAGGAGTCAGAAAAAATACAAATAAAAATACAATTAATTTTGATGTTTTTAGCAAAATATAGTAAAAATTTGTATTTTTTTTTTTTTTAATTAATAAATATATTTATTTTTAGGTAAGATAAACATAATAATACAATGTATCTCTAGTCTGGATGATTTAGTTCTTGTCACCCTGTTGTCATAAAGAAAAGGCTGTCCTCACTCAGGTCCGCATGGAGCTGGAGGGGGCGTGGCCTCCAGCTCCGGCTGAAAATCGGGAGATTTTCGGGAGAATATTTGTCCCGGGAGGTTTTCGGGAGAGGCGCTGAATTTCGGGAGTCTCCCGGAAAATTCGGGAGGGTTGGCAAGTATGTCCTGAGCCCATGTGGTGATATCATTTACACACTGATGTCGCTTGTTGATGCAGTACAGCCTGAGGGATGGAAGGTCACGGGCTTAGCTGCTTACGTGCAGTGATTTCTCCAGATTCTCTGAACCCTTTGATGATATTACGGACCGTAGATGGTGAAATCCCTAAATTCCTTGCAATAGCTGGTTGAGAAAGTTTTTTCTTAAACTGTTCAACAATTTGCTCACGCATTTGTTGACAAAGTGGTGACCCTCGTCCCATCCTTGTTTGTGAATGACTGAGCATTTCATGGAATCTACTTTTATACCCAATCATGGCACCCACCTGTTCCCAATTTGCCTGTTCACCTGTGAGATGTTCCAAATAAGTGTTTGATGAGCATTCCTCAACTTTATCAGTATTTATTGCCACCTTTCCCAACTTCTTTGTCACGTGTTGCTGGCATCAAATTCTAAAGTTAATGATTATTTGCACACAAAAAAAAGTTTATGAGTTTGAACATCAAATATGTTGTCTTTGTAGCATATTCAACTGAATATGGGTTGAAAATGATTTGCAAATCATTGTATTCCGTTTATATTTACATCTAACACAATTTCCCAACTCATATGGAAACAGGGTTTGTAAATATTAATCATGAAATGCTGTTATTATATTAAAGAAATACTATTAAAAAAAAAAAATATTTTACAAACAGAAAGTTACAGGAATGTACACATGGTCCAGTGCTTACATCTCATTGTGCAACATGTGAATGTTTTAATGGGAACTAAATGTGATATCTGAAAGGGGTACAAATTATTTCCAAAGCAGGACCTCCACCCAGACAAACAATACTAGTACACAGCTCGTGAAAAACCATATTTGTTGTTCTTGTCATTGTAAGTGGGCCTAAACAATTATATTAGAAAATGATCACATGGAAGTGACTGCTGTCATTTGATTATAATAATAAGAAATGTAACTTGTTATTTAGTCATGTTTGGGACAGGTGTGCTGCAGGTGTGGCCACAGTGTGCACGTCTGATGTTGCTCACATGTGCTCCACTCATACTTGCCAACCCTCCCGATTTTCCCGGGAGACTCCCGAATTTCAGTGCCCCTCCCGAAAATCTCCCGGGGCAACCATTCTCCCGATTTTCACCCGGACAACAATATTAAGGGCGTGCCTTTAGCGTCCTCTACAACCTGCCGACGCGTCCGCTTTTACACCATACAAACAGCGTGCCGGCCCAGTCACATGTTGTATGCGGCTTCTGCACACACACGAAAGTGACTGCAAGACATACTTGATCAACAGCCATACAGGTCACGCTGAGAGTGGCCGTATAAACAACTTTAACACTGTTACAAATATGCGTCACACTGTGAACCCACACCAAACAAGAATGACAAACACATTTCGGGAGAACATCCGCATCGTAACACAACATAAACACAACAGAACAAATACCCAGAAGCCCTTGCAGCACTAACTCTTCCGGGCTACAATATACACCCCCGCTACCACCAAACGCTGCCCCCCCAACCCCACCCACCTCAACCCCGCCCCCCACACATCAAGCCATACTTGCCAACATCAAGGTTGGCAAGTATGGCTCCACTGAATGTTCAAGGAGTTTTTGCGTTTGCTCACACATATGACAAATTAGAGGGAACATCGCATATAAGTAGAGATGTCCGATAATGTTTTTTTTGCCGATATTCCGATATTGTCCAACTCCCGATTCCGATATCAACCGATACCGATATATACAGTCATGGAATTAACACATCGATCCATCCATTTTTTACCGCTTAATCCTTTCGGGGTTGCGGGGGGTGCTGGAGCCTATCTCAGCTACAATCTGGCGGAAGGCAGTGTACACCCTGGACAAGTCGCCACCTCATCGCATTATTATGCCTAATTTTGTTGTGATGCCCCGCTTGATGCATTAAACAATGTAACAAGGTTTTCCAAAATAAATCAATTCAAATTACGGAGAAAAAAAATGCCAACATGGCACTGCCATATTTATTATTGAAGTCACAAAGTGCATTATTTTTTTAAACATGCCTCAAAACAGCAGCTTGGCATTTGGGACATGCTCTCCCTGAGAGAGCATGTGGAGGTTGAGGTGGGCGGGGTAGGGAGTAGCGGGGAGTGTATATTGTAGTGTCCCGGAAGAGTTAGTGCTGCAAGGGTTTCTGGGAATTAGTTCTGTTGTGTTTATGTTGTGTTACGGTGCGGATGTTCTCCCGAAATGTGTTTGTCATTCTTGTTTGGTGTGGGTTCACAGTGTGGCGCATATTTGTAACAGTGTTAAAGTTGTTTATACGGCCACCCTCAGTGTGACCTGTATGGCTGTTGACCAAGTATGGGATGCATTCACTTGTGTGTGTGAAAAGCCGTAGATATTATGTGATTGGGCCGGCACACAAAGGCAGTGCCTTTGAGGCACGCCCCCAATATTGTTGTCTGGGTGGAAATTGGGAGAAATTCGGGAGAATGGTTGCCCCGGGAGATTTTCGGGAGAGGCACTGAAATTCGGGAGTCTCCCGGGAAAATCGGGAGGGTTGGCAAGTACGCCCTACGTCTGTGTTTTACCAGATATGTACCGCTCCGTACAGCGGCGTTTTAAAAAGTCATACATTTTACTTTTTGAAACCGATATCGATAATTTCCGATATTACATTTTAATGCATTTATCGGCCAATAATATCGGCAGTCCGATATTATCGGACATCTCTACATATAAGTATTTAGTCATTAATTAATTAGCAAAGCAGCTTAAAAGAGAAAAGGTATCTTTTAAAAAAACAATCATTTAAGAATTAAAAATACTCTCATTGTCAATAATTCTCAGCAAATATGTTTATATATTTATCTGACAGGGGCATTTATTTCACTTCTTGTGAGAATTCGTCCCTGGTCTGCGCCACTGCGTTACTCGCAGCCCTCACGCAACCACTTCCCTTTCGTGCTGGTCGCCTAGAGCAGTGTTTTTCAACCTTTTTTGAGCCAAGGCACATTTTTTGCGTTGAAAAAATCCAGAGCCAAACCACCAGCAGAAATCACTAAAAAAAGTCAGTTGACAGTAAAAAGTCGTTGTCGCAATTGTTGGATATGACTTTAAAGCATAACCAAGCATGCATCAATATAGCTCTTGTCTCAAAGTAGGTGTACTGTCACCACCTGTCACATCACCCTGTGACTTATTTGGACTTTTTTGCCGTTTTCCTGTGTGTAGTGTTTTAGTTCTTGTCTTGCGCTCCTATTTTGGTGGCTTTTTCTCTTTTTTTTGGTATTTTTCCTGTAGCAGTTTCATGTCTTCCTTTGAGCGATATTTCCCACATCTACTTTGTTTTAGCAATCAAGAATATTTCAGTTGTTTTTATCCTTCTTTGTGGGGACATTGTTGATTGTCATGTCATGTTCGGATGTACGTTGTCTTTGCTCCACAGTAAGTCTTTGCTGTCGTCCAGCATTCTGTTTTTAATTTGTAGCCAATTCAGTTGTAGTTTAGTTCTGCATAGCCTTCCCTAAGCTCCAATGCCTTTTCTTAGGGGCACTCACCTTTTGTTTATTTTTGGTTTAAGCATTAGACACCTTTTTACCTGCACACTGCCTTCCGCTGTTTCCGACATCTACAAAGCAATTAGCTACCTGCTGCAACCTACTGATATGGAAGAGTATTACACGGTTACTCTGCCGAGCTGTAGACAACAACACATCATTTTCAGACTATAATTACTGGTTTGCAAAAAATATTTTTAACCCAAACAGGTGAAATTAGATCATCTCCCACGGCACACCAGACTGTATCCCACGGCACACTAGTGTGCCACGGCACAGTGGTTGAAAAACACTGGTCTAGAGTACGTCTCCTCTGCGTACCTGTCAAAACCTCCCTTTCTCCCCAGGGCTATCCAGTTTTTGTCCTTCTTCCCGGTGTCTTGCCGGTCTCGTTTTGTTTGTTTTCTCTACTGTAACGATGGAGTCGCTCGACAAGGGTTTGTTGAAGGAGCGCCACGAGTTTCATGTTCCGTCATTCAATCAAATAACACCGTGACAGAGATGGACGGACGTGAAGATGACAGGAAAATGCTAACTTGCTGTAAATATGTTGAGAAGTATGAGATGGTTATATAAGTAAAGAAGGTGAGGCAGCAGCTCACACATTCTCATACTTTTTGTGACATCCAGGAAGAAGTGATGTCAGACAATATTTCAGGAGGAAACCTTACAAATGATTGAATCCATAAAGTGTTATAAGAGTGTATTAAATGGAGTACCGGTAGATGAGTTATTGGGATGTAGAGAAATGTCAGATTTTGAGCTATTTCCTCAGGAGATGTTCCATATTTAGAAATAAAATGTTGAAGCTCCTCTTAGACACACGTAATAAAGGTGTAAACACAACATCAAACATTATGTCACTGGTATGACAGGTCAGCCTCACCTTCTCCCTCAGCAAGCAGCGGTCATGAATGGTTGCCAAATATCTGTAATGGATCTTGATCAGCTGGTCCAGGTCTTTGGCTTCCTGCACCTGGTGCTGGAACTCCAGGCCGGTGCTGTGCAGGATCTGAGCTCAGGTAGAAGAAAAACAAGGAAAAGTTTTATTGGGCACCCTGGTCTCTTTGAAAAGGTTGGAGCTGAGGGCTGCACTGGCCTCTTTAAATGACAGATGTCAAACTAGATCTGTCCCGCCAAATCCTTTAGGTGGCCTCCACGTCAATCATAGTGGCCTGCTACATCATTTAAAGTGAACTACAACATCATTTGATGTGGCCTGCCATTTAATTTAATTTTATGTAGTCCGCCAAGACCTTTAATGTGGTCCGGCACACCATTAAAGTGGCCTGCCACTCAATTTTATGTGGTCCGCCACCCCATTTAATGTGGTCTGAAACTTAATTTCATGTGGTCCGCCACCCCATTTAATGTGGTCCGCCACACCATTTAATGTGGTCTGAAAATTAATTTCATGTGGTCCGCCAACCCATTTAATGTGGTCCGCCACACCATTTAATGTGGTCCGCCACACCATTTAATGTGGTCTGAAAATTAATTTCATGTGGTCCGCCAACCCATTTAAAGTGGTCTGAAACTTAATTTAATGTGGTCCGCAACCCCATTTAATGTGGTCCGCCACCCCATTTAATGTGGTCCGCCACACCATTGAATGTGGTCTGAAAATTAATTTCACGTGGTCCGCCACCCCATTTAATGTGGTCTGAAACTTAATTTCATGTGGTCCGCCACCCCATTTAATGTGGTCCGCCACACCATTTAATGTGGTCTGAAAATTAATTTCATGTGGTCCGCCAACCCATTTAAAGTGGTCTGAAACTTAATTTCATGTGGTCCGCCACCCCATTTAATGTGGTCCGCCACCCCATTTATTGTGGTCCGCCACCCCATTGAATGTGGTGTGAAACTTAATTTCATGTGGTCCGCCACCCCATTTAATGTGGTCTGAAACTTAATTTCATGTGGTCCGCCACCCCATTTAATGTGGTCTGAAACTTAATTTCATGTGGTCCGCCACCCCATTTAATGTGGTCCGCCACCCCATTTAATGTGGTCTGAAACTTAATTTAATGTGGTCCGCCACCCCATTTAAAGTGGTCTGAAACTTAATTTAATGTGGTCCGCCACCCCATTTAAAGTGGTCTGAAACTTAATTTCATGTGGTCCGCCACCCCATTTAATGTGGTCCGCCACACCATTTAAAGTGGTCTGAAAATTAATTTCATGTGGTCCGCCACCACATTTAATGTGGTCTGAAACTTAATTTCATGTGGTCCGCCACCCCATTTAATGTGGTCCGCCACCCCATTTAATGTGGTCCGCCACACCATTTAAAGTGGTCTGAAAATTAATTTCATTTGGTCCGCCACCCCATTTAATGTGGTCCGCCTCACCATTTAAAGTGGTCTGAAAATTAATTTCATGTGGTCCGCCACCCCATTTAACGTGGTCCGCCACACCATTTAATGTGGTCTGAAAATTAATTTCATGTGGTCCGCCACCCCATTTAATGTGGTCCGCCACCCTATTTAATGTGGTACGCCACACCATTTAATGTGGTCCGCCACACCATTTAATGTGGTCTGAAACTTAATTTCATGTGGTACGCCATCCCATTTAAAGTGATCTGCCACGTAATCCTAATTTGGTCCACCAAGCCATTTAATGTAGTTCACCACTTAATTATATGTGACCACACCATTTATCGTGGTCCGCCACGTCTGATTGCAGAGCAAGTTATCCATCAATTTGCTAATAAAACATGTAAACATCAAAATAAGTTGCCCATGCAAATTGTGTAACAAAGCTATTTCTGTTTATATTTACACACATTCACTTGGAGTTTGACACCCCCGTTTTAAGTCATGTGACTGAGGGATGCAGTGGTGTTTTTAAGTCATGTGACTTAGGGATGCAGTGGTGTGTTTAAGTCACGTGACTGAGGGATGCAGTGGTGTCTTTAAGTCATGTGACTGAGATATGCAGTGGTGTCTTTGAGTCACGTGACTGAGGGATGCAGTGGTGTCTTTAAGTCATGTGACTGAGGGATGCAGTGGTGTCTTTGAGTCATGTGACTGAGGGATGCAGTGGTGTCTTTGAGTCACGTGACTGAGGGATGCAGTGGTGTCTTTAAGTCATGTGACTGAGGGATGCAGTGGTGTCTTTGAGTCACGTGACTGAGGGATGCAGTGGTGTCTTTAAGTCATGTGACTGAGGGATGCAGTGGTGTCTTTAAGTCATGTGACTGAGGGATGCAGTGGTGTCTTTAAGTCATGTGACTGAGGGATTCAGTGGTGTCTTTAAGTCATGTGACTGAGGGATGCAGTGGTGTGTTTAAGTCATGTGACTGAGGGATGCAGTGGTGTGTTTAAGTCATGTGACTGAGGGATGCAGTGGTGTATTTGAGTCATGTGACTGAGGGATGTAGTGGTGTCCTTGAGTCATGTGACTGAGGGATGCAATTGTGTCTTTAAGTCATGTGACTGAGGGATGCAGTGGTGTCTTTAAGTCATGTGACTGAGGGATGCAGTGGTGTGTTTAAGTCATGTGACTGAGGGATGCAGTGGTGTCTTTAAGTCACGTGACTGAGGGATGCAGTGGTGTCTTTGAGTCACGTGACTGAGGGATGCAGTGGTGTCTTTAAGTCATGTGACTGAGGGATGCAGTGGTGTCTTTAAGTCATGTGACTGAGGGATCCAGTGGTGTCTTTAAGTCATGTGACTGAGGGATGCAGTGGTGTCTTTAAGTCATGTGACTGAGAGTTGCAGTGGTGTCTTTAAGTCATGTGACTGAGGGATGCAGTGGTGTCTTTAAGTCATGTGACTGAGGGATGCAGTGGTGTCTTTAAGTCATGTGACTGAGGGATTCAGTGGTGTCTTTAAGTCATGTGACTGAGGGATGCAGTGGTGTATTTGAGTCATGTGACTGAGGGATGAAGTGGTGTCTTTGAGTCATGTGACTGAGGGATGTAGTGGTGTCCTTGAGTCATGTGACTGAGGGATGCAATTGTGTCTTTAAGTCATGTGACTGAGGGATGCAGTGGTGTCTTTAAGTCATGTGACTGAGGGATGCAGTGGTGTGTTTAAGTCATGTGACTGAGGGATGCAGTGGTGTCTTTAAGTCACGTGACTGAGGGATGCAGTGGTGTCTTTAAGTCACGTGACTGAGGGATGCAGTGGTGTCTTTAAGTCACGTGACTGAGGGATGCAGTGGTGTCTTTAAGTCATGTGACTGAGGGATGCAGTGGTGTCTTTGAGTCATGTGACTGAGGGATGCAGTGGTGTCTTTAAGTCATGTGACTGAGGGATGCAGTGGTGTCTTTAAGTCATGTGACTGAGGGATGCAGTGGTGTCTTTAAGTCATGTGACTGAGGGATGCAGTGGTGTATTTGAGTCATGTGACTGAGGGATGTAGTGGTGTCCTTGAGTCATGTGACTGAGGGATGCAATTGTGTCTTTAAGTCATGTGACTGAGGGATGCAGTGGTGTCTTTAAGTCATGTGACTGAGGGATGCAGTGGTGTGTTTAAGTCATGTGACTGAGGGATGCAGTGGTGTCTTTAAGTCACGTGACTGAGGGATGCAGTGGTGTCTTTGAGTCACGTGACTGAGGGATGCAGTGGTGTCTTTAAGTCACGTGACTGAGGGATGCAGTGGTGTCTTTGAGTCACGTGACTGAGGGATGCAGTGGTGTCTTTAAGTCACGTGACTGAGGGATGCAGTGGTGTCTTTAAGTCACGTGACTGAGGGATGCAGTGGTGTCTTTAAGTCATGTGACTGAGGGATGCAGTGGTGTCTTTGAGTCATGTGACTGAGGGATGCAGTGGTGTCTTTAAGTCATGTGACTGAGGGATGCAGTGGTGTCTTTAAGTCATGTGACTGAGGGATGCAGTGGTGTCTTTAAGTCATGTGACTGAGGGATTCAGTGGTGTCTTTAAGTCATGTGACTGAGGGATGCAGTGGTGTATTTGAGTCATGTGACTGAGGGATGTAGTGGTGTCCTTGAGTCATGTGACTGAGGGATGCAATTGTGTCTTTAAGTCATGTGACTGAGGGATGCAGTGGTGTCTTTAAGTCATGTGACTGAGGGATGCAGTGGTGTGTTTAAGTCATGTGACTGAGGGATGCAGTGGTGTCTTTAAGTCACGTGACTGAGGGATGCAGTGGTGTCTTTGAGTCACGTGACTGAGGGATGCAGTGGTGTCTTTAAGTCACGTGACTGAGGGATGCAGTGGTGTCTTTGAGTCACGTGACTGAGGGATGCAGTGGTGTCTTTAAGTCATGTGACTGAGGGATGCAGTGGTGTCTTTAAGTCATGTGACTGAGGGATGCAGTGGTGTATTTGAGTCATGTGACTGAGGGATGAAGTGGTGTCTTTGAGTCATGTGACTGAGGGATGTAGTGGTGTCCTTGAGTCATGTGACTGAGGGATGCAATTGTGTCTTTAAGTCATGTGACTGAGGGATGCAGTGGTGTGTTTAAGTCATGTGACTGAGGGATGCAGTGGTGTCTTTAAGTCACGTGACTGAGGGATGCAGTGGTGTCTTTAAGTCACGTGACTGAGGGATGCAGTGGTGTCTTTAAGTCATGTGACTGAGGGATGCAGTGGTGTGTTTAAGTCATGTGACTGAGGGATGCAGTGGTGTCTTTAAGTCACGTGACTGAGGGATGCAGTGGTGTCTTTGAGTCACGTGACTGAGGGATGCAGTGGTGTCTTTAAGTCATGTGACTGAGGGATGCAGTGGTGTGTTTAAGTCATGTGACTGAGGGATGCAGTGGTGTCTTTAAGTCATGTGACTGAGATATGCAGTGGTGTCTTTGAGTCACGTGACTGAGGGATGCAGTGGTGTCTTTGAGTCACGTGACTGAGGGATGCAGTGGTGTCTTTAAGTCATGTGACTGAGGGATGCAGTGGTGTCTTTAAGTCATGTGACTGAGGGATGCAGTGGTGTCTTTAAGTCATGTGACTGAGAGTTGCAGTGGTGTCTTTAAGTCATGTGACTGAGGGATGCAGTGGTGTCTTTAAGTCATGTGACTGAGGGATGCAGTGGTGTCTTTAAGTCATGTGACTGAGGGATTCAGTGGTGTCTTTAAGTCATGTGACTGAGGGATGCAGTGGTGTATTTGAGTCATGTGACTGAGGGATGAAGTGGTGTCCTTGAGTCATGTGACTGAGGGATGCAATTGTGTCTTTAAGTCATGTGACTGAGGGATGCAGTGGTGTCTTTAAGTCATGTGACTGAGGGATGCAGTGGTGTGTTTAAGTCATGTGACTGAGGGATGCAGTGGTGTCTTTAAGTCACGTGACTGAGGGATGCAGTGGTGTCTTTGAGTCATGTGACTGAGGGATGCAGTGGTGTCTTTAAGTCACGTGACTGAGGGATGCAGTGGTGTCTTTAAGTCACGTGACTGAGGGATGCAGTGGTGTCTTTAAGTCATGTGACTGAGGGATGCAGTGGTGTCTTTGAGTCATGTGACTGAGGGATGCAGTGGTGTCTTTAAGTCATGTGACTGAGGGATGCAGTGGTGTCTTTAAGTCATGTGACTGAGGGATGCAGTGGTGTCTTTAAGTCATGTGACTGAGGGATTCAGTGGTGTCTTTAAGTCATGTGACTGAGGGATGCAGTGGTGTATTTGAGTCATGTGACTGAGGGATGCAGTGGTGTCTTTAAGTCATGTGACTGAGGGATGCAGTGGTGTCTTTAAGTCATGTGACTGAGGGATGCAGTGGTGTCTTTAAGTCATGTGACTGAGGGATTCAGTGGTGTCTTTAAGTCATGTGACTGAGGGATGCAGTGGTGTATTTGAGTCATGTGACTGAGGGATGAAGTGGTGTCTTTGAGTCATGTGACTGAGGGATGTAGTGGTGTCCTTGAGTCATGTGACTGAGGGATGCAATTGTGTCTTTAAGTCATGTGACTGAGGGATGCAGTGGTGTCTTTAAGTCATGTGACTGAGGGATGCAGTGGTGTGTTTAAGTCATGTGACTGAGGGATGCAGTGGTGTCTTTAAGTCACGTGACTGAGGGATGCAGTGGTGTCTTTGAGTCACGTGACTGAGGGATGCAGTGGTGTCTTTAAGTCATGTGACTGAGGGATGCAGTGGTGTGTTTAAGTCATGTGACTGAGGGATGCAGTGGTGTCTTTAAGTCATGTGACTGAGATATGCAGTGGTGTCTTTGAGTCACGTGACTGAGGGATGCAGTGGTGTCTTTGAGTCACGTGACTGAGGGATGCAGTGGTGTCTTTAAGTCATGTGACTGAGGGATGCAGTGGTGTCTTTAAGTCATGTGACTGAGGGATGCAGTGGTGTCTTTAAGTCATGTGACTGAGAGTTGCAGTGGTGTCTTTAAGTCATGTGACTGAGGGATGCAGTGGTGTCTTTAAGTCATGTGACTGAGGGATGCAGTGGTGTCTTTAAGTCATGTGACTGAGGGATTCAGTGGTGTCTTTAAGTCATGTGACTGAGGGATGCAGTGGTGTATTTGAGTCATGTGACTGAGGGATGAAGTGGTGTCTTTGAGTCATGTGACTGAGGGATGTAGTGGTGTCCTTGAGTCATGTGACTGAGGGATGCAATTGTGTCTTTAAGTCATGTGACTGAGGGATGCAGTGGTGTCTTTAAGTCATGTGACTGAGGGATGCAGTGGTGTCCTTAAGTCATGTGACTAAGGGATGCAATGGTGTCTTTGAGTCATGTGACTGAGGGATGCAGTGGTGTCCTTAAGTCATGTGACTGAGGGATGCAATGGTGTCTTTGAGTCATGTGACTGAGGGATGCAATGGTGTCTTTGAGTCATGTGACTGAGGGATGCAGTGGTGTGTTTAAGTCACGTGACTGAGGGATGCAGTGGTGTCTTTAAGTCATGTGACTGAGGGAGGCAGTGGTGTATTTAAGTCATGTGACTGAGATATGCAGTGGTGTCTTTGAGTCATGTGACTGAGGGATGCAGTGGTGTGTTTAAGTCATGTGACTGAGGGATGCAGTGGTGTCTTTAAGTCATGTGACTGAGGGATGCAGTGGTGTGTTTAAGTCATGTGACTGAGGGATGCAGTGGTGTCTTTAAGTCATGTGACTGAGGGATGCAGTGGTGTGTTTAAGTCATGTGACTGAGGGATGCAGTGGTGTGTTTAAGTCATGTGACTGAGGGATGCAGTGGTGTGTTTAAGTCATGTGACTGAGAGATGCAGAGGTGTCTTAAGTCGTGTGACTGAGGGATGCAGTGGTGTCTTAAGTCGTGTGACTGAGGGATGCAGTGGTGTCTGTAAGTCATGTGACTGAGGGATGCAGTGGTGTGTTTAAGTCATGTGACTGAGGGATGCAATGGTGTCTTTGAGTCATGTGACTGAGGGATGCAATGGTGTCTTTAAGTCATGTGACTGAGGGACGCAGTGGTGTCTTTGAGTCATGTGACTGAGGGAATCAGTGGTGTCTTTGAGTCATGTGACTGAGGGATGCAATGGTGTCTTTGAGTCATGTGACTGAGGGATGCAGTGGTGTGTTTAAGTCACGTGACTGAGGGATGCAGTGGTGTCTTTAAGTCATGTGACTGAGGGAGGCAGTGGTGTATTTAAGTCATGTGACTGAGATATGCAGTGGTGTCTTTGAGTCATGTGACTGAGGGATGCAGTGGTGTGTTTAAGTCATGTGACTGAGGGATGCAGTGGTGTCTTTAAGTCATGTGACTGAGGGATGCAGTGGTGTGTTTAAGTCATGTGACTGAGGGATGCAGTGGTGTCTTTAAGTCATGTGACTGAGGGATGCAGTGGTGTGTTTAAGTCATGTGACTGAGAGATGCAGAGGTGTCTTAAGTCGTGTGACTGAGGGATGCAGTGGTGTCTTTAAGTCATGTGACTGAGGGATGCAGTGGTGTCTTTAAGTCACGTGACTGAGGGATGCAGTGGTGTCTTTAAGTCATGTGACTGAGGGATGCAGTGGTGTCTTTGAGTCATGTGACTGAGGGATGCAGTGGTGTCTTTAAGTCATGTGACTGAGGGATGCAGTGGTGTCTTTAAGTCATGTGACTGAGGGACGCAGTGGTGTCTTTGAGTCATGTGACTGAGGGAATCAGTGGTGTCTTTGAGTCATGTGACTGAGGGATGCAATGGTGTCTTTGAGTCATGTGACTGAGGGATGCAGTGGTGTGTTTAAGTCACGTGACTGAGGGATGCAGTGGTGTCTTTAAGTCATGTGACTGAGGGATGCAGTGGTGTCTTTGAGTCATGTGACTGAGGGATGCAGTGGTGTCTTTAAGTTATGTGACTGAGGGATGCAGTGGTGTCTTTAAGTCATGTGACTGAGGGATGCAGTGGTGTATTTGAGTCATGTGACTGAGGGATGCAGTGGTGTCTTTAAGTTATGTGACTGAGGGATGCAGTGGTGTCTTTAAGTCATGTGACTGAGGGATGCAGTGGTGTCTTTAAGTCATGTGACTGAGGGATGCAGTGGTGTCTTTGAGTCATGTGACTGAGGGATGCAGTGATGTCTTTAAGTCATGTGACTGAGGGATGCAGTGATGTCTTTAAGTCATGTGACTGAGGGATGCAGTGGTGTATTTGAGTCATGTGACTGAGGGATGCAGTGGTGTCTTTAAGTCATGTGACTGAGGGATGCAGTGATGTCTTTAAGTCATGTGACTGAGGGATGCAGTGGTGTATTTGAGTCATGTGACTGAGGGATGCAGTGATGTCTTTAAGTCATGTGACTGAGGGATGCAGTGGTGTATTTGAGTCATGTGACTGAGGGATGCAGTGGTGTCTTTAAGTCATGTGACTGAAGGATGCAGTGGCCTCACCCTGGTCATGATGTAGTTGTGCAGGCTGTTGACAAAGTGCATGAGTTTGACTCTTAGTAAACACATGCGATGAATCTGTTGCTTGAGTGACTCTTTGGCCTTCACATGGTCAGCCACCTCCTCTTCCACTTTCTTGGTGAAGTCCATAAAATCTGAAAAGTGCAAACCACACAGGAATGATTGGCCAGTTAAAGAGGTTCCAGCAGGTTCCCAGCAGAAATTCTCCTACCACTGAATCGAAGCGTGTCCAAACTGTACTTGGCCCACTTGATCTGCAGCAGCAGCAGGAAGACCTGATTGTAAATCTTCTGGCACTCGGAGCTGATCACAATGTCCACAGGCCAGGGAACCTGACGGGCAGAAGAGGTGATGCAATTCTCAAAACGTCCACCAAGGACCAACAATGGTAATCTAGAATGATACATCTACATCTGTGGTGTCCAAAGGGCGGCCCGGGAGCCATTTGCAGCTATTTTTTTCAACAGCCAGCTTCACAATCATTAGCATGCTAATATTAGCATGATAGCATTTGTGTTAATTTTGCAGGTATACACTTTAGCGTCTAATATTGTGTTACTTGACGAATGATACCTCAGCATGCTAATGTTAGCATGCTAGCATTTGTGTTAATTTTGCAGGTATACACTTTAGCGTCAAATATTGTGTTACTTGACGAATGATACCTTAGCATGCTAATGTTAGCAGGCTAGCATTTTAAACACATGTTTTCAGGTACACACCTCAGAGTAATATCTTTGGGAGTTGACGCATGTTATAGTTAGCATTTCAACATATTAGCATGCTAGCATTGTTGTTAATTTAGCAGGTATACACCTTAGCGTCAAATATTTTCGTTACTTGACGAATGATACTTTAGCGTGTTAACGTTAGTATGCTAGCTTTCTTTTTAAGCAAATTTTGTAGGTATACACCCAAGTCATATTTTGGTACTTGATACATGCTAATGTTATCATGCTAGCATTTTAAAACACATTTTTAAGGCACACACTACAGAGTAATATATTTTAGTACTTGACGCATGTTATAGTTAGCATTTCAACATTCTAATATTATCATGCTAGCATTTTTGTTAATTTTGCATTTATACACTTCAGCGTAAAATATTTTGTTACTTGACGAATGATAATTTAACGTGTTAACGTTATTATGCTAGCTTTTTTTTAGCTAATTTTGTAGGGATACACCCAAGTTATATTTTAGTCCTTGATGCATGCTAATGCTACCATGCTAGCATTTTAAACACATTTTTAAGGCACACACTACAGAGTAATATATTTTGGTACGTGACGTTACAGTTAGCATTTCAACATTCTAATATTATCATGCTAGCATTTTTGTTAATTTTGGAGGTATACATCCTAGTCATATTTTAGTAATTGATGCATGCCAATCTTACCATGCTCGCATTTTCAACAACTTTTTCAGGTACACACCTTTTAGTACTTGACGGATGTTACAGTTAGCATGTCAACATTCTAATATTAACATGCTAGCTTTTTTGCTAATTTAGCAGGTATACACCTCAGCGTCAAATATTTTGTTACTTGACGAATGATACTTTAGCGTGTTAACGTTAGTATGCTAGCTTTTTTTTTGTTGCTAATTTTGTAGGGATACACCCAAGTTATATTTTAGTCCTTGATGCATGCTAATGCTACCATGCTAGCATTTTAAACACAATTTTAAGGCACACACTACAGAGTAATATATTTTGGTACGTGACGTTACAGTTAGCATTTCAACATTCTAATATTATCATGCTAGCATTTTTGTTCATTTTGCAGGTATACACCTTAGTCATATTTTAGTACTTGATGCATGCTAATGTTACCATGCTCGCATTTTTAACAATTTTTTCAGGTACACACCTCAGAGTAATATATTTTAGTACTTGACGCATGTTACAGTTAGCATGTCAACATTCTAATATTAACATGCTAGCTTTTTTGTTAATTTTGCAGGTATACACCTCAGCGTCAAATATTGTGTTACTTGACCAATGATACTTTAGTGTGTTAACGTAATTTTTTTATTTTTTTTATTAAGCTAATTTTGTCGGTTACACCCAAGTCATATTTTGGTACTTGATGCATGCTAATGTTATCATGCTAGCATTTTAAACGCATTTTTAAGGCACACACTACAGAGTAATATATTTTGGTACGTGACGTTACAGTTAGCATTTCAACATTCTAATATTATTATGCTAGCATTTCTGTTAATTTTGCAGGTATACACCTTAGTCATATTTTAGTACTTGATGCATGCTAATGTTACCATGCTCGCATTTTAAACAATTTTTTCAGGTACACACCTCAGAGTAATATATTTTAGTACTTGACGCATGTTACAGTTAGCATTTCAACATTCTAATATTATCATGTTAGCTTTTTTGTTAATTTTGCAGGTATACACCTGTTGCTTGTTAATTGACAAATGATACCTTAGCATGTTCACTTTAGTGTGCTAGTTTATCTTTTTTTTTTGCAAATTTTGTAGGTATACACCCAAGTCATATTTTAGTCCATGCTAACGTTACCATGCTAGCATTTTTAAACATACTCTCAGAGTAATATATTGTAGTACTTGACGCATGTTACAGTTATCATTTCAGCATGATAGCTTTTTTTAGTTCATTTAGCAGTTTATATTATGGTATTTCACAAATGCTAAAAATTAGCATGCGATTGATAGCATGTTCGCAGTGTAATATTAGCATGCTAGCTGTTTTAGCTCATTTTTGCTCATATTTTTGTTACTTACTAATTAACGTGACGCTATCTAGTGTGGGGAATGCATATATGTTTAAGAGTTCTTTCTTTATTCATAGTCATGTTTGGATTATCTAGTACTTTTCCTTTGTATATTCTACCACTTTCTCTTTGTCTTCATAGGTCTGTGAATACATACCCCCTTCTTGCCTTATCAGCGTTGGGGCAGGGAGAGGCATCCCTTTTCTGGGGGGTTGCTTTCTTCTTTAAAGAGTATTTTTTTTCGCTTTGAATGATAGATCAACTCCAGTAGTTGATATGAATGTATTGGTGTGGGCTGATCTCCTGAAATTTCAGTAAAACTTGATAATATTCCTATTCTGTCTTGATGGTCCTTCTTACTCAGCATATATGTAAATTTTGTCGGTTACACCCAAGCCATATTTTGGTACTTGATGCATGCTAATGTTATCATGCTAGCATTTTAAAACACATTTTTAAGGCTCACACTACAGAGTAATATATTTTGGTACGTGACGTTACAGTTAGCATTTCAACATTCTAATATTATTATGCTAGCATTTCTGTAAAATTTGCAGGTATACACTAAAGTTAAAGTTAAAGTTAAAGTACCAATGATTGTCACACACACACTAGGTGTGGCGAAATTATTCTCTGCATTTAACCCATCACCCTTGATCACCCCCTGGGAGGTGAGGGGAGCAGTGGGCAGCAGCGGTGGCCGCGCCCGGGAATCATTTTTGGTGATTTAACCCCCAATTCCACTACTTGATAATATTCCTATTCTGTCTTGATGGTCCTTCTTACTCAGCATATACAGGTAAAAGCCAGTAAATTAGAATATTTTGAAAAACTTGATTTATTTCAGTAATTGCATTCAAAAGGTGTAACTTGTACATTATATTTATTCATTGCACACAGACTGATGCATTCAAATGTTTATTTCATTTAATTTTGATGATTTGAAGTGGCAACAAATGAAAATCCAAAATTCCGTGTGTCACAAAATTAGAATATTGTGTAAGGGTTAAATTTTGAAGACACCTGGTGCCACAAACTAATCAGCTGATTAACTCAAAACACCTGCAAAGGGCTTTAAATGGTCTCTCAGTCCAGTTCTGAAGCCTACACAAACATGGGGAAGACTTCAGATTTGACAGCTGTCCAAAAGGCAACCATCGACACATTGCACAAGGAGGGAAAGACACAAAAGGTTATTGCTGAAGAGGCTGGCTGTTCTCAGAGCTCTGTGTCCAAACACATTAATGGAGAGGCAAAGGGAAGGAAAAACTGTGGTCAGAAAAAGTGTACAAGCGATAGGGATCACCGCGCCCTGGTCAAGATTGTGAAAAAAAACCCATTCAAAAATGTGGGGGGGATTCAGAAGGAGTGGACAGCTGCTGGAGTCAGTGCTTCAAGATCCACCACCAAGAGACGCTTGAAAGACATGGGTTTCAACTGCCGCATACCTCGTGTCAAGCCACTGTTGACCAAGAAACAGCGCGAAAAGCGTCTCACCTGGGCTAAGGAAAAAAAGAGCTGGACTGCTGCTGAGTGGTCCAAAGTCATGTTTTCTGACGAAAGCAAATTTTGCATTTCCTTTGGAAATCGAGGTCCCAGAGTCTGGAGGAAGACAGGAGAGGCACAGGATCCACGTTGCCTGAAGTCTAGTGTAAAGTTTCCACCATCAGTGATAGTTTGGGGTGCCATGTCATCTGCTGGTGTCGGTCCACTCTGTTTCCTGAGATCCAGGGTCAATGCAGCCGTCTACCAGCAAGTTTTAGAGCACTTCATGCTTCCTGCTGCTGACCTGCTCTATGGAGATGGAGATTTCAAGTTCCAACAGGACTTGGCGCCTGCACACAGCGCAAAATCTACCCGTGCCTGGTTTACGGACCATGGTATTTCTGTTCTAAATTGGCCCGCCAACTCCCCTGACCTTAACCCCATAGAAAATCTGTGGGGTATTGTGAAAAGGAAGATGCAGAATGCCAGACCCAAAAACGCAGAAGAGTTGAAGGCCACTATCAGAGCAACCTGGGCTCTCATAACACCTGAGCAGTGCCAGAAACTCATCGACTCCATGCCACGCCGCATTAACGCAGTAATTGAGGCAAAAGGAGCTCCAACCAAGTATTGAGTATTGTACATGCTCATATTTTTCATTTTCATACTTTTCAGTTGGCCAACATTTCTAAAAATCCCTTTTTTGTATTAGCCTTAAGTAATATTCTAATTTTGTGACACACGGAATTTTGGATTTTCATTTGTTGCCACTTCAAATCCATCCATCCATCCATCCATCTTCTTCCGCTTATCCGAGGTCGGGTCGCGGGGGCAGCAGCCTAAGCAGGGAAGCCCAGACTTCCCTCTCCCCAGCCACTTCGTCCAGCTCCTCACGGGGGATCCCGAGGCGTTCCCAGGCCAGCCGGGAGACATAGTCTTCCCAACGTGTCCTGGGTCTTCCTCGTGGCCTCCTACCGGTCGGACGTGCCCTAAACAACTCCCTAGGGAGGCGCTCGGGTGGCATCCTGACTAGATGCCCGAACCACCTCATCTGGCTCCTCTCGATGTGGAGGAGCAGCGGCTTTACTTTGAGCTCTCCCCGGATAACAGAGCTTCTCACCCTATCTCTAAGGGAGAGCCCCGCCACCCGGCGGAGGAAACTCATTTCGGCCGCTTGTACCCGTGATCTTGTCCTTTCGGTCATAACCCAAAGCTCATGACCATAGGTGAGGATGGGAACGTAGATCGACCGGTAAATTGAGAGCTTTGCCTTCCGGCTCAGCTCCTTCTTCACCACAACGGATCGATACAGCGTCCGCATTACTGAAGACGCCGCACCGATCCGCCTGTCGATCTCACGATCCACTCTTCCCTCACTCGTGAACAAGACTCCGAGGTACTTGAACTCCTCCACTTGGGGCAAGATCTCCTCCCCAACCCGGAGATGGCACTCCACCCTTTTCTGGGCGAGAACCATGGACTCGGACTTGGAGGTGCTGATTCTCATCCCAGTCGCTTCACACTCAGCTGCGAACCGATCCAGTGAGAGCTGAAGATCCTGGCTAGATGAAGCCATCAGGACCACATCATCTGCAAAAAGCAGAGACCTAATCCTGCAGTCACCAAACCGAATCCCCTCAATGCCTTGACTGCGCCTAGAAATTCTGTCCATAAAAGTTATGAACAGAATCGGTGACAAAGGGCAGCCTTGGCGGAGTCCAACCCTCACCGGAAACGTGTCCGACTTACTGCCGGCAATGCGAACCAAGCTCTGACACTGATCATACAGAGAGCGGACTGCCACAATCAGACAGTCCGAAACCCCATATTCTCTGAGCACTCCCCACAGGACTTCCCGAGGGACACGGTCGAATGCCTTCTCCAAGTCCACAAAGCACATGTAGACTGGTTGGGCAAACTCCCATGCACCCTCAAGGACCCTGCCGAGAGTATAGAGCTGGTCCACAGTTCCACGACCAGGACGAAAACCACACTGTTCCTCCTGAATCCGAGGTTCGACTATCCGGCGTAGCCTCCTCTCCAGTACACCTGAATAGACCTTACCGGGAAGGCTGAGGAGTGTGATCCCACGATAGTTAGAACACACCCTCCGGTTCCCCTTTTTAAAGAGAGGAACCACCACCCCGGTCTGCCAATCCAAAGGTACTGCCCCCGATGTCCACGCGATGCTGCAGAGTCTTGTCAACCAAGACAGCCCCACAGCATCCAGAGCCTTAAGGAACTCCGGGCGGATCTCATCTACCCCTGGGGCCTTGCCACCGAGGAGCTTTTTAACTACCTCAGCAACCTCAGCCCCAGAAATAGGAGAGCCCACCACAGATTCCCCAGGCACTGCTTCCTCATAGGAAGACGTGTTGGTGGGATTGTGGAGGTCTTCGAAGTATTCCCCCCACCGATCCACAACTTCCGCAGTCGAGGTCAGCAGAACACCATCCGCACCATACACGGTGTTGGTAGTGCACTGCTTCCCCTTCCTGAGGCGGCAGATGGTGGTCCAGAATCGCTTCGAAGCCGTCCGGAAGTCGTTTTCCATGGCTTCCCCGAACTCCTCCCATGTCCGAGTTTTTGCCTCCGCGACCGCTGAAGCCGCACACCGCTTGGCCTGTCGGTACCTGTCCGCTGCCTCAGGAGTCCCATGAGCCAAAAGAACCCGATAGGACTCCTTCTTCAGCTTGACGGCATCCCTCACCGCCAGTGTCCACCAACGGGTTCTAGGATTACCACCACGACAGGCACCAACTACCTTGCGGCCACAGCTCCAATCAGCCGCCTCGACAATAGAGGTGCGGAACATGGTCCACTCGGACTCAATGTCCAGCACCTCCCTCGTGACATGTTCAAAGTTCTTCCGGAGGTGGGAATTGAAACTCTCTCTGACAGGAGACTCTGCCAGACGTTCCCAGCAAACCCTCACAATGCGTTTGGGCCTGCCAGGTCTGTCCGGCATCCTCCCCCACCATCGCAGCCAACTCACCACCAAGTGGTGATCGGTAGAAAGCTCCGCCCCTCTCTTCACCCGAGTGTCCAAAACATGAGGCCGCAAATCCGATGACACAACTACAAAGTCGATCATAGAACTGCGGCCTAGGGTGTCCTGGTGCCAAGTGCACATATGGACACCCTTATGCTTGAACATGGTGTTCGTTATGGACAATCCGTGACGGGCACAAAAGTCCAATAACAAAACACCACTCGGGTTCAGATCCGGGCGGCCATTCTTCCCAATCACGCCTCTCCAGGTTTCACTGTCGTTGCCAATATGAGCGTTGAAGTCCCCCAGTAGAACGAGGGAATCACCCGAGGGAGCACCCTCAAGTACTCCCTCGAGTGAATCCAAAAAGGGTGGGTACTCTGAGCTGCTGTTTGGCGCGTAAGCGCAAACAACAGTCAGGACCCGTCCCCCCACCCGAAGGCGGAGGGAAGCTACCCTCTCGTCCAACGGGTTGAACTCCAACGTGCAGGCTCTGAGCCGGGGGGCAACAAGAATTGCCACCCCAGCCCGTCGCCTCTCACTGCTGGCAACGCCAGAGTGGAAGAGAGTCCAGCCCCTCTCGAGAGAACTGGTTCCGGAGCCCTTGCTGTGCGTTGAGGTCAGTCCGATTATATCCAACCGGAACTTCTCTACCTCTCGCACTAGCTCAGGCTCCTTCCCCCCCAGCGAGGTGACGTTCCACGTCCCAAGAGCTAGCTTCTGTAGCCGAGGATCGGACCGCCAAGTGCCCTGCCTTCGGCTGCCGCCCAGCTCACATTGCACCCGACCTCTATGGCCCCTGCTATGGGTGGTGAGCCCATTGGAGGGGGGACCCACGTTGCCTCTTCGGGCTGTGCCCGGCCGGGCCCCATGGGGACAGGCCCGGCCACCAGGCGCTCGCCATCGTTCCCCAACTCCGGGCCTGGCTCCGGAGGGGGGCCCCGGTGACCCGCGTCCGGGCGAGGGAAATCTGAGTCTCGGTTCTTGCATTTCCATAGAAGTCTTCGAGCTGCTCTTTGTCAAATCATCAAAATTAAATGAAATAAACATTTGAATGCATCAGTCTGTGTGCAATGAATAAATATAATGTACAAGTTACACCTTTTGAATGCAATTACTGAAATAAATCAAGTTTTTCAAAATATTCTAATTTACTGGCTTTTACCTGTATGTCATCGAAAGAACTTGGGATTGACAAGTAACTTAGATTCCCTGGGAGGAAGAGCTGGTCGAGGCAACACTAGCCAGAGAGCGAACTGTTTGCATTTCAGTTCAGCTTCGGCTCTTCCGCATTTATTGGTTTATGAATCCTGCAAACTAAAACCGTCCAAGATACTTTGACAATATTTACCTTGTAGCTGAGGGTCAGTACTTCGAGATTGTTGACGGGATGTTTTTTCCGGGCCGGGTCCATAGTCTCCAAGAAGATTGACAACCTTACAAGAAGAAAGACAGGACTTACTCAAGTCGTCCAGCCGTTCTCACACACAAAGACGGCAGTACCTGCTACTGTCCTCCGGGCAGCGCTGTCCCACGGCCTCCTGCAGCTGCGCGTTGAGGAAGGACGGCTGCTGCCAGGTCTCCTTCTCTCGCACCTTGTCAAAGATGGCCGTGTAGAAGTCGTACATGGTGTCTCCGGCCTCCAGCAGGAAGTAGTTCCTCATGGCTTGGAGGTACTCCAGCAGCCTGGGGTCAAAACCAAAGTACAGGTGGGAAATGGGTTCAAATTCCCGCTTACAGGACAATGTAATGTTGGATGTACTAAACTTAAAACCAGTAAAAAGTTGTCACAGGGGCATTTTTACCACTGTGTTACATGGCCTTTCCTTTTAACAACACTCAGTAAACGTTTGGGAACTGAGGAGACACATTTTTCAGGCGGAATTCTTTCCCATTCTTGCTTGATGTACAGCTTAAGTTGTTCAACAGTCCGGGGGTCTCCCTTCTGGTATTTTAGACTTCATAATGCGCCACACATTTTCAATGGGAGACAGGTCTGGACTACAGGCAGGCCAGTCTAGTACCCGCACTCTTTTACTACGAAGCAACGCTGTTGTAACACGTGTCTTGCTGAAATAAGCAGGGGCGTCCATGATAACGTTGCGAGGATGGCAACATATGTCGCTGCAAAACCTGTATGTACCTTTCAGCATTAATGGCGCCTTCACAGATGCGTAAGTTACCCATGTCTTGGGCACTAATACACCCCCATTCTATCACAGATGCTGGCTTTTCAACTTTGCGCCTAGAACAATCCGGATGGTTCTTTTCCTCTTTGGTCCGGAGGACACGACGCCTACAGTTTCCAAAAACAATTTGAAATGTGGACTCGTCAGACCACAGAACACTTTTCCATTTTGCATCAGTCCATCTTAGATGAGCTCGGGCCCAGGGAAGCCGGTGCCGTTTCTGGGTGTTGTTGATACATGGCTTTCGCTTTGCATAGTAGAGTTTTAACTTGCACTTACAGATGTAGCGACCAACTGTAGTGACTGACAGTGGGTTTCTGAAGTGTTCCTGAGCCCACGTGGTGATATCCTTTACACAATGATGTCGCGTTTTTTGATGCAGTACTGCCTGAGGCATCGAAGGTCTGTAATATCATCGCTTACGTGCAGTGATTTCTCCAGATTCTCCGAACCTTTTGATGATATTACGGAGCGTAGATGGTGAAATCCCTAAATTCCTTGCAATAGCTGGTAGAGAAAGGTTGTTCTTAAACAATTTGCCCACGCATTTGTTGACAAAGTGGTGACCCTCGCCCCCATCCTTGTTTGTGAATAACTGAGCATTTCATGGAAGCTGCTTTTATACCCAATCATGGCACCCAATTAGCCTGTTCACCTGTGGGATGTTCCAAATAAGTGTTTAAATGAGCATTCTGTTATGTTTGTTGTCTTCCCCCTGCCTTCTCTATTGGTTTTTCAGTTTCTTCCCCAGTCTTTTGTCCCCAACGAGGCACACCTGCTGCTAATCACTTCCTGGTAGCATTTAAGCGCGTCTCCGCCAGCTAGTCCCTGCCGGTTATTGTTCCTGAACTCCGCTCTGACATGTGCTACCTTGATTCTGCTTCCCTGGTATGTTGCCTTCGCATATTTCTGTAATATTGACCTCGTTGTGTTTTTGTTTTCCTAGCCACCTTGTTTTGAGAGGACTAGTTGTTTGCCACGCTGTGTGCGTCCTGACCTTTGCTCCGCCAACCTCTGAAAGAGACTACTTTTGTTATGTTTCCCATGGTGTGCACTTTTGCCCCATCGCCCTTAGTTACCATATTTTCATTTTTTATCGCATACCTTGCCTCCATTCTCTGCATCCCGGGGGTCCACCCTTGAACTCAATCCTAACACATTCCTCAACTTTCTCAGTCTTTTTTGCCACTTGTGCCATCTATTTTGAAACATGTTGCAGGCATAAAATTCCAAATGAGCTAATATTTGCAAAAAATAACAAAGTTTCTCAGTGTGAACATTAAATATCTTGTCTTTGCAGTTTATTCAATTGAATATAAGTTGAAAAGGATTTGCAAATCGTTGTATTCTGTTTTTATTTACCATTTACGTAACATGTATTGTATCTAGTGTATTGTCTAGCCAGGACCAAAACACTTGCCGTGGACTTCTGTGAGATACCGTACGTGTGATTTGCTTTTTCTTTGGATTGGCCCTCAGTTGCAGGACCAATCTGCTCTTACTTGTAGTCCTTCTTCAGCGTCTTCATGAGGTTCCCGCAGCACTCGATGTAGCGCTTCTGGATGTGAGGGTAGAGGCAGGAGCGCAAGGTGAGCTGGAAGGTCTGGCAGGTGACCGCCTGGGAGGAGCGGTCCACGGTGAAGTCGTCCTTGGAGAAGCGCTGGTGGAAGTCGCTCTGCTCCAAGTAGAGCCTGAGCAAAACACACGTCTGGTTAGGACAACTTCTCCTTTCTTCAAAATGTCACTTCCTCTTTGCACGGCAAGCCTTTGGACGTAAATAGAGCCTCAGGCCAGAGAAGTGAAAGACATGGTTACTTCTCCAACTAGAAAAGGACTTGGAGAGAACACCCTCCACCAGGTCCCACCCACTAATAGTAAAAAAAATCCTCAATCCAGACCGTTATCCCAATTTCGACATTTGCTGAGCTTTTTGAGTTATCTAAAGCAGAATGGAAGAAACAGAGTGACGCCTCTTGTCAGTCGTCTACTATCTTTGTCTATGCAAGCCGCTAGCACACACACACACACATTCTTGTATTTGTTACCTTCTTGAGACTTGAGAAAAATGCCTCTTTAGGACCACCCTCTTTTATGAAAAGAGTCGTAATTTTTACTTGACAAAAGTCACAATTTCATAAAGAAAACTTTAAAATTTTGCCAATATTATAATAATAATTGGAATTTGACTTGGCAAAATTATGACAAAAGTCATGATTTTACTCAAAAAAATTGACAATATTGTGACCAGAGGGGGGAGCACTTTTAAAAGTGACACACAGTCAATTTGAAAAATCCCTCCTTTTTGTCTCAAGAAGGGTAGCAATACAAGAACACACACACACACACACACACACACACACACACACACACACACACACACACACACACACACACACACACACACAGAAATGTAAAGTAATGAATATGAGAGCAGCCAGCATGGACGAATAGAACAGACAAGTCATTGTAATGTCTGCTCGCGGAAAACAAACATCGATTTGACTCCCTCGGAGGGACTTGACGCTGTGAACAACAGGAACAGGCTGTTCTGAAAACACCCCCGAGCACACCTCAATGATGGACGCTTTTGACCTCCCTCCCTCCTCAACGACACCTGGAGTCGAACTTTTGCTTGCATGCAGAAGGGCCCCAGTCTATGAACATTACATCATCACACCCAAGACAATGGGCACATACACACACACACTCTCCCTTCCCCACCCCACGCCTTCACCACCGCTTGTTTCCCCTCGGGGTGATGGACGGCTTCATAGCAGCAGTCGACCTCCAGGGCCCCAACTCCCCGCCCCTCTGTTGCGAGTTGTCGTGATTAAATGTAACATGTTTATGTGTGCATTGCATGGAGGTTTTTTCCCACTCCAGACTAGACCCCCCTAGGAGCCCAGTCTAGATTGTATTTTTTTACTCATCTTCTTCCCCAGCGTTTTACCTTTTTCTTATCTTTTACGGGGCGCCTTTGGCGACCCATCAGCGTTCCTGTTCTGCAACCCTGTACACTGTTTGTTTGTCTAATCTTGAACGGGTTTGTGCTGAAAACATAGTTTCGTTGTACTTGTGCAATGTCAATAAAGTCCTATCCTATCCTATCCTATCCTATCCTAATGTAAACATGATATCACTATATATCACAATAGACACGTAATCCATATCAATAAAAAAATTATAGTATTTTTTCTACTTTATAGGAAGAAAACTGCAAAAGGAGCATGTATTTATGTTTGAAAAATGTGTGATTGATTGACATGACATAAAACCAGGGCTGGGCGATAAAATGATATCAATATATCGCGATAGACACGTAGTCGATATCAATAAGAAAATGTGTTTGATATATATTTTTCCTACTTTATTGGGAAAAAAACTGCAAAAGGAGCATGTATTTATGTATGAAAAAAGTCTGATTGTTTGACATGACGTTAAACCAGGGCTGGGCGATACAATTATATCACTATATATCACAATAGACACATAATCGATATCAATAAAAAATGCATTTGATAGTATTTTTTCTACTTTATAGGAAGAAAACTGCAAAAGGAGCATGTATTTATGTATGAAAAAAATGTGTGATTGAATGACATGACGTTAAACCAGGGCTGGGGGATTAAATGATATCAATATTTATTACGATAGACACGTAATCGATATCAATAAAACATGCCTTGGATAAAAAGTTTGATAGTTTTTTGTTCTTCCATGGCGGAAGAAGGCGGGCGTATGGAGGCAAGGTTGGTTGCACGAACAAAGGCACTCGCTCTCTGGTAACTAAGCAACGCAGGATGTGGTGATGGGTACTGTTTACATTTGAAACAATACAGGACCGATTCCTGGTACCTGGGAATCGATACCGATATGCAACGGTACCCATTTTCTGTACTTTTGTGTGTGTTAATAAATATGAATGGCTTTTTGATAATAAAAACATTTTTTAGAACATTTAAAAAGGAGCTGATGATGATAACTGCAGTCTACTTGTTATATTTTGTTTTATTATCACACTTGTGAGTAAGTATGACATTAAGTTGCAATTGCAACTCCAAGACGTTAGATGGCAGGAGTGTACAGTTTTTGGTGTATTGGTTAGT
Organism: Nerophis lumbriciformis; assembly: GCF_033978685.3. Classification (NCBI taxonomy): domain Eukaryota; kingdom Metazoa; phylum Chordata; class Actinopteri; order Syngnathiformes; family Syngnathidae; genus Nerophis; species Nerophis lumbriciformis. The sequence goes on along the minus strand of NC_084565.2, from coordinate 6,878,557 downwards.
TCTGTTGCGCCCTAAAAAGTGTTGATACTGTAAGTATTGCACTTATTATGCACCAGCTGTTTGATTGCAACGTGCATTTTAGTTGTGGTTTTTATTGACACATTTGAAGGTGTTAAAAATCGCCATGTAAAGTCGCTAATGCTAATCAGTAGCATGTCAACAGCAAAGTCAATGTTTATTAGCATCAAGCTAATACTTTACTTACGTTGGCGTGTTTGAGTCAATTGCCTTGTTGATACTGAAAATTGCAACATTACCTCGAGGTAGTTGGGGTAAGTTTGCTCTCAGTGCGGATTTTGTACGCATCCCTGCTGATCTGTGGGTGTGACACGCTAGCAGCCAATCAGGTATTATCTACCAAATTTGGTTGTGTGGCGGTTGATTCTTTGCATGGAGTAAGAAGAGAAAGGCAAAAATGAAGAAATTGTGGATTAAAGAGGAAAAGTCACAGGTTTTGTTTTTTTTCCCAAAGGGACCGTAGTCAGACCAATGTGGTCTGTAAATGATGCAAGGCAAGAGCGCTAATACCACACCACCTGAGCCCACCCTTTAGAGCACAGCTGTAACTTCTTGCCACTAAACCTGCAGAAAACAGTTCTTCTCAGGTTTACATTTTCACACTTTGCACTATTTTCTTACACTTTATGAAGCATTTCTTACAGATTTCTGATTTTTAAGACCTTTTTGTAAAGTGTTGAATGTGATTTGAATAGTTTGTTGACATTTTTTGAGTGTTTTCTATGATTGTGTTGACATTTCCCTTCTGCCTTGATAGCTGAAGGATTACAATCACAGGAAGTTACTTTTTAAATAAAATATATTTTTCTCCTGCTCCTTATTTTCCATAAGTCATTAAAAATGTCAATAATGACCAATATTGACTGATATATTAACAATATTTAAACAATTACTGCAAAACAAAAATTCCTTTCCATAGTTAAATAAGAATATCATGGCAAATTCATGTTACACAGCCATTATTTCCTGCCACTAAACCTGCATAAAATAGTTCTTCTCAGGTTTCTTTATTTATAATTATATATATATTTATATTTATATACTCAGGTTTCTCTATGTTTACATTTTCACACTTTGCACTATTTTCTTACACTTTATGAAGCATTTCTTACATATTCCTTATTTTGAAGATCTTATTGTTAAGTCTTCAATGTGATTTGACTATTTTGTTGACATTGTTTGTGTTGACATTTCATTTCTGCCTTCATAGCTGAGGGATTACGATCAGAGGAAGCTACTTTTCAAATAAAGTACATTTTCTCCTGCTCCTTAATTTCCATAGGTGATAAAAATGTCAATAATTTTTTATATCAAACCATATATGTCAGAATAATTGTATCTAAGTTATCACATGAGTTGCCATGAGTTCCCGGCGAGCAGACAAAAGCTGTCTTTGATCCTACCAAGAAGAAGGCTTGTAAAACTCCACTGTGTAGGATGGGAAGCAACATGAAGGTGTTCTGTTTCTTTGATGTATTGTAGTCAACAGAAAGATATTGTCTTGACCCGAGATCTACAAAGTAAAGAGGAAGCAGGATCGGACTCCCCTCCAGGCGACCTTTTCTTTTAACTCTTTTACGACCTTTTCTTTGAACTGTTCTGTAACCAAAGGCGATGGCTGTTTACGACCCCCCTCCCTTAGAAACAGCTGTTGCCATGTAACCAGGGAAAGTCCAAATAAAACAGGAGGCGTACAATCTTTCGTCAGGAGCGTGGTGAGACTGTACAGTCCAGACGTCTCTCCTCAATTGAGCCAAATTTAATTCTGTCTCTGTTTAATTCCTTGCTTCTTGTCTTGTTTAATAGATGTCATCGGTGTTTGAACCTGACAATATAAAACAAGTTTATTGTGATACAGTCCTAGAAGAATTTGATCCAGATCAGCCCAAAACCTAATAAGGTGTTGATTATCCCGTTTCTATCCCTAACATTTGGAGTTCTTTTGCTAACTAACTGAAACCCACAGCAATTATTGCATGAAGGTCCCGACCATGTTGGTTTTATGTTCATGACGCACTCCTAGAAATGACAAATAGCGGACGACAAGAAAAGGAGAACTAGTGGAAAAATACGTAGGCGAGGAAGTCACTCTTTTTAGCTCATTCACCATGTGTGAGTCAGACTCTTCTGCTGGCAGTGCGTCAAAGAAAATTAAAGTGAAATCATTGGTTGCATGATCGGTCCAAGCTGCTCACATGGCCATCATGAAGGATGAAGATTACATCTTTGAACAAGTGAAAATATACCTATTTTACGTTCTTGTATACCGTATTATTATCATATGTACTCCGAGTGTTCATTTAGGTGCAAGTTTCTGGATCACCTGGCAAAGTTGATGGCCAGCAGGGGGTCATGGAGGTCGTTCATCTCCAGGTGTTGTGCGATGATGGACTGCATCTTAAACAGGCTCCTCCTGGTGGCCTGCTGCTCCGTCACCATGCCTGTGGGGGACTGGTCCTGGCTGCACAGGCGCGACTGCACCGACTCCAGGAACATCGTGTACAGACTCTTGCGCTCGGCATCTGCCACACAGAACATGGACCAGTCTCAGTTCTACCCACGTGTAACATGTGCGATACAAGCAGTCCTGCAGAGTGTTTACTTGTGTGTGATATCATGTGTGATACAAGCAGTCCTGCAGAGTGTTTACTTGTGTGTGATATCATATGCGATACAACCAGTCCTGCGGCGTGTTTACTTGTGTGTGATATCATGTGCGATACAAGCAGTCCTTCAGCGTGTTTACTTGTGTGTGATATCATGTGCGATACAAGCAGTCCTGCGGCGTGTTTACTTGTGTGTGATATCATGTACGATACAAACAGTCCTGCAGCATGTTTACTTGTGTGTGATATCATGTGTGATACAAGCAGTCCTGCAGCATGTTTACTTGTGTGTGATATAATGTGCGATACAAGCAGTCCTGCAGAGTGTTTACTTGTGTGTGATATCATGTGTTATAAAAGCAGTCCTGCAGCCTGATTACTTGTGTGTGATATCATGTGTGATAGAAGCAGTCCTGCAGCGTGTTTACATATTCATGATATCTAGTGCGATACAAGCAGTCCTTCAGCGTGTTTACTTGTGTGTGATATCATGTGCGATACAAGCAGTCCTGCAAAGTGTTTACTTGTGTGTGATATCATGTGCGATACAAGCAGTCCTGCAAAGTGTTTATTTGTGTGTGATATCATGTGCGATACGAGCAGTCCTGCAGTGTGTTTACTTGTGTGTGATATCCTGTGATATACAAGCAGCACTGCAGCGTGTTCACTTGTGTGTGATATCATGTGTGATACAAACAGTCCTGTAGTGTGTTTACTTGTGAGTGATATCATGTGCGATACAAACAGTCCTGCAACATGTTTACTTGTATGTGATATCATGTGTGATACAAGCAGTCCTGCAGCGTGTTTACTTGTGTTTGATATCATGTGCGATACAAGCAGTTCCGCAGCGTGTTTACTTGTGTGTGATATCACGTGCAATACAAGCAGTCCTGCAGCGTGTTTACTTGTGTGTGATATCACGTGCAATACAAGCAGTCCTGCAGCGTGATTACTTGTGTGTGATATCATGTGCGATACAAGCAGTCCTTCAGCGTGTTTACTTGTGTGTGATATCATGTGCGATACAAGCAGTCCTGCAGAGTGTTTACTTGTGTGTGATATCATGTGTGATACAAGCAGTCCTGCAGCATGTTTACTTGCGTGTGATATAATGTGCGATACAAGCAGTCCTGCAGCGCGATTACTTGTGTGTGATATCATGTGTATTATAAGCAGTCTTGTTGAGTGTTTACTTGTGTGTGTGATATCATGTGTGATACAAGCAGTCCCGCAGCGTGTTTACTTGTGTGTGTGATATTGTGTACGATACAAGCAGTCCTGCAGCGTGAATACTTGTGTGTGATATCATGTGCAATACAAGCAATCCTGCAGTGTGTTTACTTGTGTGTGATATCATGTGCGATACAAGCAGTCCTGCAATGTGCTTACTAATGTGTGATATCATGTGTGATAGAAGCAATCCTGCAAAGTGTTTACTTGTGTGTGGTATCATGTGCGATACAAGCAGTCCTGTCAAGGTGTGAATGAATGACGGGTTCTACATGTAAAGCGACTTTGGGTACTTAGAAAAGCGCTATATAAATCCCAGTTATTATTATTTAAGTGTTTACTTGTGTGTGATATCATGTGCGATACAAGCAGTCCTGTAAAGTGTTTACTTGTGTGTGATATCATGTGCGATACAAGCAGTTCTGCAGTGTGTTTACTTGTGTGGGATATAATGTGCGATGCAAGCGGTACTGCAGAGTATTTACTTGTGTGTGATATCATGTGCGATACAAACAGTCCTGCAGAGTGTTTACTTGGACAGTCAGTTAACATCTAAATGTTCCCCATTAAGCACACAATTTCTTCTATTATAGTCAATTCATTTACAGAAGGTAAACATAAAAGGTTATAGCAGCTACACAACAGCTAAGCACACAGTGGCTGGTAATCACTGCTAGCATGTCCACATTCCTACAAGAGAGGCCAGATCACGTTTGGAGCTAAAACAGACCACAAAAACCTCCACTGACCTCTAGAGGAGCCCTCAGACTGCTGGGGGTCTTTACAGTCCAGGTTCCTGAGCAGCTGCATGGACTTGCCGGCCATGATGATCTGCTTGAGGACGGGCTTGAGGAAGGACACCATGGTGAGCTGCCTGATGCCGGTGCTGCCGTCGCCCGCCGAGCTTCCGCTGGCCGCGTCGTTCGTCTCGCTCTCCACCGCCTCAGATATGCTGTACAGCGTGTAGGTGGCGTACCAGAAGTCCCTGTGGTTGACTGCCACGTCCTTGTTCCTGAAGGAGGGAAGGACTTATTTTAACATCGGCCATGTATCATCCGCCACACATTTTCAATGGGAGACAGGTCTGGACTACAGGCAGGCCAGTCTAGTACCCCATACTTGCCAACCTTGAGACCTCCGATTTCGGGAGGTGGGGGGTGGGTGGAGGGGGTGTTAGGGCGGGGGTTGGGGCGTGGTTGGGGGCGTGGTTAAGAGGGGAGGAGTATATTTACAGCTAGAATTCACCAAGTCAATTATTTTATGTATTATATATATACAGGTAAAAGCCAGTAAATTAGAATATTTTGAAAAACTTGATTTATTTCAGTAATTGCATTCAAAAGGTGTAACTTGTACATTATATTTATTCATTGCACACAGACTGATGCATTCAAATGTTTATTTCATTTAATTTTGATGATTTGAAGTGGCAACAAATGAAAATCCAAAATTCCGTGTGTCACAAAATTAGAATATTACTTAAGGCTAATACAAAAAAGGGATTTTTAGAAATGTTGGCCAACTGAAAAGTATGAAAATGAAAAATATGAGCATGTACAATACTCAATACTTGGTTGGAGCTCCTTTTGCCTCAATTACTGCGTTAATGCGGCGTGGCATGGAGTCGATGAGTTTCTGGCACTGCTCAGGTGTTATGAGAGCCCAGGTTGCTCTAATAGTGGCCTTCAACTCTTCTGCGTTTTTGGGTCTGGCATTCTGCATCTTCCTTTTCACAATACCCCACAGATTTCCTATGGGGCTAAGGTCAGGGGAGTTGGCGGGCCAATTTAGAACAGAAATACCATGGTCCGTAAACCAGGCACGGGTAGATTTTGCGCTGTGTGCAGGCGCCAAGTCCTGTTGGAACTTGAAATCTCCATCTCCATAGAGCAGGTCAGCAGCAGGAAGCATGAAGTGCTCTAAAACTTGCTGGTAGACGGCTGCGTTGACCCTGGATCTCAGGAAACAGAGTGGACCGACACCAGCAGATGACATGGCACCCCAAACCATCACTGATGGTGGAAACTTTACACTAGACTTCAGGCAACGTGGATCCTGTGCCTCTCCTGTCTTCCTCCAGAAAACATGACTTTGGACCACTCAGCAGCAGTCCAGCTCTTTTTTTCCTTAGCCCAGGTGAGACGCTTTTCGCGCTGTTTCTTGGTCAACAGTGGCTTGACACGAGGTATGCGGCAGTTGAAACCCATGTCTTTCAAGCGTCTCTTGGTGGTGGATCTTGAAGCACTGACTCCAGCAGCTGTCCACTCCTTCTGAATCTCCCCCACATTTTTGAATGGGTTTTTTTTCACAATCTTGACCAGGGCGCGGTGATCCCTATCGCTTGTACACTTTTTCTGACCACAGTTTTTCCTTCCCTTTGCCTCTCCATTAATGTGTTTGGACACAGAGCTCTGAGAACAGCCAGCCTCTTCAGCAATAACCTTTTGTGTCTTTCCCTCCTTGTGCAATGTGTCGATGGTTGCCTTTTGGACAGCTGTCAAATCTGAAGTCTTCCCCATGTTTGTGTAGGCTTCAGAACTGGACTGAGAGACCATTTAAAGCCCTTTGCAGGTGTTTTGAGTTAATCAGCTGATTAGTTTGTGGCACCAGGTGTCTTCAAAATTTAACCCTTACACAATATTCTAATTTTGTGACACACGGAATTTTGGATTTTCATTTGTTGCCACTTCAAATCATCAAAATTAAATGAAATAAACATTTGAATGCATCAGTCTGTGTGCAATGAATAAATATAATGTACAAGTTACACCTTTTGAATGCAATTACTGAAATAAATCAAGTTTTTCAAAATATTCTAATTTACTGGCTTTTACCTGTATATATATATATATATATATATATATATATATATATATATATATATATATATATATATATATATATATATATATATATATAAGAAATACTTGACTTTCAGTGAATTCTAGCTATAAATATATATTTATTTTATTATATATATAAAAATAAGAGAAATACTTGAATTTCAGTGTTCATTTATTTACACATATACACACACTTAACACTCATCTACTCATTGTTGAGTTAAGGGTTGAATTGTCCATCCTTGTTCTATTCTCTGTCACTATTTTTCGAACCATGCTGAACACCCTCTCTGATGATGCATTGTTGTGTGAAATGCACTAGATGGCAGTATTGTCCTGTTTAAGAGTGTCACAACATTGCTGTTTACGGCAGACGAACTGCTTTACGGTAGAGGAAAACACGTCACTCAGGTCCGCATGGAGCTGGAGGGGGCGTGGCCTCCAGCTCCGCCTGAATTTCGGGAGATTTTCGGGAGAAAATTTGTCCCGGGAGGTTTTCGGGAGAGGCGCTGAATTTCGGGAGTCTCCCGGAAAATCCGGGAGGGTTGGTAAGTATGTAGTACCCGCACTCTTTTACTATGAAGACACGCTGTTGTAACACATGGCTTGGCTTTGTCTTGCTGAAATAAGCAGGGGCGTCCATGGTAATGTTGCTTGGATGGCAACATATGTTGCTCCAAAACCTGTATGTACCTTTCAGCATTAATGGTGCCTTCACAGATGTGTAAGTTACCCAAGTCTTGGACACTAATTCACCCCCATACCATCACACATGTTGGCTTTTCCACTTTGCGCCTAGAACAATCCGGATGGTTCTTTTCCTCTTTGGTCCGGAGGACACCACGTCCACAGTTTCCAAAAACAATTTGAAATGCGGACTCGTCAGACCACAGAACACTTTTACACTTTGCATCAGTCCATCTTAGATGAGCTCGGGCCCAGCGAAGCCGGCGGCGTTTCCGGGTGTTGTTGATAAATGGCTTTCGCTTTGCACAGTAGAGTTTTAACTTGCACTTACAGATGTAGCGACCAACTGTAGTTACTGACAGTGGTTTTCTGAAGTGTTCCTGAGCGCATGTGGTGATATCCTTTACACACTGATGTCGCTTTTTGATGCAGTACCGCCTGAGGGATCGAAGGTCCGTAATATCATCGCTTACGTGCAGTGATTTCTCCAGATTCTCTGAACCTTTTGATGATTGATTCCCCAAAAAAGGCTAATATTAGAATCTTAACGATTGTTAGGATTATTTTGATTATTTTTAATCTTTTGGATAAGACATTTAGCATTTAACAAAATAGTTCTGCACAGGTTCCCTAATTTGTTCCCCATGAGCATGAGACAAAGACTGCTATAATGGGGTGATCACAAATGTTATGGTTCTTGTCTTCTGGTCGAAGGTTACTCTACAAATGGGTTTCTTCTGTGATTGATGCTGTATTACTGCCTTTTCCCATGTTGAATCACATACAGTCTGTATTTGGCTCGTCCTCTACCTCTCCCCTCTTCTTGAACAATTCCAAAACACTACCTTTGGATGATGAACTCTTTGGCGGGGTCAAACAGGTGACCGTGGACGATCCACTCGTCCACTATCTCCAAATAGGGTCTGACGGTCTCGGTCCACAGTGAGAAGAGCAATGCCACCTAGTGGAGAAGCAGGCAAACTTACAAAACTGCTTCACCTTGACGCCGACGACGAGCGCTCACCGTTTGCTCGGAGGCTTCCCCAACGCTGTCGTACTCGCTGATGGCTTTGTACAACGTGTTGAGCAGGTGGGACGCCCGCACCACGTTGGGGGTCTCGGGGGGGACCTCGGCCACCCCGGTGCAGAAAACCTTGTAGAGCACTTTGATCTGAGCCAGGTTTGGACCGAGGCGCTCCAGAACGGCTAACAGGGTCACGGTTTCATCTGCAAAAGGAGCATGTATTTATTTTATATACGTTTGATTGATTGACATGACGTTAAACCAGGACTGGGCGATAAAATGATATCACTATATATCACGACAGACATGTAAACGATATCAATTAAAAAAATAGTTTGATAGTATTTTTTCTATTTTATAGGAAGAAAACTGCAAAAGGAGCATGTATTTATGTATGAAAAAAGTATGATTGATTGACATGACATAAAACCAGAGATGGGCGAGAAAATGATATCACTATATATCACAATAGACATGTAATCGATATCAATAAAAAAATGTGTTCGATATTTTCTCTACTTTATTGGAAGAAAACTTGCAAAAGGAGCATGTATTTATGTATAAAAGAAGATTGATTGATTGACATGACGTTAAACCAGGGCTGGGCGATAAAACGATATCACTATATATCACGATAGACACATAATCGACATTAATAAAAAAAAGTGCTTGATAGTATTTTTTTCTACTTTATAGGAAGAAAACTGCAAAAGGAGCATGTATTTATGTTTGAAAAATGTGTCATTGACATGACGTTGAACCAGGGCTGTGCGATAAAATGATATCACTATATATCACGATAGACACGTAATCGATATCAATAGAAAAAATGTGTTCGATATTTTTTCTACTTTATAGGAAGAAAACTGCAAAAGTATTTATGTACGAAAAATGTGTGATTGACATGACGTTAACCCAGGGTTGGGCGATAAAACGATATCAATATATATCACGATAGACATGTAATCGATATCAATAAAAAAATGTGTTCGATATTTTCTGAACTTTATAGGAAGAAAACTGCAAAAGGAGCATGTATTTATGTATGAAATAAGTTTGATTGACATGACGTTAAACCAGGGCTGGACGATAAAACGATATCACTATATATCACGATAGACATGTAATCGATATCAATAAAAAAAATGCGATCGATAGTATTTTTTTCTACTTTATAGGAAGAAAACTGCAAAAGGAGCATGTATTTATGTATGAAAAAAGTGTGATTAAATGACATGACGTTAAACCATGGCTGGGCGAGAAAATGATATCACTATATATCATGATAGACACGTAATCGATATCAATAACAAAAATGTGCTTGATAGTATTTTTTCTACTTTATAGGAAGAAAACTGCAAAAGGAGCATGTATTTATGTTTGAAAAATGTGTCATTGACATGACGTTGAACCAGGGCTGTGCGATAAAATGATATCACTATATATCACGATAGACACGTAATCGATATCAATAGAAAAAATGTGTTCGATATTTTTTCTACTTTATAGGAAGAAAACTGCAAAAGTATTTATGTACGAAAAATGTGTGATTGACATGACGTTAACCCAGGGTTGGGCGATAAAACGATATCAATATATATCACGATAGACATGTAATCGATATCAATAAAAAAATGTGTTCGATATTTTCTGAACTTTATAGGAAGAAAACTGCAAAAGGAGCATGTATTTATGTATGAAATAAGTTTGATTGACATGACGTTAAACCAGGGCTGGACGATAAAACGATATCACTATATATCACGATAGACATGTAATCGATATCAATAAAAAAAATGCGATCGATAGTATTTTTTCTACTTTATAGGAAGAAAACTGCAAAAGGAGCATGTATTTATGTATGAAAAAAGTGTGATTAAATGACATGACGTTAAACCATGGCTGGGCGAGAAAATGATATCACTATATATCATGATAGACACGTAATCGATATCAATAACAAAAATGTGCTTGATAGTATTTTTTCTACTTTATAGGAAGAAAACTGCAAAAGGAGCATGTATTTATGTATAAAAGAAGTTTGATTGATTGACATGACGTTAAACCAGGGCTGGACGATAAAACGATATCACTATATATCACGATAGACATGTAATCGATATCAATAAAAAAAATGCGATCGATAGTATTTTTTCTACTTTATAGGAAGAAAACTGCAAAAGGAGCATGTATTTATGTATGAAATAAGTTTGATTGACATGACGTTAAACCAGGGCTGGGCGATAAAACGATATCAATATATATCACAATAGACATGTAATCGATATCAATAAAAAATACGTTCGATAGTATTTTTTCTACTTTATAGGAAGAAAACTGTAAAAGGAGCATGTATTTATGTACGAAAAATGTGTGATTGACATGACGTTTACCCAGGGTTGGGCGATAAAATGATATCAATATATCGCGATAGACATGTAATAGAAATCAATAAAAAATGTGCTTGATAGTATTTTTTCTACTTTATAGGAAGAAAACTGCAAAAGCAGCATGTAATCATGTATGAAAAATGTGTGATTGATTGACATGACGTTAAACCAGGGCTGGGCGATAAAACGATATCACTATATATCACGATAGACATGTAATCGATATCAATTAAAAAAATGTGTTCGATAGTATTTTTTCTACTTTATAGGAAGAAAACTGCAAAAGGAGCATGTATTTATGTTTGAAAAATGTGTCATTGACATGACGTTGAACCAGGGCTGTGCGATAAAATGATATCACTATAAATCACGATAGACACGTAATCGATATCAATAGAAAAAATGTGTTCGATATTTTTTCTACTTTATAGGAAGAAAACTGCAAAAGTATTTATGTACGAAAAATGTGTGATTGACATGACGTTAACCCAGGGTTGGGCGATAAAACGATATCAATATATATCACGATAGACATGTAATCGATATCAATAAAAAAATGTGTTCGATATTTTCTGAACTTTATAGGAAGAAAACTGCAAAAGGAGCATGTATTTATGTATGAAATAAGTTTGATTGACATGACGTTAAACCAGGGCTGGACGATAAAACGATATCACTATATATCACGATAGACATGTAATCGATATCAATAAAAAAAATGCGATCGACAGTATTTTTTCTACTTTATAGGAAGAAAACTGCAAAAGGAGCATGTATTTATGTATGAAATAAGTTTGATTGACATGACGTTAAACCAGGGCTGGGCAATAAAACGATATCAATATATATCACAATAGACATGTAATCGATATCAATAAAAAATACGTTCGATAGTATTTTTTCTACTTTATAGGAAGAAAACTGTAAAAGGAGCATGTATCTATGTACGAAAAATGTGTGATTGACATGACGTTTACCCAGGGTTGGGCGATAAAATGATATCAATATATCGCGATAGACATGTAATAGAAATCAATAAAAAATGGGCTTGATAGTATTTTTTCTACTTTATAGGAAGAAAACTGCAAAAGCAGCATGTAATCATGTATGAAAAATGTGTGATTGATTGACATGACGTTAAACCAGGGCTGGGCGATAAAACGATATCACTATATATCACGATAGACATGTAATCGATATCAATTAAAAAAATGTGTTCGATAGTATTTTTTCTACTTTATAGGAAGAAAACTGCAAAAGGAGCATGTATTTATGTATGAAAAATGTGTGAATGATTACCCAGGGCTGGGCGATAAAACGATATCACTATGTATCACGATAGACATGTAATCGATATCAATAAAAAATGTGCTTGATAGTATTTTTTCTACTTTATAGGAAGAAAACTTCAAAAGGAGCATGTATTTATGTATGAAAAATGTGTGATTGATTGACATGACGTTAAACCAGGGCTGGGTGAGAAAACGATATCAATATATATCACGATAGACACGTAATCGATATCAATAACAAAAATGTGCTTGATAGTATTTTTTCTACTTTATAGGAAGAAAACTGAAAAAGGAGCATGTATTTATGTATGAAAGAAGTTTGATTGATTGACATGACGTTAAACCAGGGCTGGGCGATAAAACGATATCAATATATAACACATGTAATCGATATCAATAAAAAAAATGCGTTTGATAGTATTTTTCTACTTTGTAGGAAGAAAACTGCAAAAGGAGCATGTATTTATGTATGGAAAATGTGTGATTGATTGACATGACGTTAAACCAGGACTGGGCGATAAAACGATATCACTATATATCACGATGGACACGTAATCGATCTCAACAAAAAAATGTGTTCGATATTTTCTTTATAGGAAGAAAACTGCAAAAGGAGCATGTATTTATGTAGGGAAGAAGTTTGATTGATTGACATGACGTTAAACCAGGGCTGGGCGATAAAACGATATCACTAAATATCACGATAGACATGTAATCGATATCAATTAAAAAAATGCGTTCGATAACAATTTTTCTACTTTATAGGAAGAAAACTGCAAAAGGAGCATGTATTTATGTATGAAAAAAGTGTGATTAAATGACATGACGTTAAACCATGGCTGGGCGAGAAAATGATATCACTATATATCATGATAGACACGTAATCGATATCAATAACAAAAATGTGCTTGATAGTATTTTTTCTACTTTATAGGAAGAAAACTGCAAAAGGAGCATGTATTTATGTATAAAAGAAGTTTGATTGATTGACATGACGTTAAACCAGGGCTGGGCGATAAAACGATATCAATATATAACACATGTAATCGATATCAATAAAAAAAATGTGTTTGATAGTATTTTTCTACTTTATAGGAAGAAAACTGCAAAAGGAGCATGTATTTATGTATGAAAAAAGTGTGATTGACATAACGTTAAACCAGGGATGGACGAGAAAATGATATCACAATATCACAATAGACATGTAATCCATATCAAAAAAAAAATACGCTTGATACTATTTTTTCTATTTTATAGGAAGAAAACTGCAAAACGAGCATGTATTTATGTATGAAAAATGTGTGATTGACATGACGTTAAACCAGGGCTGGGCGAGAAAATGATATCACTATATATCACGATAGACACGTAATCGATATTAATAAAAAAATGTTTTCGATAGCATTTTTTCTACTTTATAGGAAGAAAACTGCAAAAGGAGCATGTATTTATGTATGAAAAATGTGTGATTGATTGACATGACGTTAAACCAGGGCTGGGCGGTAAAACGATATCACTATTTATCACGATAAACACGTAAAAGATATCAATAAAAAAATGTGTTCAATAGCATTTTTTCTACTTTATAGGAAGAAAACTGCAAAAGGAGCATGTATTTATGTATGAAAAATGTGTGATTGATTGACATGACGTTAAACCAGGGCTGGGCGGTAAAACGATATCACTATTTATCACGATAAACACGTAAAAGATATCAATAAAAAAATGTGTTCAATAGCATTTTTTCTACTTTATAGGAAGAAAACTGCAAAAGGAGCATGCGTTTATGTATGAAAAAAGTGTGAATGATTGACATGATGTTAAACCAGGGCGGGGAGACAAAATGATATCAATATATATCATGATAGACATGTAATCGATATCAATTAAAAAAATGTGTTTGATAGTATTCTTTCTACTTTATGGGAAGAAAACTGCAAAAGGAGCATGTATTCATGTATGAAAAATGTGTGAATGATTGACATGACGTTAAACCAGGACTGGGCGATAAAACGATATCACGATATATCACGATAAACATGTTATCCATATCAATAAAACATTTATTTGATAGTATTTTTCTACTTTATAGAAAGAAAACTGAAAAAGGAGCATGTTTTTATGTATGAAAAATGTGTGATTGACATGACGTTAAACCAGGGCTGGACGAGAAAACGATATCACTATATATCACGATAGACATGTAATCGATATCAATTAAAAAAATGTGTTCGATAGTATTTTTTCTACTTTATGGTAACAAACCTGCAAAAGGAGCATGTATTTATGTATGAAAGAAGTTTGATTGACATGACGTTAAACCAGGGCTGGACGATAAACCGATATCAATATATATCACGATAGACATGTAATCGATATCAATAAAAAAATGTGTTCGATAGCATTTTTTCTACTTTATAGGAAGAAAACTGCAAAAGGAGCATGCGTTTATGTATGAAAAAAGTGTGAATGATTGACATGATGCTAAACCAGAGCGGGGAGACAAAATGATATCAATATATATCACGATAGACATGTAATCGATATCAATTAAAAAAATGTGTTTGATAGTATTCTTTCTACTTTATGGGAAGAAAACTGCAAAAGGAGCATGTATTTATGTATGAAAAATGTGTGAATGATTGACATGACGTTAAACCAGGGCTGGGCGATAAAACGATATCACGATATATCACGATAAACATGTTATCCATATCAATAAAACATTTATTTGATAGTATTTTTCTACTTTATAGAAAGAAAACTGAAAAAGGAGCATGTTTTTATGTATGAAAAATGTGTGATTGACATGACGTTAAACCAGGGCTGGACGAGAAAACGATATCACTATATATCACGATAGACATGTAATCGATATCAATTAAAAAAATGTGTTCGATAGTATTTTTTCTACTTTATGGTAACAAACCTGCAAAAGGAGCATGTATTTATGTATGAAAGAAGTTTGATTGACATGACATTAAACCAGGGCTAGGCGATAAACCGATATCAATATATATCACAATAGACATGTATTTGATATCATTAAAAAAATACGTTCGATAGTATTTTTTCTACTTCATAGGAAGAAAACTGCAAAAGGAGCATGTATTTATGTATGAAAAATGTGTGATTGACATGACGTTAAACCAGGGCTGGGCGATAAAATGATATCACTATATTTCACGATAGACATGTAATCGATATCAATAAAAAATGTGCTTGATTGTATTTTTTCTACTTTATAGGAAGAAAACTGCAAAAGGAGCATGTATTTATGTATGAAAAAAGTCTGATTGATTGACATGACAAAAAACCAGAGCTGGGCGAGAAAACGATATCACTATATATCACGATAGACACGTAATCGATATCAATAAAAAAATGTGTTCGATAATTTCTCTACTTTATAGGAAGAAAACTGTAAAAGGAGCATGTATTTATGTATGAAAAATGTGTGATTGACATGACGTTAAACCATGGCTGGGCCATAAAATGATATCACTATTTATCACGATAGACACGTAATCGATATCAATTTAAAAAATGTGTTCGATAGTATTTGTTCTACTTTATGGTAAGAAAACTGCAAAAGGAGCATGTATTTATGTATGAAAAATGTGTGATTGACATGATGTTAAACCAGGGCTGGGCGAGAAAATCATATCACTATATATCATGATAGACATGTAATCGATATCAATAAAAAATGTGCTTGATTATATTTTTTCTACTTTATAGGAAGAAAACTGCAAAAGGAGCATGTATTTATGTATGAAAAAAGTATGATTGATTGACATGACATAAAACCAGAGATGGGCAAGAAAATGATATCACTATATATCACAATAGACACGTAATCGATATCAATAAAAAAATGTGTTCGATATTTTTTCTACTTTATAGGAAGAAAACTGCAAAAGGAGCATGTATTTATGTATGAAAAATGTGTGATTGACATGACGTTAAACCATGGCTGGGCCATAAAATGATATCACTATTTATCACGATAGACATGTAATCGATATCAATAAAAAAATACGTTCGATAGTATTTATTCTACTTTATAGGAAGAAAACTGCAAAAGGAGCATGTATTTATGTATGGAAAATGTGTGAATGATGGACATGACGTTAAACCAGGGCTGGGCGAGAAAATGATATCACTATATATCATGATAGACATGTAATCGATATCAATAAAAAAATGTGCTTGATTGTATTTTTTCTACTTTATAGGAAGAAAACTGCAAAAGGAGCATGTATTTATGTATGAAAAAAGTCTGATTGATTGACATGATGTTAAACCATGGCTGGGTGATAAAACGATATCACTATATAGATCCATATCAATAAAAAAATGTGCTTGATAGTATTTTTTCTACTTTATAGGAAGAAAACTGCAAAAGGAGCATGTATTTATGTATGGAAAATGTGTGATTGATTGACATGACGTTAAACCATGGCTGGGCCATAAAATGATATCACTATTTATCACGATAGACACGTAAAAGATATCAATAAAAAAATGTGTTCGAAAGTTTTTTTTCTACTTTATAGGAAGAAAACTGCAAAAGGAGCATGTATTTATGTATGAAAAATGTGTCATTGATTGACATGACGTTAAACCAGGGCGGGGCGATAAAACGATATCACTATATATCACAATAGACACGTAATCGATATCAATAAAAAAATGTGTTCGATATTTTTTCTACTTTATAGGAAGAAAACTGCAAAAGGAGCATGTATTTATGTATGAAAAAAGTCTGATTGATTGACATGACAAAAAACCAGAGCTGGGCGAGAAAACGATATCACTATATATCACGATAGACACGTAATCGATATCATAAACAAAAATGTGCTTGATAGTATTTTTTCTACTTTATAGGAAGAAAACTGCAAAAGGAGCATGTATTTATGTATGAAAAATGTGTGATTGACATGACGTTAAACCATGGCTGGGCCATAAAATGATATCACTATTTATCACGATAGACATGTAATCGATATCAATAAAAAAATACGTTCGATAGTATTTATTCTACTTTATAGGAAGAAAACTGCAAAAGGAGCATGTATTTATGTATGGAAAATGTGTGAATGATGGACATGACGTTAAACCAGGGCTGGGCGAGAAAATGATATCACTATATATCATGGTAGACATGTAATCGATATCAATAAAAAAATGTGCTTGATTGTATTTTTTCTACTTTATAGGAAGAAAACTGCAAAAGGAGCATGTATTTATGTATGAAAAAAGTCTGATTGATTGACATGATGTTAAACCATGGCTGGGTGATAAAACGATATCACTATATAGATCCATATCAATAAAAAAATGTGCTTGATAGTATTTTTTCTACTTTATAGGAAGAAAACTGCAAAAGGAGCATGTATTTATGTATGGAAAATGTGTGATTGATTGACATGACGTTAAACCATGGCTGGGCCATAAAATGATATCACTATTTATCACGATAGACACGTAAAAGATATCAATAAAAAAATGTGTTCGAAAGTTTTTTTTCTACTTTATAGGAAGAAAACTGCAAAAGGAGCATGTATTTATGTATGAAAAATGTGTCATTGATTGACATGACGTTAAACCAGGGCGGGGCGATAAAACGATATCACTATATATCACAATAGACACGTAATCGATATCAATAAAAAAATGTGTTCGATATTTTTTCTACTTTATAGGAAGAAAACTGCAAAAGGAGCATGTATTTATGTATGAAAAAAGTCTGATTGATTGACATGACAAAAAACCAGAGCTGGGCGAGAAAACGATATCACTATATATCACGATAGACACGTAATCGATATCATAAACAAAAATGTGCTTGATAGTATTTTTTCTACTTTATAGGAAGAAAACTGCAAAAGGAGCATGTATTTATGTATGAAAAATGTGTGATTGACATGACGTTAAACCAGGGCTGGGCGATAAAATGATATCACTATATTTCACGATAGACATGTAATCGGTATCAATAAAAAAATGTGTTCGATATTTTCTCTACTTTATAGGAAGAAAACTGCAAAAGGAGCATGTATTTATGTATGAAAAATGTGTGATTGACATGACGTTAAACCAGGGCTGGGCGAGAAAATCATATCACTATATATCATGATAGACATGTAATCGATATCAATAAAAAAATGTGCTTGATTGTATTTATTCTACTTTATAGGAAGAAAACTGCAAAAGGAGCATGTATTTATGTATGAATAAAGTATGATTGATTGACATGACATAAAACCAGAGATGGGCAAATAAATGATATCACTATATATCACAATAGACACGTAATCGATATCAATAAAAAAATGTGTTCGATATTTTTTCTACTTTATAGGAAGAAAACTGCAAAAGGAGCATGTATTTATGTATGAAAAATGTGTGATTGACATGATGTTAAACCAGGGCTGGGCGAGAAAATCATATCACTATATATCATGATAGACATGTAATCGATATCAATAAAAAAATGTGCTTGATCATATTTTTTCTACTTTATAGGAAGAAAACTGCAAAAGGAGCATGTATTTATGTATGAATAAAGTATGATTGATTGACATGACGTTAAACCATGGCTGGGCCATAAAATGATATCACTATTTATCACGATAGACACGTAATCGATATCAATTAAAAAAATGTGTTCGGTAATATTTTTCTACTTTATGGTAAGAAAACTGCAAAAGGAGCATGTATTTATGTATGAAAAATGTGTGATTGACATGATGTTAAACCAGGGCTGGGCGAGAAAATCATATCACTATATATCATGATAGACATGTAATCGATATCAATAAAAAAATGTGCTTGATTATATTTTTTCTACTTTATAGGAAGAAAACTGCAAAAGGAGCATGTATTTATGTATGAAATAAGTTTGATTGACATGACGTTAAACCAGGGCTGGGCGATAAAACGATATCAATATATATCACAATAGACATGTAATCGATATCAATAAAAAAATACGTTCGATGGTATTTTTTCTACTTTATAGGAAGAAAACTGCAAAAGGAGCATGTATTTATGTATGAAAAAAGTATGATTGATTGACATGACATAAAACCAGAGATGGGCAAGAAAATGATATCACTATATATCACAATAGACACGTAATCGATATCAATAAAAAAATGTGTTCGATATTTTTTCTACTTTATAGGAAGAAAACTGCAAAAGGAGCATGTATTTATGTATGAAAAATGTGTGATTGACATGACGTTAAACCATGGCTGGGCCATAAAATGATATCACTATTTATCACGATAGACACGTAATCGATATCAATTAAAAAAAATGTGTTCGATAGTATTTTTTCTACTTTATGGTAAGAAAACTGCAAAAGGAGCATGTATTTATGTATGAAAAATGTGTGAATGATTGACATGACGTTAAACCAGGGCTGGGCGAGAAAATGATATCACTATATATCATGATAGACATGTAATCGATATCAATAAAAAATGTGCTTGATTGTATTTTTTCTACTGTATAGGAAGAAAACTGCAAAAGGAGCATGTATTTATGTATGAAATAAGCTTGATTGACATGACGTTAAACCAGGGCTGGGCGATTAAACCGATATCAATATACATCACAATAGACATGTAATCGATATCAATAAAAAAATACGTTCGATAGTATTTTTTCTACTTTATAGGAAGAAAACTGCAAAAGGAGCATGTATTTATGTATGAAAAAAGTATGATTGATTGACATGACGTTAAACCAGGGCTGGGCGAGAAAGTGATATCACTATATATCACGATAGACACGTAATCCATATCAATAAAAAAATGTGCTTGATAGTATTTTTTCTACTTTATAGGAAGAAAACTGCAAAAGGAGCATGTATTTATGTATGAAAAAAGTCTGATTGATTGACATGATGTTAAACCATGGCTGGGTGATAAAACGATATCACTATATAGATCCATATCAATAAAAAAATGTGCTGATAGTATTTTTTCTACTTTATAGGAAGAAAACTGCAAAAGGAGCATGCATTTATGTATGGAAAATGTGTGATTGATTGACATGACGTTAAACCATGGCTGGGCCATAAAATGATATCACTATTTATCACGATAGACACGTAAAAGATATCAATAAAAAAATGTGTTCGAAAGTTTTTTTTCTACTTTATAGGAAGAAAACTGCAAAAGGAGCATGTATTTATGTATGAAAAATGTGTCATTGATTGACATGACGTTAAACCAGGGCGGGGCGATAAAATGATATCACTATATATCACGATAGACATGTAATCGATATCAATAAAAAAATGTGTTCGATATTTTCTGTACTTTTGCGAAAGAAAACTACAAAAGGAGCATGTATTTATGTATTAAAAAAGTGTGATTGATTGACATGACGTTAAACCAGGGCTGGGCGATAAAACGATATCACTATATATCACGATAGACATGTAATCGATATCAATAACAAAAATGTGCTTGATAGTATTTTTTCTACTTTATAGGAAGAAAACTGCAAAAGGAGCATGTATTTATGTATGAAAAAAGTGTGATTGATTGACATGACGTTAAACCAGGGCGGGGTGATAAAATGATATCACTATATATTACCATAGACATGTAATCGATATCAATTTAAAAAAATGCGTTCGATAATATTTTTTTCTACTTTATAGGAAGAAAACTGCAAAAGGAGCATGTATTTATGTATGAAAAATGTGTGATTGACATGACGTTAAACCATGGCTGGGCCATAAAATGATATCACTATTTATCACGATAGACACGTAATCGATATCAATTAAAAAATGTGTTCGATAGTATTTTTTCTACTTTGTGGTAAGAAAACTGCAAAAGGAGCATGTATTTATGTATGAAAAATGTGTGAATGATTGACATGACGTTAAACCAGGGTGGGGCGATAAAATGATATCACTATATATCATGATAGACATGTAATCGATATCAATAAAAAAATGTGCTTGATTGTATTTTTTCTACTTTATAGGAAGAAAACTGCAAAAAGAGCATGTATTTATGTATGAAATAAGTTTGATTGACATGACGTTAAACCAGGGCTGGGCGACAAAACGATATCAATATATATCACAATAGACATGTAATCGATATCAATAAAAAAATACGTTCGATAGTATTTTTTCTACTTTATAGGAAGAAAACTGCAAAAGGAGCATGTATTTATGTATGAAAAAAGTCTGATTGATTGACATGACGTTAAACCAGGGCTGGGTGAGAAAATGATATCACTATATATCATGATAGACATGTATTTGATATCAATAAAAAATGTGCTTGATTGTATTTTTTCTACTTTATAGGAAGAAAACTGTTTTACGAACTCTTTTCTGTGAACTGTTTACGACCTTTTCTGTGAACTGTTTGCGACCTTTGGCCTTTGGAAGCAGCTGTGGCCATGTGGTCGGGGAGGGTCCAAAATAAAAGAAGGAGGCGTGCAATCTTTTGGCAGAACGTGATGACACTGTACAAGGGTGCAGATGTGCACGTTTCTCTTCTGTCTCTGTTTGATTCTTTGCTTCTTGTCTTGTTTAATAGATGTCATCAGGGTTTGAACCTGACAACTACCCTAGTTTATACTAAACATTCCTGCCACACTATTGCATTTTAAAGTATTTTTTTCTTTTGGCCATACACCACAATAATATTGTACCGTGGGCTTAATACCGTGAATACCGTACCGTGAGATTTTGATATCTAATAAGGATCAATATCGAGCAATACGACACAATGATATCGCGACGATGTTTTGAGGCGTATCGCCCAGCCCCATGTGAATCACAGTGTATTTGGAGACGTAAGAACAAGGTGCTTGCCTTCACACACCAGTCCTCTCTCGATGGCGGTCAGCTCCTCCTTGAAGCTGGCGAAGAACTTGTTGAGCGCCCACACGAAGGCCTGGTAGGTCCTGAAGGGAGGTTCCGAGCCCCTCTTGGCGCCGTGGGCGCAGCCGGATCCGGCCGGGCCCAGCTCCGGGCTGTGCCCCGTCACCTCGTCGATGAACCTCTGCAGCCTGGACACGGCCTGGCCGTACACGGCCACGTGCTCCAGCACGGAGCGCAGACAGTTCTGCAGACGGGGAGGGAGAAGGTTTCATTTCCAAGCACCAAAAAAAAGGCCAATTTAGGACGGATTGTTTGAACCGACGCTGGTCAGATGAGTCACCACCACGTTGTTCCTCACGGACACTTTCCCGTCGTGATGCTGGAATATGAAGTGTCTTTTAACCCCGGACAGAAGCCTGCGACACAATTTGTCACCATTAGGTTGACTGAGCATGATAAATGTGACTTCCATCCATCCATTTTCTACCGCTTGTCCCTTTTTGGGGTCGCGGGGGGGGGGGGGGGGGGGGGGGTGCTGGAGCCTATCTGGCTTTTTATAATCATTATAATTTATAATGGCTTTTTTGCTGATATTCCGATATTGTCCAACTCTTAGTTATCGATTCCGATATCAACCGATACCGATATATACAGTCGTGGAATTAACACATTATTATGCCTAATTTTGTTAAAGTTAAAGTTAAAGTACCAATGATTGTCACACACACACACTAGGTGTGGCGAAATTATTCTCTGCATTTGACCCATCACCCTTGATCACCCCTGGGAGGTGAAGGGAGCAGTGAGCAGCAGCGGTGGCCGCGCCCGGGAATCATTTTTGCTTGTGATGCCCCGCTGGATGCATTAAACAATGTAACAAGGTTTTCCAAAATATATCAACTAAAGTTATGGGAACAAAATGCCAACATGGCACTGCCATATTTATTATTGAAGTCACAAAGTGCTTTTTTTTTTTTAACATGCCTCAAAACAGCAGCTTGGAATTTGGGACATGCTCTCCCTGAGAGAGACTATGAGGAGGTTGAGGTGGGGGGGGATTGGAAGGGGGTAGCGGGGGGTGTATATTGTAGTGTCCCAGAAGAGTTAGTGCTGGAAGGGGTTCTGGGTATTTGTTCTGTTGTGTTTATGTTGTGTTACGGTGCGGATGTTCTCCCGAAATGTGTTTGTCATTCTTGTTTGGTGTGGGTTCACAGTGTGGCGCATATTTGTAACAGTGTTAAAGTTGTTTATACGGCCACCCTCAGTGTGACCTTGTGTGTGTGAAAAGCCGTAGATATTATGTGATTGGGCAGTGCCTTTAAGGTTTATTGGCGCTCTGTACTTCTCCCTACGTCCGTGTACCACTCCGTACAGCGGCGTTTTAAAAAGTCATACATTTTACTTTTTGAAACCGATACCGATAATTTCCGATATTACATTTTAAAGCATTTATCGGCCGATAATATCGGCAGTCCGATATTATCGGACATCTCTACTCGTGTCCTTCTAATAATTTTAATAAAAACTGCACAGGCGCTCCCAACACAGACCGCTTTCGACCAGGTCTTCGTCAGTGTGCAGTTTTTTTTAACAGGAAGTGATGCACTTAAATAGTCACAGCTGTGGTCAATAAATTGATATAATAAATCAAGAACAACTTCAAAAATGAAAGTGCATAAATAATGGACAAAATGGAAAATTGTACAAAATAAATCAAAGACTATATATACTAGAGATGCGCGGATAGGCAATTATTTAATCCGCAACCGCATCACAAAAGTCGTCAACCATCCGCCATCCACCCGAACTAACATTTAATCAAAACCGCACCCGCCCGCCAACCGCCACCCGCCCGTTGTTATATATCTAATATAGACGATGCAAGGCATTAGTGAGATTATAAAGCTTTTGCCTGTTAAAGAAAGGAGACTGATCCAATGAAGCAGAGACATTCAATGCGTGCCACGCTGTCACGGCCCAGACGCGCACAAGTGCGCAATCATCTAGGAGCCGCGCTGAGCGCACCTCCAAGCGCGCTCGCGCCACTCAAACTGCTGCAGGCAGCTGCGTTCACACATGCATCTGTAAGCCTTGTTTTAACATCCTGTGGCACTCTTCTGGGATCACGGCGGACGAAACTGCTCATGCTCAGGGTGTTTGTGGAGGTTCGGGGTTTTGCACAAATGTGATGCACCATGTTAGATGTCCCGGTTTTGTGACTGTCGTAGACATAAACAGCGTCGCAGCTCTTGCAAATCACGTAGCCAGCATTACTATCATCCTGATTTACAACCTCATAAAAACGAGTCCACGCTGAACTTTTCTGGCCTTTTTTTCCCCTGGTCTTTAGTATTCCCTTTTTTAGTTTGTCGCGTACCACGTTTGCTGCCGGCGTTGCCATTTCTTTTTTTTTCTTCTTCTGTTGTGGCGTGCTGCAGGTGCCTGCTCGTTTTTCGTATGTGGGTAACAACATTTAACTATGTATATATATTTCCGAATTGGTTTAACTGCCACCCGCCTGAATCTATTTAAAATCTAATTTTTTTTTATTTCAACCGCCCGACCCAACCCGCGGATAAAATCTTTTTTTTTTTTTTTTCAACCGCCCGACCCGCGGATAATTCGCGGACTCCGCGGTTGTGTCCGAAAACAGCGCATCTCTAATATATACACTATCATATAAAAATAAAGTAATTAAAAATGTTACAAAAATAAATAAAACATTTGTTATAAAACATTTTTTATTAAATTTTTTAATTACTTTTTTATTACTTTATTTTCCTATGATACTGTACTGAGTCCTTGATTTACACTATATTGCCAAAAGTATTTGGCCACCTGCCTTGACTCACATATGAACTTGAAGTGCCATCCCATTCCTAACCCATAGGGTTCAATATGACGTTGGTCCACCTTTTGCAGCTATTACAGCTTCAACTCTTCTGGGAAGGCTGTCCACAAGGTTGCGGAGTGTGTTTATAGGAATTTTCCTACCATTCTTCCAAAAGCGCATTGGTGAGGTCACACACTGATGTTGGTAGAGAAGGCCTGGTTCTAATTCATCCCAAAGGTGTTCTATCGGGTTCAGGTCAGGACTCTGTGCAGGCCAGTCAAGTTCATCCACACCAGACTCTGTCATCCATGTCGATATACAGTATATTGTTTTTTTTTGTCATAAAGTAATACAATCATGTGTGCTTACGGACTGTATCCCTGCAGACTGTATTGATCTATAGTGATATATAATGTATATATTGTGTTTTTTATGTTGAGTTAATTTAAAAAAATAAAAAATAAAAAATAAAAAATAAAAAATAAAAAATAAAAAATAAAAAATAAAAAATAAAAAATAAATAAATAAAATTGTTATTTCTTGTGCGGCCCGGTACTAATCGGTCCACGGTCCGGTACCGGGCCATGGCCCGGTGGTTGGGGATCACTGCTTGACACCACTGAACCCGACGCTTTGCATTGGACTTGGTGATGTATGGCTTAGATGCAGCAAACCCATTCCATGAAGCTCTCTGCGTACTGTACGTGGGCTAATTGGAAGGTCACATGAAGTTTGGAGCTCTGTAGCAACTGGCTGTGCAGAAAGTCTTTGCACTATGCCATAGGTGTCAAACTCTGGCGCGCCGTGTAATTTCACTTGGCCCTTGAGGCGATATCAAATTAACACTAAAGCTGGCCCGCCAATCCAAACGCCAGCCAGTCAGCCAGCCAGCCAGCCAGCCACATAACATGTGCGGCTTCTGCACACACACACATTAGAATGCAACACATACTTCATCAAAAGCGATACAGGTTACACTGAGGGTAGCCGAATAAAAAACTTTAAGACTGTTAGAAATATACGCCACACTGTGAATCCACACCAAACCAGAACCCTTTGCAGCACTAACTCTTCCGGGACGCTACAGGGTGTGTGTGTGTGTGGGGGGGGGGGGTTTGTGGTCGCGGGGGTGTATTTTGTAGCTTCCCGGAAGAGTTAGTGCTGCAAAGGATTCTGGGTATTTGTTCTGTTGTGTTTATGTTGTCTCTGGCCTCGTAGTGATATATAATGTATATATTGTGTTTTTTATGTTGAGTTAATTTAAAAAAATAAAAAATAAAAAATAAAAAATAAAAAATAAAAAATAAAAAATAAAAAATAAAAAATAAAAAATAAAATTGTTATTTCTTGTGCGGCCCGGTACTAATCGGTCCACGGTCCGATTAGTGTGTGTGTGTGTGTGTGAGAATGTGTCTGTCTTTGTCGTCTTACTTGTTATATAAGTGTGCCATTTGTCCCTCGTTGATGGGACCTGAGTGAGGTGGGAGGGTGGGTGGTTTGGGTTTTAAGGGAAAGGGTGTGAATAATTTACTGACTTTACAATTGTACTGTTTCGACTTGCATTTTTTCTGTCTATTTGAAAATGCCAATAAAAAAAGTTGGGAAAAAAAAAAAAAAATGTGTTTGTCATTCTTGTTTGGTGTGGGTTCACAGTGTGGCGTATATTTCTAACAGTGTTAAAGTTTTTTATACTGGCACCCTCAGTGTAACCTGTATCGCTGTTGATGAAGTATGCGTTGCATTCGCTCGTGTGTGCGTACAGAAGCCGCACATATCTTGTGACTGGGTCTGAACGATGTTAGAATGGATAGAAAGCGGACGTGACGATAGCTCGTAGAGTACGTTAAAGGTTAATTTGTTCAACCTTGGCCCGCGGCTTTGTTCAGTTTTAAATTTTGGCCCACTCTGTATTTGAGTTTGACACCCCTGCACTATGCGCTTCACCATCCGCTGACACCCTCTCTGTCAGTTTACGTGGCCTACCACTTGGTGGCTGAGTTGTTGTTGTTACCAAACTTCTCCATTTTCTTATAATAAAGCTGACAGTTGACTTTGGAATATTTAGGAGCGAGGACATTTCACGACTGGATTTGTTGCACAGGTGGCATCCTGTGACAGTTCCACGCTGGAAATCACTGAGAGCGGCCCATTCTTTCACAAATGTTTGTAAAAACAGTCTCCATGCCTAAGTGCTTGATTTCATACACCTGTGGCCAAGTGGTTAGGACACCTGATTCTTATCATTTGGATGGGTGGCCAAATACTTTTGGCAATATAGTGTATTTCATTTTGTAGCGCACCGACTAAATATTAAAATAAATATTTTCAGTATATTAGCCGCACCGGACTATAAGCCGCAGATATATATGTTGTGAAATGAGATATTCACACAAAAATATTCTGTAAATGGTAAATGGGTTATACTTGTATAGCACTTTTCTACCTTTTAGGTACTCAAAGCGCTTTGACACTATTTCCACATTCACACACACATTCACACACTGATGGCGGGAGCTGCCATGCAAGGCCTTAACCACGACCCATCAAGAGCAAGGGTGAAGTGTCTTGCTCAAGGACACAGGTTGGTAGAAGGTGGGGATTGAACCAGGAACCCTCAGGTTGCTGGCACGGCCACTCCCCCAACAGTGCCACAGAGTTTAATGTATGTAAATAAAAATAAATTATTTACACACTTTAGTTGTTTCCAAACGGTGTCTGTAACATGGCAGTAAAACGGCTTATCAAACAAAACAGAAGTCATCGTCATGGACCCGCTCGCGGAATTTGTCAAAGTGAAACAATACAAAAAAGAACGCCGTTGTAAGTTAATAATACTAACACAGACACTCGTGAACCTGTTAGCATATTAGCTAATGCTAACAACGCTAGCATCATAGCACGTACAAATACGCATGAAAACACTCCTACAATTGTTTTAGTTATATTGTCAAACTTACAAACGTTGCTCGGAGTGACGAATACAGAATCCAGACAAGCAGAAACAGTAAGGACGACTCGGCACTTGTACTTCCGGTTCAAAGCTCTAAACAGAGGAGCACCGTAGCACCTGCAGTGATCGTGCTCGTCCGAAAGATGGCGCCACAGCACAAACAATATCCAGTGTCTTTACTTGTTTTTGTTTGCATTATGGCCATCATCGGAAAATAAATCCATGAATTATCCGCGGGGTTTAAAGCGTAGGAAAAAAGTAGCAGCTTGTAGTCTTGAAATCAGGGTAAACATACTTAGGGCCTCCTTAAGTGAACATTTGGAGCACTGTACTGTGGTACACGCTTTACACTGACACAGACACTTGTGAACCTGTTAGCATATTAGCTAATGCTAACAACGCTAGCGTCATAGCACGTACAAATACGCATGAAAACACTCCTACAATTGTTTTAGTTATATTGTCAAACTTACAAATGTTGCTCGGAGTGACGAATAAAGAATCCAGACGAGCAGAAACAGTAAGGACGACTCGGAAGACGGGATGGCACTTGTACTTCCGGTTCAAAGCTCTAAACAGAGGAGCACCGTAGCACCTGCAGTGATCGTGCTCGTCCGAAAGATGGCGCCACAGCACAAACAATATCCAGTGTCTTTACTTGTTTTTGTTTGCATTATGGCCATCATCGGAAAATAAATCCATGAATTATCCGCGGGGTATAAAGCGTAGGAAAAAAGTAGCAGCTTGTAGTCTTGAAATCAGGGTAAACATACTTAGGGCCTCCTTAAGTGAACATTTGGAGCACTGTACTGTGGTACACGCTTTACACTGACACAGACACTTGTGAACCTGTTAGCATATTAGCTAATGCTAACAACGCTAGCGTCATAGCACGTACAAATACGCATGAAAACACTCCTACAATTGTTTTAGTTATATTGTCAAACTTACAAATGTTGCTCGGAGTGACGAATAAAGAATCCAGACGAGCAGAAACAGTAAGGACGACTCGGAAGACGGGATGGCGCTTGTACTTCCGGTTCAAAGCTCTAAACAGAGGAGCACCGTAGCACCTGCAGTGATCGTGCTCGTCCGAAAGATGGCGCCATAGCACAAACAATATCCAGTGTCTTTGCTTAATTTTTGTTTGCATTATGGCCATCATCGGAAAATAAATCCATGAATTATCCGCGGGGTTCAAAGCGTAGGAAAAAAGTAGCAGCTTGTAGTCTTGAAATCAGGGTAAACATACTTAGGGCCTCCTTAAGTGAAAATTTGGAGCACTGTACTGTGGTGCACGCTTTACACTGACACAGACACTTGTGAACCTGTTAGCATATTAGCTAATGCTAACAACGCTAGCGTCGTAGCACGTACAAATACGCATGAAAACACTCCTACAGACATCACAGAGAGAGAATTGTTTTAGTTATATTGTCAAACTTACAAACGTTGCTCGGAGTGACGAATAAAGAATCCAGACGAGCAGAAACAGTAAGGACGACTCGGAAGACGGGATGGCACTTGTACTTCCGGTTCAAAGCTCTAAACAGAGGAGCGCCGTAGCACCTGCAGTGATCGTGCTCGTCCGAAAGATGGCGCCATAGGACAAACAATATCCAGTGTCTTTGCTTAGTTTTTGTTTGCATTATGGCCATCATCGGAAAATAAATCCATGAATTATCCGCGCCCTTTTATAAGCCGCGGAGTTCAAAGCGTATGAAAAAAGTAGCAGCTTGTAGTCTTGAAATCAGGGTAAACATACTTAGGGCCTCCTTAAGTGAACATTTGGAGCACTGTACTGTGGTACAAGCTTTACACTGACTACTCTAAAGTACATCTAAGCACAGTCCCTTGAGAAACTATACTAAAATACATGGATGTTGACTCAGTCCTTAACAAAGTACCAGACTACTCACCACAGCGTTTCTCGGATAACCTGTGTCTCTGTGATGAAGGGTTTTTCCTCCGGCAGGTACAGCGGGTCGGTGTTGTACAGGTGCTGGTCCCTGTGCAGGACCGGGTCAAACACGAGGTACAACACAACAGAAGAGGCCACATCACTCCTACCAGACATTGAGCAGGTTGGAGTGCAAATGGAGGCTGTGGGCGAATCGAGTGGCGTGTCCCACCCAGTAGGGGGTCACCACGTGATGCTCCAGCCAGACCCGAGCGTCGGGTTCGCCCACTGCCACGACACACGTCGTCATTCAGGACGTGCTCACTTTTGCTCACGGCCATCGGTTCCTACCTGTCCATGTGACCTGGACCGTCTTGCTTCCGCCCTCTTTGTCCTCCTGGGGGGTTTTGTCCAGCTGGATGCCAGAGTCCTCCCTGCTGATTGGCTGATGGCCGTCCTCCTCCTCGCTCTCCTCCTCGGACCACTCCTGGAGAAGGTCCGCATGGAATACAAATAACACAAACCATCCATCGCACGAGCTTGATTACTTAC
The DNA here is from genome assembly GCF_033978685.3 of Nerophis lumbriciformis. NCBI lineage: Eukaryota > Metazoa > Chordata > Actinopteri > Syngnathiformes > Syngnathidae > Nerophis > Nerophis lumbriciformis. The sequence continues at coordinate 6,848,358 of NC_084565.2, read as the reverse complement.
AAAACCCAAAACCAGTGAAGTTGTCACGTTGTGTAAATGGTCAATAAAAAACAGAATAGACTGCAAAGACAAGATATTTAATGTTCACACTGAGAAACTTCGTTTTTTTTTGCAAATAATCATTAACTTAGAATTGAATGGCAGCAACACATTGCAAACAAGTTGTCACAGGGGCATGTTCACCACTGTGTTACATGGCCTTTCCTTTTAACAACACTCAGTAAACGTTTGGGAACTGAGGAGACACATTTTTTAAGCTTTTCAGGTGGAATTCTTTCCCATTCTTGCTTGATGTACAGCTTAAGTTGTTCAACAGTCCGGGGGTCTCCGTTGTGCTATTTTAGGCTTCATAATGCGCCACACATTTTCAATGGACTACAGGCAGGCCAGTCTAGTACCCGCACTCTTTTACTATGAAGCCACGCTGTTGTAACACGTGGCTTGGCATTGTCTTGCTGAAATAAGCAGGGGCGTCCATGATAACGTTGCTTGGATGGCAACATATGTTGCTCCAAAACCTGTATGTACCTTTCAGCATTAATGGCGCCTTCACAGATGTGTAAGTTACCCATGTCTTGGGCACTAATACACCCCCATACTCTCACAGATGCTGGCTTTTACACTTTGCGCCTAGAACAATCCGGATGGTTATTTTACTCTTTGGTCCGGAGGACACGACGTCCAGTTTCCAAAAACATATTGAAATGTGGACTCGTCAGACCACAGAACACTTTTCCACTTCGCATCAGTCCATCTTAGATGAGCTCGGGCCCAGCGAAGCCGGCAGCGTTTCTGGGTGTTGTTGATAAATGGCTTTCACTTTGCAAAGTAGAGTTTTAACTTGCACTTACAGATGTAGCGACCAACTGTAGTTACTGACAGTGGTTTTCTGAACGGTTCCTAAGCCCATGTGGTGATATCCTTTACACACTGATGTCGCTTTTTGATGCAGTACCGCCTGAGGGATCGAAGGTCCGTAATATCATCGCGTACATGCAGCGATTTCTCCAGATTCTCTGAACCCTTTGATGATATTACAGAGCGTAGATGGTGAAATCCCTAAATTCCTTGCAATAGCTGGTTGAGAAATGTTGTTCTTAAACAATTTGCTCACGCATTTGTTGACAAAGTGGTGATCCTCGCCCCATCCTTGTTTGTGAATGACTGAGCATTTCATGGAAGCTGCTTTTACACCCAATCATGGCACCCACCTGTTCCCAATTAGCCTGTTCACCGGTGGGGTGTTCCAAATAAGTGTTTGATGAGCATTCCTCAACTTCCTCGGTCTTTTTTGCCACTTGTGCCAGCTTTTTTGAAACATGTTGCAGGCATCAAGTTCCAAATGAGTTAATATTTGCAAAAAATAACAACATTTTCCAGTTCGAACGTTAAATATCTTGTCTTTGCAGTCTATTTAATTAAATATAAGTTGAAAAGGATTTGCAAATCATTGTATTCTGTTTTTATTTACCAATTACACAACGTGACAACTTCACTGCTTTTGGGGTTTTCAAGTGGACTTTTTGAACTGCAGTGTTTGCCACAGGACTGCGGTCTATCTATGGTGGGGTGGGTGGTTACCATGCCAACTACTGTAAACGGGTTGTAACGACAAGCTCCACATGCACTTTGGTGTTTTCATGTGGTAATGACTGGAAATGCTGACGACAAATGTTTTTTTTCCCCTAAAAATTCCATGCTGTAGTATCTGTTTTTCTCGTATCTTTTACATTTTAGCTTTATTTCTATGCAATACGTGTACTTAGTTCACTTTATGTTTGCAATCTATGCCCTTTGCTGTTGTAACACTGTAACTCACTGTTGTGGGATAAGTCAGTTAAAATCACAGTTGAACATTAAACTTTTCTCCACAAAACTGAAAAAGTGGCTTAAGGAAAATCAGAAGTGTGATCACTAGAACTGTTTGTAGTAATGGACAACGGGGGCCAATTATTTAAATGTATTTCTATTTTGTACTTGTCTTAATCCTTTTGTATGTTTTTCACTTTTCTCATTTTTTCTTTAAAAGCCTAACCAGGGACGCGGACTGCAAATGATCCTGTGACTAGAAGTCTTATGTACTTTGACATCGGTTACCTATGGGTAGCAATGTTTAACTGTACTGTCCCTGTCAAATAAATAAATAAATAAATATAAATAAAACGAAGGATTATCTCGTATCTTAATATGGTAATTTATGTTCATTTGTTTAATGATTACATATCAACTTTAAAAATGCATCTAATAGCATGCATATTTGTACGATCTATTGTAACGGAATGACGCTGGCATCGTTAGCATTAGCTAATATGCTAACACTTTTAAGTTAACTTACAAACCCCGTTTCCATATGAGTTGGGAAATGGTGTTAGATGTAAATATAAACGGAATACAATGATTTGAAAATCCCTTTCAACCCATATTCAGTTGAATATGCTACAAAGACAACATATTTGATGTTCAAACTGATAAACATTTTTTTTTTGTTGCAAATAATCATTAACTTTAGAATTTGATGCCAGCAACACGTGACCAAGAAGTTGGGAAAGGTGGCAATAAATACTGATAAAGTTGAGGAATGCTCATCAAACACTTATTTGGAACATCCCACTGTCATGTCTGTGTAATCATGTTTTGTTTTAGTCATGTTTTGTTTAGTTTAGTTATTGGACTCTTTAGTTTCTGGCTTTTCACTCCCTTGTCTTGTTTCCATAGCAACCCATTAGTTTTCACCTGTCACGTCACGCACCTGTTTCACGTTTTGAATCACGCACCTGTTTTCGTTAATCATGTCTGTAGTATTTATGTTCATTGTTTTCAGTTTGGCTTTCTGGCGACATCCCACATTTATGCTCTTCACATTCCTGACACTTGTTTTTTCATGTCCATCTTTCATGCTGCAACTTTAGTCCAAGCCAAGTAAGTTTTTGTTTAATAATGCTATAGTCTTTTGGTTTCATAGTTTGTTCTCCGCCACTGTGCGCGCTTTTCGTTTGTACTTTTTTTGATAGTAATAAACAATCATGCACTCACATTCCCGTCTCGCCCGAGCCAACTTTCCGTTGCCTTCTGGAAAAACTAAACCCATGGACCAAGTCATGACACCCACAGGTGAACAGGCAAATTGGGAACAGGTGGGTGCCATGATTGGGTATAAAAGTAGATTCCATGAAATGCTCAGTCATTCACAAACAAGGATGGGGCGAGGGTCACCACTTTGTCAACAAATGCGTGAGCAAATTGTTGAACAGTTTAAGAAAAACCTTTCTCAACCAGCTATTGCAAGGAATTTAGGGATTTCACCATCTACGGTCCGTAATATCATCAAAGGGTTCAGAGAATCTGGAGAAATCACTGCACGTAAGCAGCTAAGCCTGTGACCTTCCATCCCTCAGGCTGTACTGCATCAACAAGCGACATCAGTGTGTAAAGGATATCACCACATGGGCTCAGGAACACTTCAGAAACCCACTGTCAGTAACTACATCTGTAAGTGCAAGTTAAAACTCTCATATGCAAGGCGAAAACCGTTTATCAACAACACCCAGAAACGCCGTCGGCTTCGCTGGGCCTGAGCTCATCTAAGATGGACTGATACAAAGTGGAAAAGTGTTCTGTGGTCTGACGAGTCCACATTTCAAATTGTTTTTGGAAACTGTGGACGTCGTGTCCTCCGGACCAAAGAGGAAAAGAACCATCCGGATTGTTATAGGCGCAAAGTTGAAAAGCCAGCATGTGTGATGGTATGGGGGTGTCTTAGTGCCCAAGACATGGGTAACTTACACATCTGTGAAGGCGCCATTAATGCTGAAAGGTACATACAGGTTTTGGAGCAACATATGTTGCCATCCAAGCAACGTTACCATAGACGCCCCTGCTTATTTCAGCAAGACAATGCCAAGCCACGTGTTACATCAACGTGGCTTCATGGTAAAAGAGTGCGGGTACTAGACTGGCCTGCCTGTAGTCCAGACCTGTCTCCCATTGAAAATGTGTGGCGCATTATGAAGCCTAAAATAGCACAACGGAGACCCCCGGACTGTTGAACAACTTAAGCTGTACATCAAGCAAGAATGGGAAAGAATTCCACCTGAGAAGCTTCAAAAATGTGTCTCCTCAGTTCCCAAACGTTTACTGAGTGTTGTTAAAAGGAAAGGCCATGTAACACAGTGGTGAACATGCCCTTTCCCAACTACTTTGGCACGTGTTGCAGCCATGAAATTCTAAGTTAATTATTATTTGCAAAAAAAAAATAAAGTTTATGAGTTTGAACATCAAATATGTTGTCTTTGTAATGCATTCAACTGAATATGGGTTGAAAAGGATTTGCAAATCATTGTATTCCGTTTATATTTACATCTAACACAATTTCCCAACTCATATGGAAACGGGGTTTGTACAATGGCAATATTTTTGTATTGTTTTAGTTTCACAAATTCCTCAGTGAATTCACCAAAGTGTCACCGAGGAGTTTTTGAGTCTGTTTAAGCTCAGGGATGTCAAAGTCAAATACATCAGAGGGCCAAAAAACAAAATTTGGTTCAATGTTTATTTAAACCTATTAAAATTAGAGATGTCCGATAATATCGCCCGATAAATGCTTTAAAATGTAATATCAGAAATTATCGGTATCGGTTTCAAAAAGTAAAATGTATGACTTTTTAAAACGCCGCTGTACGGAGTGGTACACGGACGTAGGGAGAAGTACAGAGCAGTTTTGTCTCCCAGTCATACTTGCCAACCCTCCCGATATTCCCGGGAGACTCCCGAATTTCAGTGCCCCTCCCGAAAAAAGGGCGAACATTATCCCGAATTTCTCCCGATTTCCACCCAGACAACCATATTGGGGGAGCGCCTTAAAAGCACTGCATTTACGTGCCGGCCCAATCACATAATATCTACGGCTTTTCACACACACAAGTGAATGCCACGCATACTTGGTCAACAGCCATACAGGTCACACTGAGGTTAGCCGTATAAACAACTTTAACACTGTTACAAATATGCGCCACACTGTGAACCCACACCAAACAAGAATGACAAACACATTTCGGAGAACATCCGCACCGTAACACAACATAAACACAACAGAACAAATACCCAGAACCCCTTGCAGCACTAACTCTTCCGGGACGCTACAATATACACCCCCCGCTTCCCCCTACTCCCTCCGCCCCCACCCCAACCCCGCCCACCTCAACCTCCTCATGCTCTTTCAGGGAGATCATGTCCCAAATTCCAAGCTGCTGTTTTGAGGCATGTTAAAAAAAAAAGCACTTTGTGACTTCAATAATAAATATGGCAGCGTCATGTTGGCATTTTTTTCCATAAATTGAGTTGATTTATTTTGGAAAACCTTGTTACATTGTTTAATGCATCCAGCGGGGCATCACAACAAAATGAGGCATAATAATGTGTTAATTCCACGACTGTATATATCGGTACCGGTTGATATCGGAATCGGTAATTAAGAGTTGGACAATATCGGATATCGGCAAAAAAGCCATTATCGGACATCTCTAATTAAAATGATTGCAAATAACCTATTGAACCGAGACCTAACACAGTGTACTGTATTTTATTTAATGATTAAATGAATAATCCAACATTTTTGTATGGCTCTGTCACTAATTTCAAGGGAAAACATTTTTCAACAGGCTCACAGACAAAAACAAACTTCCTTCAAAGCAGGCAGCTGTGGCCCGAGTGCCGGTTCTAATACTAATCAAATATCATCCCGGGGGGCCATAGATCTGGCCCGTGGGCCTTGACTTTGACACCTATGGTTTAGCTGATTGGAGAGTTAGCTTGCGCAGCTAGTGAGTCCATGACCGTGACTTCTGTTTTGTTTGATCAGCCGTTTTACTGCCGTGTTACAGACACCGTGTGGACACAATTAACATTTACAGAATATTTCTGTGTAAATATCTCATTTCACAACAAATATATCTGTGGCTAATATAAGGAAAAAAAATGTTCTTCTAAAAATTAGTGGGTGTGGCTTTTATCCCGATGCACTCTCTAGTCTGGAAAATACGGTACTTGTTACTAGTAACAAGTAACACTGTTATCATATAACACCGTTATTCGCAACACTGCTTATGGTAGTTATTAGAGATGTCCGATAATGGCGTTTTTGCCAAAATCCGATATTGTCCAACTCTTAATTACCGATTCCGATATCAACCGATACCGATATATACAGTCGTGGAATTAACACATTATTATGCCTAAGTTTGTTGTGATGCCCCGCTGGATGCATTAAACAATGTAACTTTACCATGAAATGATTAACGTGGACCGACTTAAACAAGTTGAAAAACTTATTGGGGTGTTACCATTTAGTGGTCAATTGTACGGAATACGTACTGTACTGTGCAATCTACTAATACAAGTTTCAATCAATCAATCAAAAACAAGGTTTTCCAAAATAAGAGATCAACTTCAACTCCAGTTATGGAAAAAAGTGCCAACATGGCACTGCCATATTTATTATTGAAGTCACAAAGTGCATTATTTTTTTTAACATGCCTCAAAAAAGCAGCTTTGGGACATGCTCTCCCTGAGATAATCCTGATACTCACTACAACTATGAGAAATACTATACTTTGATTCGATTATTTTTTTTTAAACATGCCTCAAAACAACAGCTACAAAAACAATGAAGGCACACAGCTTCAGTCCAGAGTATACTAGAGCATACTTGCCTAACCTTGAGACCTCCGTCTCAATATACACCGGGGGGTGTATATTGTAGCGTCCCGGAAGAGTTAGTGCTGCAAGGGATTCTGGGTATTTGTTCTGTTGTGTTTATGTTGTGTTACGGTGCGGATGTTCTCCCGAAATGGGTTTGTCATTCTTGTTTGGTGTGGGTTCACAGTGTGGCGCATATTTGTAACAGTGTTAAAGTTGTTTATACGGCCACCCTCAGTGTGACCTGTATGGCTGTTGACCAAGTATGCTTGCATTCACTTATGTGTGTGTAAAAGCCGCATATATTATGTGACTGGGCCGGCACGCTGTTTGTATGGAGGAAAAGACATACTTGCCAACCCTCCCGGATTTTCCGGGAGACTCCCGAAATTCAGCGCCTCTCCCGAAAACCTCCCGGGACCAATTTTCTCCCGAAAATCTCCCGAAATTCAGGCGGACTCAGGTCCTCCACAATATAAAAAAGCGTACCTGCCCAATCACGTTATAACTATAGAATGATGGAGGGCGAGTTCTTGGTTTCTTATGTGGGTTTATTGTTAGGCAGTTTCATTAACGTCCTCCCAGCGTGGCAACAACAGCAGTCACTTTTTTGTATACCGTAAAGCAGTTCGTCTGCCGTAAACAGCAATGTTGTGACACTCTTAAACAGGACAATACTGCCATCTAGTGCATTTGATGAAAGCACTTTTGTGCATGCCACACAGCAATGCACCATCAGAGAGGGTGTTCAGCATGGTTCGAAAAATAGTGACAGAGAATAGAACAAGGATGGACAATTCAACCCTTAACTCAACAATGAGTAGATGAGTGTTATGTGTGTGTGTATATGTGTAAATAAATGAATATATATATATATATATATATATATATATATATATAGCTAGAATTCACTGAATGTCAAGTATTTCTTATATATATATATATATATGAAATACTTGACTTGGTGAATTCTAGCTGTAAATATACTCCTCCCCTTTTAGCCACGCCCCCAACCACGCCCCCGTCCCACCCCGACCACGCCCACCCCCACCCGCCTCCCCCCACCTCCCGAAATCGGAGGTCTCAAGGTTGGCAAGTAAGACAGGTTGTAGAGGACGCTAAAGGCAGTGCCTTTAAGGCACGCCCTCAATAATGTTGTCCGGGTGGAAATCGGGAAAATGGTTGCCCCGGGAGATTTTCGGGAGGGGCACTGAAATTCGGGAGTCTCCCGGAAAAATCGGGAGGTTGAAACCGATACAGATAATTTCCGATATTACATTTTAAATCATTTATCGGACATCTCTAGTACTTATCCATCCATTTTCTACCGCTTGTCCCTTTTGGGGTCACGGGGGGTGCTGGAGCCTATCTCAGCTGCATTTGGGCGGATCATTTCATCTGTATAAGGAGGTATTTCAATGACGAGTCTAGTCCATAAAAATATTTTTTAAAGTAGCGTTTCAGGCACGGTATTGATTTGGTAGTCGTATTGGTAAAAACGTAAACGATACCCATCCCTACTTCTGACTCTAAAATCGGTACCCATCCCTAGTTTTTACTCACAGGAGTATCCCGGAAGGGCCCCCGGTCCAAGTCCTCTCCCTCCGTCAGGTATCTAGCCCAGTCAAAACTGTCCTCTGGCTCTGCGGAGGACAGAATGAAAAAAGTCACACAGGTGTGACAATAATGGTGTGACTAAAAACCAGGACACACCAGCCTCCTTCGCGCGGGGTCTTTCCGTGAAGTTGGTGTTGGAGGGGGACCCTGACAAGCAGAGCAGCAGTGACAAGACGCTGTAGTGGGCGTCAGTCTGCAACACAGTGGTCTCATCAGGTCTGACTTATGAAAGGCAAGGTGTCAACTACCTTTTTTTCACTGCTGGTAAATAAAGGGGAGTTGAAGAACTCGCCAGTCAGCCTCATCCAGCTTTCGGCTTTCCTGACTTCTGAGTGGACCATGAGCTTCTCGTAGATTCTGGAAAAAGACATTTCCCAAAGTTTTCGGCTACTTTAAAGATTTTTTGCAGCTCTTGATGCGTTTCAACCCTTAAATGAAAACTGATTAATGTCATTCTACACACTCCTGAACAACATGTTGAAATCAGAGGGAAACTACGAGTATTACGATACTGCATTCTCCAAATGTGTTTCTTTTGTGATTGATGCCGTATTACTGCCTTTTCCTACATTTAACCAAAACATTCCTGTTCACAATCAGTTAAGAGTTGAGATATTTTGCTCATCCTCCTTCCTCCCTCCCAAAGACGGACCATTTCATTCCAATCCTCCTCTCGCTTCTCACATTCCCGAAACGGATATAAAGATCTGGAAGTTTCTTTCTTTCTTCCCTCTAAGCAGCGTACACTTGCTTCTCTGTAACTCCATGTTATTGAGATTTCAGATAAATATAACAACAGCTGATTCAAAATGCTGCTGCACAAATCATTTGGAATACCAAAAAAATAGATCACATAACTCAGATCCTTACAGAACCAACATCAGCATATACAATTTTACCACCAAAATATATTTCAAAGACCTGCTCTTCTGTCAGAACAAAACATGGAGAAGCAGCATTTAGTTTTTATGCTCCTCAACTGTGGAACATCTCTCAGCATTTTTAAATGTACTGTAAAAACACATTTATTCACCACCCCCGTGTACTTACTGACAAACTTGTGATGTTACTACTACTACCTAGCTAGCTAGCTAGCATGACTATTACTATTGTCACTATCATAGTTTGTTGTTGTTACTACTAGATAGCTTGCATCACTATTACTATTGTCACTATCATCGTTTGCTGTTGTTACTACTAGATAGCTAGCTAGCATCACTATTACTATTGTCACTATCATTGTTTGTTGTTGTTACTACTAGATAGCTAGCTAGCATCACTATTACTATTGTCACTATCATCGTTTGTTGTTGTTACTACTAGATAGCTAGCTAGCATCACTATTACTATTGTCACTATCATCGTTTGTTGTTGTTACTACTAGATAGCTAGCTAGCATCACTATTACTATTGTCACTATCATTGTTTGTTGTTGTTACTACTAGATAGCTAGCTAGCATCACTATTACTATTGTCACTATCATCGTTTGTTGTTGTTACTACTAGATAGCTAGCATCACTATTACTATTGTCACTATCATCGTTTGTTGTTGTTACTACTAGATAGCTAGCTAGCATCACTATTACTATTGTCACTATCATCGTTTGTTGTTGTTATTACTAGATAGCTAGCTAGCATCACTATTACTATTGTCACTATCATCGTTTGTTGTTGTTACTACTAGATAGCTAGCTAGCATCACTATTACTATTGTCACTATCATCGTTTGTTGTTGTTACTACTAGATAGCTAGCTAGCATCACTATTACTATTGTCACTATCATCGTTTGTTGTTGTTACTTCTAGATAGCTAGCTAGCATCACTCTTACTATTGTCACTATCATCGTTTGTTGTTGTTACTACTAGATAGCTAGCAAGCATCACTATTACTATTGTCACTCTCACAATTTGTTGTTGTTACTACTAGATAGCTAGCTAGCATCACTATTACTATTGTCACTATCATCGTTTGTTGTTGTTACTACTAAATAGCTAGCTAGCATCACTATTACTATTGTCACTATCATTGTTTGTTGTTGTTGTTACTACTAGATAGCTAGCTGGCATCACTATTACTATTGTCACTATCATTGTTTGTTGTTGTTACTACTAGATAGCAAGCTAGCATCACTATTACTATTGTCACTACCATCGTTTGTTGTTGTTACTACTAGATAGCTAGCATCACTATTACTATTGTCACTATCATCGTTTGTTGTTGTTACTACTAGATAGATAGCTAGCATCACTATTACTATTGTCACTATCATTGTTTGTTGTTGTTACTACTAGATAGCTAGCTAGCATCACTATTACTATTGTCACTGTCATTGTTTGTTGTTGTTACTACTAGATAGCTAGCTAGCATCACTATTACTATTTTCACCATCATCGTTTGTTGTTGTTACTACTAGATAGATAGCTAGCATCACTATTACTATTGTCACCATCATCGTTTGTTGTTGTACTAGATAGCTAGCTAGCATCACTATTACTATTGTCACTATCATCGTTTGTTGTTGTTACTACTAGATACCTAGCTAGCATCACTATTACTATTGTCACCATCATCGTTTGTTGTTGTTACTACTAGATAGCTAGCATCACTATTACTATTGTCACTATCATCGTTTGTTGTTGTTACTACTAGATAGCTAGCTAGCATCACTATTACTATTGTCACTATCATCGTTTGTTGTTGTTACTACTAGATAGCTAGATAGCATCACTATTAATATTGTCACTATCATTGTTTGTTGTTGTTACTACTAGATAGCTAGCATCACTATTACTATTGTCACCATCATCATTTGTTGTCGTTACTACTAGATAGCTAGCTAGCATCACTATTACTATTGTCACTATCATTGTTTGTTGTTGTTACTACTAGATGGCTAGCTAGCATCACTATTACTATGTCACTATCATTGTTTGTTGTTGTTACTACTAGATAGCTAGTAGAGATACGCGGATAGGCAATTATTTCATCCGCAACCGCATCAGAAAGTCGTCAACCATCCGCCATCCACCCGATGTAACATTTGACCAGAACCGCATCCGCCCGCACCCGCCCGTTGTTATATATCTAATATAGACGATGCAAGGCATTAGTGAGGTTATAAAGCTTTTGCCTGTTAAAGAAAGGAGACTGATCCAATGCAGCACAGACATTCGCGTGCCACGCTGTCACGGCCCAGACGCACACCAGTGCGCAATCATATGGGAGCCGCGCTGAGCGCACCTCCAAGCGCGTCTCGCTGCCGGCGACGGCCGGGTATGGGCCCGAGGCTCCAGCGCCATCCATTTTCAGGGCTAGTTGATTCGGCAGGTGGGTTGTTACACACTCCTTAGCGGGTTCCGACTTACATGGCCACCGTCCTGCTGTCTATATGAACCAGGGTGAGCCCCACCCCTTTCGTGAGCGCACTGCGCGCGAGTGACCCCTGTTACGCGCCCCCGGCAACAGGGGTGGCGGGCAGGTAAGCTGCGCGGGCGGAGCGCGCGGAGTGACCCCTGTTACGAGCCCCCGGCCACGGGGGTGGCGGGCAGGTAAGCTGCTTAACTGCTGCGCGTGACGCCGGCCGCGGCGAAGGCGGACGAAGCGGGGTGTCGGTGCGGTGGTGACCCTGGACGTGCGTCAGGCCCTTCTCGCGGATCGCCTCAGCTACGGCTCCCGGTGGGGCCCTCTCGGTGGAAGGGGCCTCGGTCCCGGACCCCGGCGAGGCGTTCCTTCTCCGTTCCGTAAAAGTGTCCATCTCTTCTTTTCTTTTTTTCTTCTGTTGTGGCATATGCTGCAGGTGCCTGCTCGTTTTTCGTATGTGGGTAACAACATTTAACTATGTATATATATTTCCGAATTGGTTTAACTGCCACCCGCCTGAATCTATTTAAAATCTATTTTTTATTTTTTTCAACCGCCCGACCCGACCCGCGGATAAAATCTAATTTTTTTAAATTTCATCCGCCCGATCCGCGGATAATCCGCGGACTCCGCGGTTGTGCCCGTAAACCGCACATCTCTAATAGCTAGCTAGCATCACTATTACTATTGTCACCGTCATCGTTTGTTGTTGTTACTACTAGATAGCTAGCATCGCTATTACTATTGTCACTATCATTGTTTGTTGTTGTTACTACTAGATAGCTAGCTAGCATCACTATTACTATTGTCACTATCATCATTTGTTGTTGTTACTACTAGATAGCTAGCTAGCATCACTATTACTATTGTCACTATCATCGTTTGTTGTTGTTACTACTAGATAGTTAGCTAGCATCACTATTACTACTGTCACTATCATCGTTTGTTGTTGTTACTACTCGATAGCTAGCTAGCATCACTATTACTATTGTCACTATCATCGTTTGTTGTTGTTACTACTAGATAGCTAGCTAGCATCAATATTACTATTGTCACTATCATTGTTTGTTGTTGTTACTACTAGATAGCTAGCATGACTATTACTATTGTCACTATCATCGTTTGTTGTTGTTACTACTAGATAGCTAGCATCGCTATTACTATTGTCACTATCATTGTTTGTTGTTGTTACTACTAGATAGCTAGCTAGCATCACTATTACTATTGTCACTATCATCATTTGTTGTTGTTACTACTAGATAGCTAGCTAGCATCACTATTACTATTGTCACTATCATCGTTTGTTGTTGTTACTACTAGATAGTTAGCTAGCATCACTATTACTACTGTCACTATCATTGTTTGTTGTTGTTACTACTAGATAGCTAGCATCACTATTACTATTGTCACTATCATCGTTTGTTGTTGTTACTACTAGATAGCTAGCTAGCATCAATATTACTATTGTCACTATCATCGTTTGTTGTTGTTACTACTAGATAGCTAGCTAGCATCACTATTACTATTGTCACTATCATCGTTTGTTGTTGTTACTACTAGATAGCTAGCTAGCATCACTATTACTATTGTCACTATCATTGTTTGTTGTTGTTACTACTAGATAGCTAGCATGACTATTACTATTGTCACTATCATCGTTTGTTGTTGTTACTACTAGCTAACTAGCTAGCATCACTATTACTATTGTCACTATTACAATTTGTTGGTGACATTTTCTTGCATCTACTACCTGAACATTTTGTTTTCATAAATGTAAAACGACGTGTAGAGAAGCCTTGTGGTGACGTTGAAAGACAGAAAGTATTCTAGTCTTTGCGACCAGGAGGCCATTTCAGCGTTGATGTGACAAGAAACGACTCTGGAGACCAATGTGTCAATGCTAGATTAGCTTTTTAACAAATACAAATATTTAAATGTCTTGTTCCTGTTTGTGCATTCTGATGCACTACTTATTACTTGGGCTCGATGCACCTGCACAAAATGTGGTCACTTGTAATAATTCCGCCCATGGTCAAATATCCTGCAGATTGACTTGACAGTTGCACTCACCCATTGATGCTTCGCTGCACCTTGTGACTGTCCACATCCAGGAAACGATGGAACCTGAGAGGAAAACACACTCATTAGAGTTAGCATCACTATTACTACTGTCACTATCACCAACTAGCATCACTATTAGCACTGTCACTATCACCATTGGTTGTTAGTACTACTAACTAGCTAGCCAGCATCACTATTACTACTGTCTCCATCACCATTGGTTGTTAGTACTACTAACTAGCTAGCCAGCATCACTATTACTACTGTCTCTATCCCCATTGGTTGCTAGTACTACTAACTAGCTAGCTAGCATCACTATTACCACTGTCTCTATCACATTGGTTGTTAGTACTACTAACTAACTAGCTAGCATCACTACTACTACTGGCTCCATCACCATTGGTTGTTGGTACCACTAACTAGCTAACTAGCATCACTATTAGTACTGTCTATATCACCATTGGTTGTTAGTACTACTAACTAGCTAGCCAGCATCACGAGTACTACTGTCTCTATCACCTTTGGTTGTTAGTACTACTAACCAGCTAGCCAGCATCACTATTACTACTGTCTCTATCACCATTGGTTGTTAGTACTACTAACTAGCTAGCCAGCATCACTATTACTACTGTCTCTATCCCCATTGGTTGTTAGTACTACTAACTAGCTAGCTAGCATCACTATTACCACTGTCTCTATCACATTGGTTGTTAGTACTACTAACTAGCTAGCTAGCATCACTACTACTACTGGCTCCATCACCATTGGTTGTTGGTACCACTAACTAGCTAACTAGCATCACTATTAGTACTGTCTATATCACCATTGGTTGTTAGTACTACTAACTAGCTAGCCAGCATCACGAGTACTACTGTCTCTATCACCTTTGGTTGTTAGTGTAAATGGCAGCAAATTTTGTTCAGGAGATAATTGCAGTTCTGGCATGTTACGTTTTTGTGCCTTTATTTTGAAGAGCCCACTCTTATTCTGTTACTTTCTTTATTGCTGATACTTGACTTCCTGCTGCCGTTCTGTCTGACTTCAACAGCATACTCACGTTTCTCCAGGACTGGTAAAACATGCTGACAAAGATATATTTCTCATATTCTGTGTGAACATTTGTGAGAGGTTATTTTATTGTGCTTCGTGTTTGTGTTGTTTATATGTCACATTTAAGGAGAGTCACTCCGAGCTGTGTGTGGAAGCTAAGCTAACTAGCGGAGCAAACTTAGCGCCCTTGGAAGCGGAAGGAGGTAGGAGGAGACTAATGGTTTTATTTATTGTAAAACAAGTGGTTCATTTCATTTAAAACAAACGGGAAAATGTCAGTATTTGTATTTAAATAAGAGCTGTAACTTGTAATTAAGCTTAATTCATGTGAAAATTCATTCTTTAAGTTTACTAAAAAGATTTGTTTATAAGTTTGAAAATGTAAACATGATTTATGTATTGTTTGTGGAAATATGGCATTTGTATTTTCTGTCCATCTTCATAGTTTTCACGGTGTCAAAATTGTGAGGAGAAAAGGAGGAGAGAATTAAAGTTGCACCAGTCGAAGCTCTCTGCATCTTGTGTCATTAATCCAAGTGGGCCGCTACAGTTAGTACTACTAACCAGCTAGCCAGCATCACTATTACTACTGTCTCTATCACCATTGGTTGTTAGTACTACTAACTAGCAAGCTAGCATCACTATTACTAATATCACTATTTGTTGTTACTACTAGCTATCTAGCATAACTACTACTATTGCCACTATAACCATTTGTTATTGTTACCATTGATAGCTAGCTAGCATCACTATTAGTACTGTCACTATCACCATTGGTTGTTAGTACTACTAACTAGCTAGCTAGCATCACTACTAGTAGTGTCACTATCACCATTGGTTGTTAGTACTACTAACTAGCAAGCTAGCATCACTATTACTACTATCACTATCACTATTTGTTGTTACTACTAGCTATCTAGCATAACTACTACTATTGTCACTATAACCATTTGTTATTGCTACCATTGATAGCTAGCTAGAATCACTAGTAGTACTGTCACTATCACCATTGGTTGTTAGTACTACTAGCTAGCTAGCTAGCATCACTATTAGTAGTGTCACTATCACCATTGGTTGTTGTTACTACTAACTAGCTAGCTAGCATAACTATTGCTGCTGTCTCTATGCACATTGATTGTTAGTACCACTAACTAATTAGCTAGCATCACTATTACTACTGTATCTATCACCATTGGTTGTTAGTACTACTAACTAGTTAGCTCACATCACTATTACTAATGTTTCTATCACCATTGGTTGTTGTTACTACTGATTGCTAGCTAGCATCACTATTACTACTGTCACTATCACCATTGGTTGTTAGTACTACTAACTAGCTAGCTAACATCACTTTTACTACTGTCACTATCCCCATTGGTTGTTAGTACTACTAACTAGATAGCTAGCACCACTATTACTACTGTCACTATCACCATTAGTTGTTAGTACTACTAACTAACTAGCGAGCATCACTATTGCTATTATCACTATCACCATTGGTTGTTAGTACTACTAACCAGCTAGCCAGCATCACTATTACTACTGTCTCTATCACCATTGGTTGTTGTTACTATTGATTGCTAGCTAGCATCACTATTACTATAGTCACTATCACCATGTGTTGCTATGACTACCAGCTAGCTAGCATCACTATTACTACTGTCACCATCACCATGTGTTGCTATGACTACCAGCTAGCTAGAATCACTATTACTACTGTCACATCACCATTGTTGCTATGACTACCAGCTAGCTAGCGTTGCCATGGTTACCTCTCCTCCTAAAGTAAATGAACAAGCATGAATTGTCCTCACCTGAAGTTGGAGGAGGCAAATTTGAGTGCGATCTGGAAGTTGGGCTCCTCCTCATCCTCCTGACCACAAACACACCTGATCAGATTCTTGGTTTCTCGCTCCGTCTCCTTCTCGAAGGTGCTGGCGAGGGCCATGGCGAGTAAAACCCCTCCTATGAGCAGCGGAATGTTTCAGTTAACGCCATTAGATCGTGCAGCCTGAGCTGGAGCAACATCGCCGATGAACTTCCGGGGTGGAGTGCGCATGCGCGAATCAAACGACGAATTTAAATGCATTTTTTTTTTTATTGTTTTATTTGACATGTACCACCATAAATACATTTTAAAAAGAACGAACAACAATTCCTGAAATGGAATAAGGATCGAAGGTTGTGTTTACTTATTTTGCTTTCCCACAATGCATTGCGTGATTGCGTCGACTTTCTCGCAAACACGATAACGTTCACATTTCACCTCAAATAGACACATTTGTCAGCATATAACTCACTTTTTTTTTTTTTTTACTTTAATTTGAGTCAAAAAGCATATTTTTAGACTCCAAAAGCTCGCGTTGCTTTGTCACGGAAGATGGCGCCGAGTGGGCAGTCTTTCCTCCGAAACAATCTCTGGACATAACGGCACTTCTCCCTTTGCGCGGGAACGCGATATTAATGACTTTTCCCTCATGAAATTCATCAATAAAAGCGACGCGTTCACTTCTCTGTGCTACAAATATGTATTAAGTGCGACATCACAGCGTGTGCGTGCTCAAACCGGGTCGATGTTTGTGTTTTAGTGAGAAATGGGCGTGGCTTATTCGTTAGCCCCGCCCCCCTCTGTCCCCAGCCGCTTCGCTGCCAATCGTGAGGCTCCGCGCCGGCGTCACTGCGACCACAGCGTCCGCCGCGAACGGTCGCTCGGCCCCGCGATGAAGAGGAGGCTGCAGAAGAAATACTTGATTCTGATCCTCGCCTACTCGGGTCTGCTCCTGCTGGTGCCCTATGTCTTCGACTTCGGGGAGAAGTCGCTGCACGGCGCGGCCAAGCCGCTGCAGCAGCAGCAGTCGCGCTGCTCGGAGCTGCAGAACGCCGTGTCGGTGCTGTGGGAGCGCGGCGCCAACGCCACGGCGGAGGCGCCCGGGGCCAGCGGCGGCGGTGTCCGGCCGCGCACTCACATCTACCTGCACGCCACCTGGAGGACGGGCTCCTCGTTCCTGGGCGAGCTCTTCAACCAGCACCCGGACGTCTTCTACCTGTACGAGCCCATGTGGCACATCTGGCAGGCGCTGTACCCGGGCGACGCGGGCAGCCTGCAGGGCGCCGTGCGCGACATGCTGGGCGCCCTGTTCCGCTGCGACTTCTCCGTGCTCAAGCTGTACGCGGGCGCGCAGAACCTCACCACCGCCTTCATCTTCGGCTGGAAGATGAACAAGGTGGTGTGCTCCGAGCCGCTCTGCGACGCCCACCAGCGGCACCACGTCGGGCTGGTCCAGGAGGACCGCTGCGCCAAGTGCCCCAAGCGGGACATCCGCGACCTGGAGCGGGAGTGCAAGAAGTACCCGGTGATGGTCATCAAAGGGGTGCGCGTTTTGGACCTCAACACCCTGGTGCCGCTGATGAAGGACCCCGCCGTAAAGCTCCACATCGTGCAGCTGTTCCGCGACCCCCGGGCGGTGCACAACTCCCGGCTAAAGTCCAAGCAGGCCCTGGTGAAGGAGAGCATCCAGGTGCTGCGGAGCAAGAAGCAGAACGACAAGTACAAGCGCATGCTGGTGCCCAACACCCGGCTGAACCGGGCTGAGAACTACGTGTCCGGCGCCATGGAGCTCATCTGCGACAACTGGCTGGGCGACATGATGCTGGTGTCCAACGCGCCGCCCTGGGTGCGGAGGAGCTACCACCGCGTCCTCTACGAGGACCTGGTGCAGCACCCCGCCGAGGAGCTCCGGAGGCTCTACCGCTTCGCCAACGTGTCGTCGTCGCCGGCGCTGGAGAGCTTCGCCCTCAACATGACCCACGGCCGGGGCTACTCCTCCGACAGGCCCTTCCTCATCTCGTCGCGGGACGCCAAGGAGGCCATCTACGCCTGGAGGGAGCGCCTCAGCGTGGAGCAGATCGAGCAGGTGGAGGCCTACTGCAGCGAGGTCATGCGGCTGCTGGGCTACCCGAGACGCGGCGCCGACAAGACCGCATGAGGGCGTCACGGTGAGGGCCCCCGCTCTTTGCCTCTGGGGGGAACCATTAAGGTCCCGTGTACAGTATCATGTACATCATGATGTACAGTAACATGTACAGTATTATGTGCAATATCATGTACATTATGATGTACTGTAACATGTACAGTATTATGTGCAGTTTGATGTACAGTATCATGTACATTATGATGTACTGTAACATGTACAGTATTATGTGCAGTATGACATACAGTATCATGTACATTATGATGTACTGTAACATGTGCAGTATGATGTACAGTATCATGTACATTATGATGTACTGTAACATGTGCAGTATGATGTACAGTATCATGTAGAGTAACACGTACAGTAAGATGTACTGTATAATATACAGTGTGATGTACTGTATGACGTACAGTATCATGTACAGTGTCATATACAGTAAGATGTACAATATCATGTACATTATCATGTATAGTATGACATACAGTACAATGTACAGTATCGTGTAGAGTATAATGTTCAGTCAGATGTACAGTATCATGTAGAGTATCGTGTACAGTAAGACGTACAGTATCATGTAGACTATGATGTACAGTATTATGTAGAGTATGATGTACAGTATCATGTACATTATTTTGTGCAGTATCATGTTGAGTATGATGTACAGTATTATGTACAGTATCATGTAGAGTGTGATGTACAGATAATTTACAGTAACATGCACAGTATCATGTAGAGTATCATGTACAGTATGATGTACAGTATCATGCACAGTATCGAGTAGAGTATGATGTACAGTATCATGTAGAGTATGATTTACAGTATCATGCACAATATTATGTAGAGTATCATGCACAATATCATGTAGAGTATCATGTACATTATTTTGTGCAGTATGATGTACAGTATCATGTAGAGTATGATGTACAGTATCATGTAGAGTATGATGTACAGATAATTTACAGTAAAATGCACAGTATCATGCACAATATAATGTAGAGTATCATGTACAGTCAGATGTAGAGTATCATGTACAGTATGATGTACAGTAAGATGTAGAGTATCATGTACAGTATGATGTACAGTGTCATTCACAGTATCGAGTAGAGTATGATGTACAGTATCATGTAGAGTATGATTTACAGTATCATGCACAATATCATGTAGAGTATAATGTAGAGTATTATGTATAGTATTATGTACATTATTTTGTGCAGTATCATGTAGAGTATGATGTACAGTATCATGTAGAGTATGATGTACAGTTTCATGTAGAGTATGATGTACAGTATCATGCACAGTATCATGTAGAGTATGATGTACAGTATCATGTAGAGTATGATGTACAGTATCATGTACAATAAGATGTATAGTATCATGTACAGTATGATGTAGAGTATGACTTACAGTATCATGTAGAGTATGATGTACAGTATCATGCACAGTATCATGTACAGTATCATGCACAGTATCATATAGAATGTGATATACAGTATTGTGTACAGTAACATGCACAGTATCATGTAGAGTATGGTGTACAGTATAATGTTGCGTTTGATGTACAGTATAATGTACATTATTTTATGCAGTATCATGTATAGTATCATGCACAGTATCATGTATAGTATGATGTACAGTATCATGCACAGTATCATATAGAATATGATGTACAGTATTGTGTACAGTAACATGCACAGTATCATGTAGAGTATGATGAACAGTATAATGTAGGGTTTGATGTACAGTATCATGTAGAGTATGATGTACAGTATAATGCACAGTATCATGTAGAGTATGATGAACAGTATAATGTAGGGTTTGATGTACAGTATCATGTAGAGTATGATGTACAGTATAATGCACAGTATCATGTAGAGTATGATGTAGAGTATCATGTACAGTAACATGCACAGTATCATGTACAGTACCATGTACGTATGTATGTAGCGTCACAACGGTGCCAAAGTAAAAAAAAAGTGTGTGCGTGTGCGACTCATTTTGCGCTAATCGCCCGCTAGCCTAAATGTAGTGTTGCTAACTTAGCATGATGTTAAAATGTAATGATAGCATGTAGCTCACATGGCTATGCTAGTGTTGCTAACCTAGCGTGATGTTAAAATATAATATTAGCATGTAGCTCACGTGGCTATGCCGGTTTTGCTAACCTAGCGTGATGTTAAAATGTAATGTTAGCATATAGCTCACATTGCTTTGCTGATGTTGCTAACTTAGCATGACGTTGAAATATAACGTTAGCATGTCGCTCACATAACTACGCTAGTGTTGCTAACCTAGTGTGATGTTAAAATGCAATGATAGCATGTAGCTAACATGGCTATGCTAGTGTTGCTAACCTAGTGTGATGTTAAAATATAATTTTTGCATGTAGCTCACATAGCTATGCAAGTGTTGCAAACCTAGCCTGATGTTAAAATATAATATTAGCATGTAGCTCATGTGGCTATGCCGGTTTTGCTAACCTAGCGTGATGTTAAAATGTAATGTTAGCATATAGCTCACATAGCTTTGCTGATGTTGCTAACTTAGCATGACGTTGAAATATAACGTTAGCATGTCGCTCACATAACTACGCTAGTGTTGCTAACCTAGTGTGATGTGAAAATGTAATGATAGCATGTAGCTCACATGGCTATGCTAGTGTTGCTAACCTAGCGTGATGTTAAAACATAATTTTTGCATGTAGCTCACATAGCTATGCAAGTGTTGCAAACCTAGCCTGATGTTAAAATATAATATTAGCATGTAGCTCACGTGGCTATGCCGGTTTTGCTAACCTAGCGTGATGTTAAAATGTAATGTTAGCATCTAGCTCATATAGCTTTGCTAATGTTGCTAACTTAGCATGACGTTGAAATATAAAGTTAGCATATCGCTCACATAACTACGCTAGTGTTGCTAACCTAGTGTGATGTTAAAATGCAATGATAGCATGTAGCTAACATGGCTATGCTAGTGTTGCTAACCTAGCGTGATGTTATAATATAATTTTTGCATGTAGCTCACATAGCTATGCAAGTGTTGCAAACCTAGCCTGATGTTAAAATATAATATTAGCATGTAGCTCACGTGGCTATGCCGGTTTTGTTAACCTAGCGTGATGTTAAAATGTAATGTTAGCATCTAGCTCACATAGCTTTGCTGATGTTGCTAACTTAGCATGACGTTGAAATATAACGTTAGCATGTCGCTCACATAACTACGCTAGTGTTGCTAACCTAGTGTGATGTTAAAATGCAATGATAGCATGTAGCTAACATGGCTATGCTAGTGTTGCTAACCTAGTGTGATGTTAAAATATAATTTTTGCATGTAGCTCACATAGCTATGCAAGTGTTGCAAACCTAGCCTGATGTTAAAATATAATATTAGCATGTAGCTCATGTGGCTATGCCGGTTTTGCTAACCTAGCGTGATGTTAAAATGTAATGTTAGCATATAGCTCACATAGCTTTGCTGATGTTGCTAACTTAGCATGACGTTGAAATATAACGTTAGCATGTCGCTCACATAACTACGCTAGTGTTGCTATCCTAGTGTGATGTGAAAATGTAATGATAGCATGTAGCTCACATGGCTATGCTAGTGTTGCTAACCTAGCGTGATGTTAAAACATAATTTTTGCATGTAGCTCACATAGCTATGCAAGTGTTGCAAACCTAGCCTGATGTTAAAATATAATATTAGCATGTAGCTCACGTGGCTATGCCGGTTTTGCTAACCTAGCGTGATGTTAAAATGTAATGTTAGCATCTAGCTCATATAGCTTTGCTAATGTTGCTAACTTAGCATGACGTTGAAATATAAAGTTAGCATATCGCTCACATAACTACGCTAGTGTTGCTAACCTAGTGTGATGTTAAAATGCAATGATAGCATGTAGCTAACATGGCTATGCTAGTGTTGCTAACCTAGCGTGATGTTATAATATAATTTTTGCATGTAGCTCACATAGCTATGCAAGTGTTGCAAACCTAGCCTGATGTTAAAATATAATATTAGCATGTAGCTCACGTGGCTATGCCGGTTTTGCTAACCTAGCGTGATGTTAAAATGTAATGTTAGCATCTAGCTCACATAGCTTTGCTGATGTTGCTAACTTAGCATGACGTTGAAATATAACGTTAGCATGTCGCTCACATAACTACGCTAGTGTTGCTAACCTAGTGTGATGTGAAAATGTAATGATAGCATGTAGCTCACATAGCTATGCTAGTGTTGCTAACCTAGCGTGATGTGAAAATGTAATGATAGCATGTAGCTCACGTAGCTATGCTAGTGTTACTAACCTATCATGATTTTAGATTTTATGTTAGCATGTAGCTCACGTGGCTATGCTAGTGTTGCTAACCTAGCACAATGTTGTGTACTTATTTAAAATGGTTTTAAAATACTTAAATATCATGGACCTAAATTAGTAGTTTTAGTGACTATTTAAAATTCTATCTGAAGTGTTTTGATGAGTGAGCGTTTGAGTTGTCTCCCGCCTTCAAGACTCTTTGATAAAGCCTTTATTGTGTGCTGCTTGGCAATGATGGCCGTGTGGGTGTGACTCCAGCTGGCAGAGTCGCCCGGGCCTTGGACTGTGGCGTGGAGAATGGGGTCATTGTCAACGCGTCTGTTCGTGACGGCACGCTGTACGTCTCCCGCGGCTTACCAAGCAGCCTGTCACTGCCGCTGCAACAGGCGCGCCTTTGAGGGGAGACATGCTTGCAAGACAAGATGGAGCAGATGGAGAGTGGGCAGGTCTCTCTGCCTTCATCATGCTGCTCTCCTCTAACAATAGCTATGTGAGCTACATGCTAACATAACATCTAAACATCCTGCTAAGTTAGCAACACTAACATAGCTATGTGAGCTACATGCTAACATACAATCCAAACATCACGCTAGGTTAGCAACACTAGCATAGCTATGTGAGCTACATGCTAACATACAATCCAAACATCACGCTAGGTTAGCAACACTAGCATAGCTATGTGAGCTACATGCTAACATACAATCTAAACATCATGCTCGGTTAGCAACACTAACATAGCTATGTGAGCTACATACTGACAATACATTTTAACACCATGCTAAATTAGCAACACTACCATAGCTATGTGAGCTACATGCTAACATCCCATTTCAACATCATAATAGGTTAGCAACACTAGCATAGCTATGTGAGCTATATGCTAACATACAATCTAAACATCATGCTAGGTTAGCAACACTAGCATAGCTATGTGAGCTACATGCTAACATACAATCTAAAATCATAATAGGTTAGTAACACTAGCATAGCCATGTGAGCTACATGCTAACTTTATATTTTAACATCCTGCTAGGTTAGTTACAATAGCTATGTGAGCTACATACTAACATAAAATCTAAACATCCTGCTCGGTTAGTAACACTAGCATAGCTATGTGAGCTACATGCTAACATAAAATCTAAACATCCTGCTCGGTTAGTAACACTAGCATAGCTATGTGAGCTACATGCTAACATACAATCTAAAATCATAACAGATTAGTAACACTAGCATAGCTATGTGAGCTACATGCTAACTTTATATTTTCAGATTCTGCTAGGTTAGTTACAATAGCTATGTGAGCTACATGCTAACATAAAATCTAAAATCATAATAGGTTAGCAACACTAGCATAGCTACAGTGAGCTACATGCTAACATAAAATCTAAACATCCTGCTCGGTTAGCAACACTAGCATAGCTATGTGAGCTACATGCTAACTTTATATTTCAACATTCTGCTAGGTTAGTTACCATAGCTATGTGAGCTACATGCTAACATAAAATCTAAACATCCTGCTAGGTTAGCAACACTAGCATAGCTATGTGAGCTACATGCTAAATTTATATTTCAACATTCTGCTAGTTTAGTTACAATAGCTATGCGAGCTACATGCTAACATAAAATCTAAACACCCTGCTCGGTTAATAACACTAGCATAGCTATGTGAGCTACATGCTAACATAAAATCTAAAATCAAGATAGGTTAGTAACACTAGCATAGCTATGTGAGCTACAGGCTAACTTTATATTTTCACATTCTGCTAGGTCAGTCACAATAGCTATGTGAGCTAAATGCTAACATAAAATCTAAACATCCTGCTAAGTTAGTAACACCAGCATAGCTATGCAAGCTACATGCTAACATAAAATCCAAAATCATGATAGGTTAGTAACACTAGCATAGCTATGTGAGCTACATGCTAACATAACATTTCAACATTCTGGTAGGTTACTTACAATAGCTATGTGAGCTACTTCCTAAAACATAAAATTTAAACATCATGCTAGGTGAGTAACACTAGTATAGCTATGTGAGCTACATGCTAACTTTATATTTTAACATAAAATTTAAAATGATAATGGGTTAGTAACACTAGCTGAGCTATGTGAAATACATGCTAACATAAAATCCAAAATCATAATAGGTTCGTAACACTAGCATAGCTATGTGAGCTACATGCTAACATAAAATCTAAAATCATAATAGGTTCGCAACACTAGCATAGCTACAGTGAGCTACATGCTAACATAAAATCTAAACATCATGCTCGGTTAGTAACATTAGCATAGCTATGTGAGCTACATGCTAACTTTATATTTCAACATTCTGCTAGGTTAGTTACAATAGCTATGTGAGCTAAATGCTAACATAAAATCTAAACATCCTGCTAGGTTAGTAACACTAGCATAGCTATGTGAGCTATATGCTAACATAAAATCTAAAATCATGATAGGCTAGTAACACTAGCATAGCTATGTGAGCTACATGCTAACATAAAATCTAAAATCATAATAGGTTAGCAACACTAGCATAGCTACAGTGAGCTACATGCTAATATAAAATCTAAACATCCTGCTCGGTTAGTAACACTAGCATAGCTATGTGAGCTACATGCTAACTTTATATTTCAACATTCTGCTAGGTTAGTTACAATAGCTATGTAAGCTACATGCTAACAAACAGTCTAAACATCCTGCTAGGTTAGCAACACTAGCATAGTTATGTGAGCTACATGCTAACTTTATATTTCAACATTCTGCTAGGTTAGTTACAATAGCTATGTGAGCTACATACTAACATACAGTCTAAACAGCCTGCTAGGTTAGCAACACTAGCATAGCTATGTGAGCTACATGCTAACTTTATATTTCAACATTCTTCTAGGTTAGTTACAATAGCTATGTGAGCTACATGCTAACATAAAATCTAAACATCCTGCTAGGTTAGCAACACTAGCATAGCTATGTGAGCTACATACTAAATTTATATTTCAACATTCTGCAAGGTTAGTTACAATAGCTATGCGAGCTACATGCTAAAATAAAATCTAAACATCCTGCTCGGTAAATAACACTAGCATAGCTATGTGAGCTACATGCTAACATAAAATCTAAAATCATGATAGGTTAGTAACACTAGCATAGCTATGTGAGCTACATGCTAACATCAAATTTCAACATTCTGGTAGGTTACTTACAATAGCTATGTGAGCTACTTCCTAAAACATAAAATCTAAACATCATGCTAGGTGAGTAACACTAGTATAGCTATGTGAGCTACATGCTAACTTTATATTTTAACATACAATTTAAAATGATAATGGGTTAGTAACACTATCATAGCTATGTGAGCTACATGCTAACATAAAATTTTAAATGATAATAAGTTAGTAACACTAGCATAGCTATGTGAGTTACATGCTAACTTTGTATTTCAACATCATGCTAGGTTAGTTACAATAGCTATGTGAGCTACATGCTAACATAAAATCTAAAACATCATGCTAGGTTCGTAACACTAGCATAGCTATGTGAGCTACATGCTAACTTTATATTTCAACATTCTGCTAGGTTAGTTACAATAGCTATGTGAGCTACATGCTAACATAAAATCTAAAATCATAATAGGTTCGTAACATTAGCATAGCTATGTGAGCTACATGCTAACATACAATCTAAACATCATACTTTTTCAATATCTACTCCGTCTATTTGTATTTCTGTTTGACTTTTTCTTCTACTACTAATGACATGCTAACATTACATTTTAACATCATGTTAGGTTAGCAACGCTATGTGACCGACATGCTAACATTACATTTTAGCATCATACTATGTTAGCATATTAAATGATCAACCTTACAACTACCATGTCTGTAACTGATAGTTTGCATTTTAACATCATGCTAGGTTAGCAACACTAGCAACGCTATGTGAGTTGACATGCTAACATTGCATTTTAACATCATCCTAGGTTAGCATATTGAATGCTCAAACTTACAACTACCATGTCTGTAACTGATAGTATACATTTGAACATCATGCTAGGTTAGCAACGCTATGTGACCGACATGCTAACATTACATTTTAGCATCATGCTAGGTTAGCATATTGAATGCTCAAACTTACAACTACCATGTCTGTAACTGATAGTTTACATTTTAACATCATGCTCGGTTAGCAACGCTATGTGACCAACATGCTAACATTACATTTGAACACCATGCTTGGTTAGCAACGCTATGTGACCGACATGCTAACATTACATTTGAACACCATGCTAGGTTAGCAACGCTATGTGACCGACATGCTAACATTACATTTTAGCATCATGCTAGGTTAGCATATTGAATAATCAAACTTACAACTGCCATGTCTGTAACTGATGTTTACATTTTAACACCATGCTAGGTTAGTAACACTAGCAACGATATGTGAGTTGACATGCTAACATTACATTTTAGCATCATGCTATGTTAGCATATTAAATGATCAAACTTACAACTACCATGTCTGTAACTGATGTTTACATTTTAACACCATGCTAGGTTAGCAACGCTATGTGACCAACATGCTAACATTACATTTTAGCATCATGCTATGTTAGCATATTAAATGATAAAACTTACAACTACTATGTATGTAACTGATAGTTTGCATTTTAACATCATGCTAGGTTAGCAACGCTATATGACCGACATGCTAACATTACATTTTAACATCATGCTAGGTTAGCAACGCTATGTGACCGACATGCTAACATTACATTTTAGCATCATGCTATGTCAGCATATTAAATGATCAAACTTACAACTACCATGTCTGTAACTGATAGTTTGCATTTTAACACCATGCTAGGTTAGCAACGCTATGTGACCGGCATGCTAACATTACATTTGAACACCATGCTAGCTTAGCAACGCTATGTGACCGACATGCTAACATTACATTTTAGCATCATGCTAGGTTAGCATATTGAATGATCAAACTTACTACTGCCATGTCTGTAACTGATGTTCACATTTTAACACCATGCTAGGTTAGCAACACTAGCAACGCTATGTGACTGACATGCTAACATTACATCTTAACATCATGCTAGGTTAGCATTTTAAATGATCAAACTTACAACTACCATTTCTGTAACTGATAGTTTACATTTTAACATCATGTTAGGTTACCAACACTAGCAACGCTATGTGACTGACATGCTAACATTACATTTCAACATCATGCTAGGTTAGCATTTTAATTGATCAAACTTAAAACTACCATGTCTGTAACTGATAGTTTACATTTTAACACCATGCTAGGTTAGCAACGCTATGTGGCCGACATGCTAACATTACATTTTAACACCATGCTAGGTTAGCAACGCTATGTGACCGACATGCTAACATTACATTTTTCCATCATGCTAGGTTAGCATATTGAATGATCAAACTTACAACTGCCATGTCTGTAACTGATGTTTACATTTTAACACCATGCTAGGTTAGCAACACTAGCAAGGCTATGTGAGTTGACATGCTAACATTACATTTTAGCATCATGCTATGTTAGCATATTAAATGATCAAACTTACAACTACCATGTCTGTAACTGAGAGTTTGCATTTTAACATCATGCTAGGTTAGCAACACTAGCAACGCTATGTGAGTTGACATGCTAACATTGCATTTTAACATCATGCTAGGTTAGCATATTAAATGATAAAACTTACAACTACTATGTATGTAACTGATAGTTTTCATTTTAACATCACGCTAGGTTAGCAACGCTATATGACCGACATGCTAACATTAAATTTTAGCATCATGCTATGTTAGCATAATAACTGATCAAACTTACAACTACCATGTCTGTAACTGAGAGTTTGCATTTTAACATCATGCTAGGTTAGCAACACTAGCAACGCTATGTGAGTTGACATGCTAACATTGCATTTTAACATCATGCTAGGTTAGCATATTAAATGATAAAACTTACAACTACTATGTATGTAACTGATAGTTTTCATTTTAACATCACGCTAGGTTAGCAACGCTATATGACCGACATGCTAACATTAAATTTTAGCATCATGCTATGTTAGCATAATAACTGATCAAACTTACAACTACCATGTCTGTAACTGATAGTTTGCATTTTAACATCATGCTAGGTTAGCAACACTAGCAACGCTATGTGAGTTGACATGCTAACATTGCATTTTAACATCATGCTAGGTTAGCAACGCTATGTGACCGACATGCTAACATTACATTTTAACATCATGCTAGGTTAGCATATTAAATGATCAAACTTACAACTACCATGTCTGTAACTGATGTTTACATTTCAACACCATACTATGTTAGCAACACTAGCAACGCTATGTGACTGACATGCTAACATTACATCTTAACATCATGCTAGGTTAGCATTTTAAATGATCAAACTTACAACTACCATTTCTGTAACTGATAGTTTACATTTTAACATCATGTTAGGTTAGCAACACTAGCAACGCTATGTGACTGACATGCTAACATTACATTTCAACATCATGCTAGGTTAGCATTTTAATTGATCAAACTTAAAACTACCATGTCTGTAACTGATAGTTTACATTTTAACACCATGCTAGGTTAGCAACGCTATGTGACCGACATGCTAACATTACATTTTAACGCCATGCTAGGTTAGCAACGCTATGTGACCGACATGCTAACATTACATTTTAGCATCATGCTAGGTTAGCATATTGAATGATCAAACTTACAACTGCCATGTCTGTAACTGATGTTTACATTTGAACACCATGCTAGGTTAGCAACACTAGCAAGGCTATGTGAGTTGACATGCTAACATTACATTTTAGCATCATGCTATGTTAGCATATTAAATGATCAAACTTACAACTACCATGTCTGTAACTGAGAGTTTGCATTTTAACATCATGCTAGGTTAGCAACACTAGCAACGCTATGTGAGTTGACATGCTAACATTGCATTTTAACATCATGCTAGGTTAGCATATTAAATGATAAAACTTACAACTACTATGTATGTAACTGATAGTTTTTATTTTAACATCACGCTAGGTTAGCAACGCTATATGACCGACATGCTAACATTAAATTTTAGCATCATGCTATGTTAGCATAATAACTGATCAAACTTACAACTACCATGTCTGTAACTGATAGTTTGCATTTTAACATCATGCTAGGTTAGCAACACTAGCAACGCTATGTGAGTTGACATGCTAACATTGCATTTTAACATCATGCTAGGTTAGCAACGCTATGTGACCGACATGCTAACATTACATTTTAACATCATGCTAGGTTAGCATATTAAATGATCAAACTTACAACTACCATGTCTGTAACTGATGTTTACATTTCAACACCATACTATGTTAGCAACACTAGCAACGCTATGTGACTGACATGCTAACATTACATCTTAACATCATGCTAGGTTAGCATTTTAAATTATCAAACTTACAACTACCATTTCTGTAACTGATAGTTTACATTTTAACATCATGTTAGGTTAGCAACACTAGCAATGCTATGTGACTGACATGCTAACATTACATTTCAACATCATGCTAGGTTAGCATTTTAATTGATCAAACTTAAAACTACCATGTCTGTAACTGATAGTTTACATTTTAACACCATGCTAGGTTAGCAACGCTATGTGACCGACATGCTAACATTACATTTTAACGCCATGCTAGGTTAGCAACGCTATGTGACCGACATGCTAACATTACATTTTAGCATCATGCTAGGTTAGCATATTAAATGATCAAACTTACAACCACCATGTCTGTAACTGATAGTTTACATTTTTACATCATACTTAGTTAGCAACACTAGCAATGCTATGTGACTGACATGCTAACATTACATATTAACATCCTGCTAGGTTAGCAACGCTATGTGACCGACATGCTAACATTACATTTTAGCATCATGCTATGTTAGCATATTGAATGATCAAACTTACAACTACTATATATGTAACTGATAGTTTGCATTTTAACATCATGCTAGGTTAGCAACGATATGTAACTGACATGCTAACGTTATATTTTAACATCATGCTAGGTTAGCATATTAAAGGATCAAGATTACAACTACCATGTCTGTAACTGATGTTTACATTTTAACATCCTGCTAGGTTAGCAACACTATGTGACCGACATGCTAATATTACATTTTAGCTTCATGCTATGTTAACATATTAAATGATCAAGCTTACAACTACTATGTCTGTAACTAATAGTTTACATTTTAACATCATGCTAGGTTAGCAACGCTATGTGACCGCCATGCTAACATTACATTTTAGCATCGTGCTAGGTTAGCAACACTAGCAACGCTATGTGACCGACATGCTAACATTACATTTTAGCATTGTGCTAGGTTAGCAACACTAGCAACGCTATATGACCGACATGCTAACATTACATTTTAGCATCGTGCTAGGTTAGCAACACTAGCAGCGCTATGTGACCGACATGCTAACATTACATTTTAGCATTGTGCTAGGTTAGCAACACTAGCAGCGCTATGTGACCGACAGGCTAACATTACATTTTAGCATCATGCTATGTTAGCATATTAAATGATCAAACTTACAACTACCATGTCTGTAGCTGATAGTTTACATTTTAGCATCATGCTAGGTTAGCAACACTATGTGACCGACATGCTAACATTATATTTTAGCATCGTGCTAGGTTAGCAACACTAGCAGCGCTATGTGACCGACATGCTAACATTACATTTTAGCATTGTGCTAGGTTAGCAACACTAGCAGCGCTATGTGACCGACATGCTAACATTACATTTTAGCATCATGCTATGTTAGCATATTAAATGATCAAACTTACAACTACCATGTCTGTAACTGATAGTTTACATTTTAGCATCATGCTAGGTTAGCAACACTATGTGACCGACATGCTAACATTATATTTTAGCATCGTGCTAGGTTAGCAACACGAGCAGTGCTATGTGACCGACATGCTAACATTACATTTTATCATCGTGCTAGGTTAGCAACACTAGCAACGCTATGTGACCAACATGCTAACATTACATTTTAGCATCGTGCTAGGTTAGCAACACTAGCAACGCTATGTGACCGACATGCTAATATTACATTTTAGCATCGTGCTAGGTTAGCAACACTAGCAACGCTATATGACCGACATGCTAACATTACATTTTAGCATCATGCTATGTTAGCATATTAAATGATCAAACTTACAACTACCATGTCTGTAACTGATAGTTTACATTTTAGCATCATGCTAGGTTAGCAACACTATGTGACCGACATGCTAACATTATATTTTAGCATCGTGCTAGGTTAGCAACACTAGCAACGCTATGTGACCGACATGCTAACATTACATTTTAGCATCGTGCTAGGTTAGCAACACTAGCAGCGCTATGTGACCGACATGCTAACATTACATTTTAGCATCATGCTATGTTAGCATATTAAATGATCAAACTTACAACTACCATGTCTGTAACTGATAGTTTACATTTTAGCATCATGCTAGGTTAGCAACACTATGTGACCGACATGCTAACATTATATTTTAGCATCGTGCTAGGTTAGCAACACTAGCAACGCTATGTGACCGACATGCTAACATTACATTTTAGCATCGTGCTAGGTTAGCAACACTAGCAACGCTATGTGACCAACATGCTAACATTACATTTTAGCATCGTGCTAGGTTAACAACACTAGCAGCGCTATGTGACCGACATGCTAACATTACATTTTAGCATTGTGCTAGGTTAGCAACACTAGCAGCGCTATGTGACCGACAGGCTAACATTACATTTTAGCATCATGCTATGTTAGCATATTAAATGATCAAACTTACAACTACCATGTCTGTAACTGATAGTTTACATTTTAGCATCATGCTAGGTTAGCAACACTATGTGACCGACATGCTAACATTATATTTTAGCATCGTGCTAGGTTAGCAACACTAGCAGCGCTATGTGACCGACATGCTAACATTACATTTTAGCATTGTGCTAGGTTAGCAACACTAGCAGCGCTATGTGACCGACATGCTAACATTACATTTTAGCATTGTGCTAGGTTAGCAACACTAGCAGCGCTATGTGACCGACAGGCTAACATTACATTTTAGCATCATGCTATGTTAGCATATTAAATGATCAAACTTACAACTACCATGTCTGTAACTGATAGTTTACATTTTAGCATCATGCTAGGTTAGCAACACTATGTGACCGACATGCTAACATTATATTTTAGCATCGTGCTAGGTTAGCAACACTAGCAGCGCTATGTGACCGACATGCTAACATTACATTTTAGCATTGTGCTAGGTTAGCAACACTAGCAGCGCTATGTGACCGACATGCTAACATTACATTTTAGCATCATGCTATGTTAGCATATTAAATGATCAAACTTACAACTACCATGTCTGTAACTGATAGTTTACATTTTAGCATCATGCTAGGTTAGCAACACTATGTGACCGACATGCTAACATTATATTTTAGCATCGTGCTAGGTTAGCAACACGAGCAGTGCTATGTGACCGACATGCTAACATTACATTTAATCATCGTGCTAGGTTAGCAACACTAGCAACGCTATGTGACCGACATGCTAACATTACATTTTAGCATCGTGCTAGGTTAGCAACACTAGCAACGCTATGTGACCGACATGCTAATATTACATTTTAGCATCGTGCTAGGTTAGCAACACTAGCAACGCTATATGACCGACATGCTAACATTACATTTTAGCATCATGCTATGTTAGCATATTAAATGATCAAACTTACAACTACCATGTCTGTAACTGATAGTTTACATTTTAGCATCATGCTAGGTTAGCAACACTATGTGACCGACATGCTAACATTATATTTTAGCATCGTGCTAGGTTAGCAACACTAGCAACGCTATGTGACCGACATGCTAACATTACATTTTAGCATCGTGCTAGGTTAGCAACACTAGCAACGCTATATGACCGACATGCTAACATTACATTTTAGCATCATGCTATGTTAGCATATTAAATGATCAAACTTACAACTACCATGTCTGTAACTGATAGTTTACATTTTAGCATCATGCTAGGTTAGCAACACTATGTGACCGACATGCTAACATTATATTTTAGCATCGTGCTAGGTTAGCAACACTAGCAACGCTATGTGACCGACATGCTAACATTACATTTTAGCATCGTGCTAGGTTAGCAACACTAGCAACGCTATATGACCGACATGCTAACGTTACATTTTAGCATCGTGCTAGTTGTTTCTGTGTTTTGTGTGAACGTGTTAAGTGGAAGAAAGTTCATGAAGAAGCTATGATGTCATCAAAAGAGGTCTCAAGTTAACTTTTGTTCCATTTGTTGTTCTCTTCAGCGGCCTGCAAGTCAAGCCTGAGGGCAAACCATGCGGCCTGTCTGGAATGTTCCCCACTGGGAGCCCCAAGCATCTCAAGTAATGATTTTTTCCCCCTCCAAACTGAGAGAGAAGAGGAGGCGGAGCTTAAAGTTCAGCACTGTGCTCGGCCAATCAAAGAGGAGATGTTTTTTTGTGTGTTTTTTTTTGAAAAGGCAGCTTTTATTCTGAAGGCCCACCTGCCTGGCATGTGTGAGGCAAACGTCAAGGCTCCGCCCCTTTTTTTTAAAGTCCTGATAATCTCCTCCCCCTTTAAGAAGCTTCTGATGACTCAGCAGTAATCTCGCTAACACGCTAACTTTGAAGGAGACTTCAGTAACTAAAGGTCAAGTGTGGGCCCTCCCAAACCCCCATTTTTTGGCCCTTAACCCCCCCCCCCAGTGAGGAATGTGAGCAGGTTTTCCACACGTGGTACTGATACTTTTTAACATCTTTGTATTCTTCTTTGTGTCAACTTTGACCTGACATCCTAGGGATGTGTTCTTTGCACTTTGTCACATTTGTACCAGATCAAAACTTTCAAGTGACCTCAATAAAGATTTGTTTTCTATTTGGGAGTTTTTCTCATTTGCTGTAACAAAACCGACATATGTTGCCTTGGAATTTGACTAAATATTTACAATGATGCTCTCCTTGGAGGATTATTGACCTAACTAGTCAAAGATCCTCTATATGACAAGAGTGTTTATGCCAACTTTCTAATTAAAGTTCTACGTTATTTAACTAATTGAATAGTTAAAATGTTAATTAGTGTGTTAGTGAATTAGTTATCATGTTAATTAGTTAGCTAACATGTTAATTAGTATGTTATTTATCTAGTTTACATGTTGATTAGTATGTTAGTGATTTAGTTAGCATGTTAATTAGTTAGCAAACACGTAAATTAGTACGTTATTTAGCTAGCACATTGATTGTTTAATTAATTATTTAGTTAACATCTTAATTTGTATGTTAGTGAGTTAGTTATCATGTTAATTAGTTAGCTAACATGTTAATTGGTATGTGAATTAGCTAGTTTACATGTTGATTAGTATGTTAGTGATTTAGTTAGCATGTTAATTAGTTAGCAAACACTTTAATTAGTATGTTAGTTAGCTAGCACATTGATTATTGAACTATTTACTTAGTTGACATGTTAATTAGTATGTTAGTGAGTCAGATAGCATGTTAATTAGTTAGCTAACATGTTAATTAATATGTTATTGAGATAGCTAGCATGTTAATAGTTAGCTAACATGTTAATTAATATGTTATTTAGCTAGCACATTGATTGTTTAGTTAATTATTTAGTTAACATCTTAATTAGTATGTTAGTGAGTTAGTTATCATGTTAATTAGTTAGCTAACATGTTAATTAATATGTTAGTTAGCTAGCACATTGATTACTTAACTAATTAGTTAGTTGACATGTTCATTAGTAAGTTAGTGAGTCAGCTAGCATGTG
Source organism: Nerophis lumbriciformis (assembly GCF_033978685.3). Classification (NCBI taxonomy): domain Eukaryota; kingdom Metazoa; phylum Chordata; class Actinopteri; order Syngnathiformes; family Syngnathidae; genus Nerophis; species Nerophis lumbriciformis. Next base: position 6,812,347 of record NC_084565.2, on the reverse strand, counting down.
AATTAGTTAGCTAACACCTTACTTAATGTTATTTAGCCAGCACATTGATTATTTATTTAATTAACATCTTAATTAGTATGTTAATGAGTTAGCTATCATGTTAATTAGTTAGCTAACATGTTAATTAGTATGTTAATTAGTTAGCTATCATGTTAATTAGTTAGCTAACATGTTAGTTAATATGTCAGTTAGCTGGCACATTGATTATTTTATTAATTATTTAGTTAACATCTTAATGAGTATGTAAGTGAGTTAGTTATCATGTTAATTAGTTAGCTAACATGCCAATTGATATGTCAGTTAGCTAGTATATTGATTATTTAACTAATTATTTAGTTAACATGTTAATTAGTATGTTAGCGAGTTAGTTAGCATGTTAATCAGTGAGCTAATGCGTTAATTAGTATGTTATTTAGCTAGTTTACATGTTGATTAGTATGTTAGTGAGTTAGTTGGAGTGGTAATTAGATAGATAATACGATAATTAGTATATTAGTTAGCTAGCACATTGATTATTTAACTAATTATTTAGTTGACATGTTCATTATTATGTTAGTGAGTTAGCTAGCATGTTAATTAGTTAGCTAACACGTTAATTAATATGTGTTATTTAGCTAGCACATTGAGCTAGCATGTTAAATAGTTAGCTAACACATTAATTAATGTTATTTAGCTAGCACATTGATTAATTAATTATTTAGTTAACATCTTAATGAGTATGTTGGTGAGTTAGTTATCATGTTAATTAGTTAGCTAACATGTCAATAATATGTCAGTTAGCTAGTATATTGATTATTTAACTAATCATTTAGTTAATATGTTAATTAGTGTGTTAATGAGTTAGTTAGCAAGTTAGTTGGTTAGCTAACATGTTAATTAGTATGTTATTTAGCTAATTTACATGTCGATTAGTATGTTACTCATTTAGTTAGCATGTTAATTAGTTAGCTAACACGTTAATTAATATGTTATTTAGCTAGCAGATTGATTATTTAGTTAATTAATTAGTTAACATCTTAATTAGTATGTTAGTGAGTTAGTTATCATGTTAATTAGTTAGCTAACATGTTAATTAGTATGTTAGCTAGCTAGCACATGTATTATTTAACTTATTACTTGGTTGACATGTTCATTAGTATGTTAGTGAGTTAGTGAGCTAACATGTTAATGTGTATGTTATTTAGCTACTTTACATGTTGATTAGTATGTTGCTGATTTAGCTAGCATGTTTATTAGTTAGCTAACACGTTAATTAGTATGTCAGTTAGCTAACACATTGATTATTTAACCAATTACTTAGTTGACATGTTAATTAAATGATAAATAAATGATAAATGGGTTGTACTTGTATAGCGCTTTTCTACCTTCAAGGTACTCAAAGCGCTTTGACACTACTTCCACATTTACCCATTCACACACACATTCACACACTGATGGAGGGAGCTGCCATGCAAGGCGCTAACCAGCACCCATCAGGAGCAAGGGTGAAGTGTCTTGCTCAGGACACAACGGACATGACGAGGTTGGTACTAGGTGGGGATTGAACCAGGGACCCTCGGGTCGCGCACGGCCACTCCTCCACTGCGCCACGCCGTCCCAATTAGTATGTTAGTGAGTTATCTAGCATGTGAATTAGTTAGCTAACCGGTTAATTAATATGATGTTTAGCTAGCACATTGATCATTTAATTAAATATTTAGTTAACATCTTAATTAGTATGTTAATGAGTTAGTTATCATGTTAATTAGTTAGATAACATGTTAATTAATGTTTGTTAGCTAGCACATTGATTATTCAACTAAATACTTAGTTAACATGTTAATTAGTATGTTAGTGAATTAGCTAGCATGTTAATCAGTGAGCTAATGCATTCATTAGTATGTTATTTAGCTAGTTTACATGTTGATTAGTATGTTAGCCATTTAGTTAGCATATTAATTAGTTAGCTAACATGTTAATTAGTATGTTAGTTGGCTAGCACATTGATTATTTGATTAATTATGTAGTTAACATGTTAATTAAAATGCTAGTGAGTTAGCTAGCATGTTAATTAGTTAGATAGTACGTTAATTAATATGTTATTTAGCTATCACCTTGATTATTTCATTAATTATTTATTTAACATGTTAACTAGAATGTTAGTGAGTTAGTTATCATGTTAATTAGTTAGCTAATATGTCAGTTAGCTAGTATATTGATTATGAAAATAATTACCTAGTTAGCATGTTAATGATTTATTAACACATTAATTAGTATGTTAGTTAGCTAGCACATCGATAATTTAACTAATTGCTTAGTTGACATGTTAATTAGTATGTTAGTTAATTAGCTAGCTAACATGTTAATTAGTATGTTAGCTAGTACATTTACTATTTAACTAAATACCTAGTTAACACATCAATTTGTATGTTAGTGAGTTAGTCATCATGTTAACTAGTTAGCTAACACGCTAAATAGTATGTTAGTTAGCTAGCACATTGATTATTTAACTAATTACTTAGATAGCACGTTAATTGGTATGTTAGCGAGTTAGTTAATTAGCTACATAACACATTAATTAGTATGTTTGCTCGCTAGCACATTGATTATTTAACTTCCTACCCAGTTAACATGTTGATTAGCATGTTAATGATTTCATTAGCGTGTTAATTAGTTAGCTAACATGTTAATTAGCATGTTAGTTAGCTAGTATGTTGATTATTTAACTAATGACCTAGTTAATATGTTAATTAGTATGTCAGTGACTTAGTTAGCATTTGAATTATTAGCAAACATTTAAAATATTAAGTTAGTTAAGAAGCACATTGATTAGTTAGATAGTATCCCAGCTAACATGTTAATGAGTATATTTTTTAGTTAGTTGGCATGTGAATAAGTTAGCAAACATGTTAATTAATATGATAGTTGGCTCGCTCATTGTTTGGTTAGCTAGTTTATTAGCTAACATGTTAATTAGTATGTTTGTGAGTTAGTTATCTTGGGAATTAGTTAGCTAACATGTTAATTAGTATGTTTTTGAGTTAGTTAGCATGTGAATTAGTAAGATAACATGTTAATTAATATGATAGTTGGCTCGCTCATTGTTTGGTTAGCTAGTTTCTTAGCTAACATGTTAATTAGTAGGTTTGTGAGTTAGTTATCTTGTGAATAGTTAGCTAAAATGTTAATAAGTGTGATAGTTAGCTAGCACATTGATTAGTTAGCTAAGCTAACATGTGAGTCAGTATGTTTGAGAGTTAGTTAGCATGTGAATTAGTTGGTTAACATGTTAATTGTATGATAGTTAGCTACTTTCTGAGCTAACAGTATGTTTGTAAGTCAGTTAGCGCACTAATTAGTATGTTAGCGTAGCTGATTAGCGTTTGACAAGAAGTGTTCAGAGGAAGCCTTTCGAGGAGTTTCTTCCAAAGTCTGCTGAGGTCAGCAGAATGTCAGAGTGGGTGTGAAAAGTGTGAGAGGAGCGTGAGAACATAACAAGGGCGTGTGAAGATCATTTTAATGTTCTTCATCCGTGACGACATTTTGTTTCATCACAACAAACCTCATCAGGATTGTTCTTCTTCACAAAGTCGGCAGTCAACGTTCCATAAAATGGAGTTTGTTATTGTTTACCATTTGGCCACGCCCACATGGACTATAGCAGTTGGATTTATTAGAGTGTCCGCCCTGACATCGGTAGGTCGTGAGTTCAAACCCGGGCCGAGTCATACCAAAGACTATAAAAATGAGAGCCCTGCTTGGCACTCAGCATCAAGGGTTGGAATTGGGGGTTAAATCTCCGTTGTGGCATTTTAGGCTTCATAATGCGCCACACATTTTCAATGGGAGACAGGTCTGGACTACAGGCAGGCCAGTCTAGTACCCGCACTCTTTTACTATGAAGCCACGCTGTTGTAACGCGTGGCTTGGCATTGTCTTGCTGAAATAAGCAGGGGCGTCCATGATAACGTTGCTTGGATGGCAACATATGTTGCTCCAAAACCTGTATGTACCTTTCAGCATTAATGGCGCCTTCACAGATGTGTAAGTTACCCATGTCTTGGGCACTAATACACCCCCATACCATCACACATGCTGGCTTTTACACTTTGCGTCTATAACAATCCGGATGGTTCTTTTCCTCTTTGGTCCGGATAACACGACGTCCACAGTTTCAAAAAGCAGTGAAATGTGGACTCGTCAGACCACAGAACACTTTTCCACTTTGCATCAGTCCATCTTAGATGAGTTCGGGCCCAGCGAAGCCGGCAGCGTTTCTGGGTGTTGTTGATAAATGGCTTTGGCTTTGCATAGTAGAGTTTTAACTTGCACTTAGAGATGTAGCGACAAACTGTAGTTACTGACAGTGGTTTTCTGAAGTGTCCCTGAGCCCATGTGGTGATATCCTTTACACACTGATGTCGCTTTTTGATGCAGTACCGCCTGAGGGATCGAAGGTCCGTAATATCATCGCTTACGTGCAGTGATTTCTCCAGTTTCTCTGAACCTTTTGATGGTGAAATCCCTAAATTCCTTGCAATAGCTGCTTGAGAAATGTTGTTCTTAAACTGTTCAACAATTTGGTCACGCATTTGTGAATGACTGAGCATTTCATGGAAGCTGCTTTTATACCCAATCATGGCACCCACCTGTTCCCAATTAGCCTGTTCACCTGTGGGATGTTCCAAATAAGTGTTTGATGAACATTCCTCAACTTTCTCAGTCTTTTTTGCCACTTGTGCCAGCTTTTTTGAAACATGTTACAGGCATCAAATTCCAAATAAGCTAACATTTGCAAAAAATAACAAAGTTTTCAAGTGTGAACATTAAATATCTTGTCTTTGCAGTCTATTCAATTGAATATAAATTGAAAAGGATTTGTTGTATTCTCTTTTTACTTACCATTTACACAACGTGACAACTTCACTGCTTTTGGGTTTTGTAGGCATTTTTGTATTAAAAAACAAGAAAAAAAATGGAACATACATTTTTTTTTTTGCCTTTCAGACTTTTTTGCAAGATGAAGATTTCATTTGTTATCATTTATTTATATAACGAAATGAAAATCATGGACAAAAATATAGTACAATATCTTATTGTCATTTTCAATCCGTTTTCCAACTAAATATTATGTACAAGAACTTGTCGAATTTTGTCAAATTATGCCGTTTGTCCTCCCATTGTTTTTATTTTCATTGAAATTGTGAAATTTTCAATGTCAATCAATCAATGTTTATTTATATAGCCCCAAATCACAAGTGTCTCAAAGGGCTGCACAAGCTACAATTTTTACCTATTTTTATTCAAAAAGATGACAAAATGTTTTCACACTTTTCACTGCGATTCCAACTCTTATTGTTTTTATTCAAGTTGTACTTTCTCTTGTTTTTTAGTGTCTTTTCCTTCCGTGACTTTCTTCTGATTGGCCAGTGGTTATAGCGCCCCCTGTAGCCTTGGCATGCACGTGACCGCATGTTAGTGTAGGCTAGCATATTTTGGTATTTAACGTTAAAATAATTGTTTATTCTGGTATAATATATGCTTTTCTTGCTTCACCAGCAGACAAATATAATGCATTAAATACGTTTCAAGGCATTTTATATGTTTTTAAGCAAAGTTGTTTTTTAAAAGCAGAAACGAGAAAATTTTTTATTTTTATTTTATTTGTTTACTTTTTCTATAAATAACATCAATTTTTAAACTTTTTATTTAAAAGTAGAATAAAGTCTGAAAACTTTTGATTACCTCAACCATTTTGTTATATTTTCAGCCATTGTTGTTATTTTGTTTGTGTCTTTTCCAGAGAACTTTCTTCAGGCTTCTGATTGGTTAGAATTGCCCTACGTTTACTGGCTATAGCGCCCCCTGTTGCCTGGGCATGCAGGTGACGGCCTGCTAATACGCTTTTATTTTGGTTTTAAAGGCTGTTTTTTTTGCAAAGTAAATTGTACAAAGCGTAAAAAGCGTCCGTTTGACTTGAGGACAAAGAGGAGACAATTTAGTGGCCATGAGACATAAAGAGCGGCAAACAAAGCAGCCATTGTGGTTTTTGAACTTGGGCTCTTTTTTCGTCTTTTGAGAGAACAGAAAAAAAGAAAAGAAAAAAAAGCACATTCTTGACCGCTCAGTGTTTTGGTCACATGTCAGAGACGTCCTGTGAAGACACTTCTGTTGAAACCACATATATACACATATATATATATATATATATATATATATATATATATATACACATATACTGCCTAAGCCAGATACCTGCCATCTTTTCTTGGATGCTAGTTCATAAATGTTGGGGCTCAGGCTTTGAGCTGAGGCAACCTTCATTATCGAACGAAGGTGTTCATCAGTCATTATATCTCGTAGTCCACCCGGACCACCGTCTTAGGGGCGTGCCTTAAAGACACTGCCTTTAATGTCCTCTACGAGCTGTCGTTATGTCCGCTTTTCATCCATTCTACTATCGTTCAGACCCAGACACAAGATATGTGCGGCTTCTGTATATATATATATATATATACAGTCGTGGTCAAAAGTGTACATACACTTGTAAAGAACATAATGTCATGGCTGTCTTGAGTTTCCAATCATTTCTACAACTCTTATTTTTTTGTGATAGAGTGATTGGAGCACATACTTGTTGGTCACAAAAAACATTCATGAAGTTTGCTTCTTTTATGAATTTATTATGGGTGTACTGAAAATGTGAGGGTCAAAAGTAAACATACAGCAATGTTAATATTTGCTTACATGTCCCTTGGCAAGTTTCACTGCAATAAGGCGCTTTTGGTAGCCATCCACAAGCTTCTGCTTGAATTTTTGACCACTCCTCTTGACAAAATTGGTGCAATTCAGCTAAATTTTGTTGGTTTTCTGACATGGACTTGTTTCTTCAGCATTGTCCACATGTTTAAGTCAGGACTTTGGGAAAATCTTCATTCTAGCCGGATTTAGCCATTCCTTTACCACTTTTGACGTGTGTTTGGGGTCATTGTCCTGTTGGAACACCCAACTGCGCCCAAGACCCAATCTCCGGGCTGATGATTGTAGCTTGTCCTGAAGAATTTGGAGGTAATCCTCCTTTTTCATTGTCCCATTTACTCTCTGTACAGCATCAGTTCCATTGGCAGCAAAACAGTCCCAGAGCATAATACTACCACCACCATGCTTGACGGTAGGAATTGGTGTTCCTGGGATTAAAGGCTTCACCTTTTCTCCTCCAAACATATTGCTGTCAGGACGTGGACTATGGTGTGTTTATTTTCCCGAGATGCAAGTAAAGCTGGACTGGTCATGGCGTGAAGGTAAATACATATTTATTTATAACACTCAAAAGGAACAACAAGCGCGCTCAAGGCGGAAGTACAAACTTGACTAACGAAACAAAAAGACTTGCACGTGGGCAAAAAAACTGTGAACCATTAAACAAAAACACTAACTGTGGCATTAATAGAAAAAACTTACTTGGACATGGCATGAAGTGCGCAGAGGTAGACAGAGTGTGACAGGGGTCTGAATGCGGGATGTCACCAGACAGACAAACTGAAAACAATGAACTTAAATACTACAGACATGATTAACGAAAACAGGTGCGTGACTCAAAACGTGAAACAGGTGCGTGACGTGACAGGTGAAAACTAATGGGTTGCTATGGTGACAAACAAGAGTGCACAATGAGTCCAAACGTGTAACAGGTGAAACTAATGGGTAATCATGGGAACAAGACAAGGGAGTGAAAAGCCAGAAACTAAAGAGTCCAATAACTAAACAAAACAAAACATGACTAAAACAAAACATGATTACACAGACATGACAATTGCTGGGTATTGTGGCCAAACAGCTCCATTTTTGTTTCATCTGACCACAGAACTTTCCTCCGGAAGGTCTTATATTTGTCCATGTGATGTCATGAATGTTTTTTGTGACCAACAAGTATGTGCTCCAATCACTCTACCACAAAAAAATAAGAGTTGTAGAAATGATTGGAAACTCAAGACAGCCATGACATTATGTTCTTTACACGTGTATGTACACTTTTGATCGCGACTGTATATATAGGGCTGTCAAAAATAACGAGTTAACTCATGTGATTAATTATAAAATATATTGCATTAATCATGTACAGTTGCAGATTAATCGAACAATTTATTTAAATGTTTTGCACATTATTTTTTACAGTGTTTTGAGCGTGGGTTGATGTACTGTAAGGTCAGGGATGGCGTTGACCTTGTCACGCATACATAATTGAAACCCGGGACAAAACCTTATATCAAGGGTGTCAAACTCTGGCCCGCGAGCCAAATTTGGCCCACCATGTAATTTTACTTTGCCCTTGAGGCGATATCAAATTAACACTAAAGCTGGCCCGCCGATTATATACATCGTTCAGACCCAGTCACAAGATATGTGCGGCTTCTGTACGCACACACAATTGAATGCAATGCATACTTCATCAACAGCGATACAGGTTACACTGAGGGTAGCCGAATAAAAACCTTCAACGCTGTTAGAAATATGCGCCACACTGTGAATCCACACCAAACAAGAATGACAAACACATTTCGGGAGAACATCCGCACCGTAACACAACATAAACACAACTGAACAAATACCCAGAACCCTTTGCAGCACTAACTCTTCCGTTTGGTGGTAACGGGGGGTGTATTTTGTAGCGTCCCGGAAGAGTTAGTGCTGCAAAGGATTCTGGGTATTTGTTCTGTTGTGTTTATGTTGTGTTACGGTGCGGATGTTCTCCCGAAATGTGTTTGTCATTCTTGTTTGGTGTGGGTTCACAGTGTGGCGTATATTTCTAACAGTGATAAAGTTTTTTATACTGGCACCCTCAGTGTAACCTGTATCGCTGTTGATGAAGTATGCGTTGCATTCACTCGTGTGTGCGTACAGAAGCCGCACATATCTTGTGACTGGGTCTGAACGATAGTAGAATGGATGAAAAGCGGACATAACGACAGCTCGTAAAGGACATTAAAAGCAGTGTCTTTAAGGCACGCCCCCAAGACTGTGGTCCAGGTGGACGAGATATAATGACTGATGAACTCCTTCGTTCGATAATGAAGGTTGCCTCAGCTCAAAGCCTGAGCCTCGACATTAATGAACTAGCATCCAAGAAAAGATGGCTTGGGCACATCAGATTAGATCAGTGTGTTGCAAACTGAGCAGTTTGAAGTCCTGAATGGTTGGTTTATTCATTGTTATTTTATTTTCTAATTTATTAGCCTGTGGAAAAAGTTAATGTTGATATTTACCTCAGAAGGCTGCAAATAGAAAAGAGGCATTAAATTTTTATTTAAATTGTATTTGATATGCCATTGATATTTTTGAATTATTATTATTATTATTTGAAACTGGATTTTGCATGTCACTATAAAGTTATATAAGCCTTGCTTGTTCAATATTCAATGCAAAACTTGTTTGGGTCCCTATTAAAAAGGTTAATTTGTTCAACCTTGGCCCGCACCCCTGCTTTATATAATACTTTTACCAGGTTTTCAGCAAATACATGATGTACATTCAAGTAAAACATAAAAAAAAAAAATTTTGTGTATGACAATCTGACAATGAAATTCCATTTTGTGTCAAAATATTGGGGTCTTTTTTTAAGTTAATTTGAGTTATTTAAGCACGTTTTTACTATGATCAATCCAAATTCAAAAGTGTGATTAATCTGATTAAAATATTGATCATTTGACATCACTATACATACATATATCTCCATCCATGTTACGTGGGGGGGGGTCGCAGCTTGCTAACAGACCACTCTGGACAGGACTTGCAGGTAGGAACATGATTTAATTTTTAAATCAAACAAGTACCAAAAACGGAAAACAAGTGAGAGGAAAAACGTGCCGATCGCATTTGAAGCTAAGGCTACTACTTAGCATAGACTAAAGACAAGCAATACTCACGTAACAGAAGCATGAAGCAAACGATGAAGCCAGGCCGACTGACCGGCAAAGGCAGGCTTAAATAATGCCTCTGATTAGTGCTCGGGGAACAGGTGAGCGTCCCGAACACCAATCAGAGGCAGGTGAAAATAATAAGTAGCCATGGTAACTAAACAAACTCAAGGGTGCACAACAACAGGAACTTAGGGAATCCAAAACTAACAGAAAATAACAAAGACATGATCCGCGCTATGGATCATGACAATCCATCCATCCATTTACTACTGCTTGTCCCTTTCGGGGTCGCGGGGGGTGACATTCACACTCACATTCGCACACTAGGGACCATTTAGTGTTGCCAGGAGGTGGGAGGAAGCCGGAATACCCGGAGGGAACCCACGCAGTCACGGGGAGAACATGCAAACTCCACACAGAAAGATCCCGAGCCCGGGATTGAACCCAGGACCTTCGTATTGTGAGGCACATGCACTAACCCCTGTGTATATATATGTATGTATACACATTTATATGTATCTATATACACATATATATATACATATATACACATATACACACATATATATCTATATACATATATATAGATATATATACACACACACATATATATGTATATATATATATATATATATATATATATATATATATATATATATATATATATATATATATATATATATATATATATATATATATATATACATTTATATATACAAACCCCGTTTCCATATGAGTTGGGAAATTGTGTTAGAAGTAAATATAAACGGAATACAATGATTTGCAAATCATTTTCAACCCATATTCAGTTGAATATGCTACAAAGACAACATATTTGATGTTCAAACTCATAAACTTTTTTTTTTTTTTGCAAATAATCATTAACTTTAGAATTTGATGCCAGCAACACGTGACAAAGAAGTTGGGAAAGGTGACAATAAATACTGATAAAGTTGAGGAATGCTCATCAAACACTTATTTGGAACATCCCACAGGTGAACAGGCAAATTGGGAACAGGTGGGTGCCATGATTGGGTGTAAAAGTAGATTGCATGAAATGCTCAGTCATTCACAAACAAGGATGGGGCGAGGGTCACCACTTTGTCAACAAATGCGTGAGCAAATTGTTGAACAGTTTAAGAAAAACCTTTCTCAACCAGCTATTGCAAGGAATTTAGGGATTTCACCATCTACGCTCCGTAATATCATCAAAGGGTTCTGAGAATCTGGAGAAATCACTGCACGTAAGCAGCTAAGCCCGTGACCTTCCATCCCTCAGGCTGTACTGCATCAACAAGCGACATCAGTGTGTAAAGGATATCACCACATGGGCTCAGGAACACTTCAGAAACCCACTGTCAGTAACTACAGTTGGTCGCTACATCTGTAAGTGCAAGTTAAAACTCTCCTATGCAAGGCGAAAACCGTTTATCAACAACACCCAGAAACGCCGTCGGCTTCGCTGGGCCTGAGCTCATCTAAGATGGACTGATACAAAGTGGAAAAGTGTTCTGTGGTCTGACGAGTCCACATTTCAAATTGTTTTTGGAAACTGTGGACGTCGTGTCCTCCGGACCAAAGAGGAAAAGAACCATCCGGATTGTTCTAGGCGCAAAGTGTAAAAGCCAGCATGTGTGATGGTATGGGGGTGTATTAGTGCCCAAGACATGGGTAACTTACACATCTGTGAAGGCACCATTAATGCTGAAAGGTACATACAGGTTTTGGAGCAACATATGTTGCCATCCAAGCAACGTTACCATGGACGCCCCTGCTTATTTCAGCAAGACAATGCCAAGCCACGTGTTACATCAACGTGGCTTCATAGTAAAAGAGTGCGGGTACTAGACTGGCCTGCCTGTAGTCCAGACCTGTCTCCCATTATGAAGCCTAAAATAGCACAACAGAGACCCCCGGACTGTTGAACAACTTAAGCTGTACATCAAGCAAGAATGGGAAATAATTCCACCTGAGAAGCTTCAAAAATGTGTCTCCTCAGTTCCCAAACGTTTACTGAGTGTTGTTAAAAGGAAAGGACATGTAACACAGTGGTGAACATGCCCTTTCCCAACTACTTTGGCACGTGTTGTCCAAATAAGTTAAAAAAGAAAAGAAAAAAAAGGTTAAACTCTTCCTGTTTAGCACTCAGATGCTGAAAGACAAAATAATAATATAATAATAATTTTATCCAGCTAATGTATACAACATATTAATGCCATTTAATCTATTTTTTAATTTTTATTTTTAGCATGCATTGGTGCTAAAAAGGGAAGTTGGAGGGTCGAATCCTGTTTTAAAGCAAGAAGAACATTTTATGTAATTTATGTCAAGCAAGTCAAAAGTTTAGGGACACTTTCTTTCCAACCTTTGATGTATCAAAAGTTTCCTCTCCCTGGTTATAAATGTTTATATTTCATATTTATATGGAGGGTGAAGTGGCACAAAATGAAA